>NC_134271.1:8105959-8705959 GCF_031893055.1 Leptodactylus fuscus | reverse complement strand
TGTGAATGTGACTTAAGGGGAAGGGGCTTCCAATATGGATGCTGGTGGATGAACCACACGTTACACATACATGTCTGTAACACGGTCTGATGGCCTGAACTTCCATTTTCTTCTTTTTCAGGAAAGCACGGCAAGCAGCAGGAGGCAGCCAGGACCAATATCACCGGTGGAGAGGAGACTTCCCAAAGTAAAGTGCGGTAAGTAGGGTATGTCAGACGCAATATAACCGCCAGGTTACAGAGACGGCAGCTATAGGTGTACTATATACTGCACCGCACATTGCTTGCACTGGGATTTGGGGGTGAAGGTTCTCGTGGATTGCCCCATGTCCCCTACACTTGTACTGATGATAACCCTATAAGATCTGCAGAGATATGGCGGTCATGTGGCGGTCCCCTTCTGCAGCACAGCCCCAAGTCCCTGGTGCTTGCCCTTTAATAAGTCGTATATAACACGCAGCTGGAAATGTCAGGGTGTCGAGAGAGATTCCTCATCGCTGCTCGAGCACAATATTTCATATTGACATTTATTATGCAGACAATTTCCTAGTAAAGTAATCCGCGACCAGTAAAGATTTTCATTTTCTAAGGGTCAAACCAGTGACCTGGAAATAAGAGGAGATGAATCTTCAGAGGCTGCGGATGGAAGTTCAGCGGTGCATCCACCCTGCGTCTCTGCAGAACGTCGCAGCCTCGCACCTGCTATCCAGGTGTCTGCAGTAACCGGAGCTGTCAGCATGAGTGCTGTCAGATCAATGGCCCGTGTCCTCTGACGCGTACCGTGACCTCCAGCCCCTGCCTGGTGTGATACTCAGTATAGAATACACTTACCGTAGAGAAGCCTTCCCTGTACTCAGGACAGAGCGGCTGTTTCTTCAGGCCGTTGCCTCGTCTGTTCTTTTATGTTTCTTTGCCTTGACCTTGTGTCTCTTTGTAGATACGACCTCTGCAAGCAGTTCTTGTCTTCAGACCTCCTCTCCAGTTTCCTCTATATTCTCTATTTGCAGCCATTTGTATGGGCCGCATCATATTTAAGTCCTGAGTTTAATATTGTGATCCACGCTAGAAATCCATTTGCTTTCCAGCAGCTGCCTGGCATTGAGTACTACTAATGTTTTGTTGTTATCTCTTAGGCTCTGTTTACACTTTCCTTATATCTCCTGATGGATTTCCTTATTGTCTATAATGGGGCAATCAGAATCTCTGACTGTAGATATGAACAGAGCCCTTGTATTCAGTCAATTGTGGTGTTCACTGTCATTATAACACGTCTTGTCACTTCTCAGATGTTCTGCCCTGCTTCAATGGAGGAGAATGCTGGCAGAAGAAGTTCTGTGACTGCAGCCGATACAACGCATCTGGGTCCAGGTGTCAGATAGGTGAATGTCATTTATAATGTACTTGTCCCTCCCATTCCTTCATACTAAATTTCCATTGCAGAAGCAAAGGGAACCTTCTAGAGTTGTGCCAGGGATCATGTGTAGTAGAAGTGGCCTCTTATAGCAGTGCCATGAGTGATCTGGTGCAGAGGTGGCCTCCTATAGTAGTGTGAAGGGTGATCTATATCATAGGTGGACTCCTATAGTAGTGCCAGTGATGATCTGTAGCGGAGGTGACCTATAGCAGTGTCAGGGTTGACCTGTATCAGAGGTGGCCTCCTATAGTAGTGTGAAGGGTGATCTATATCATAGGTGGACTCCTGTAGTAGTGCCAGGTATGATCTGTAGTGGAGGTGACCTCCTATAGCAGTGCCAGTGATTATCTGTAGCAGAGGTGACCTCCTATAGCAGTGCCAGTGATGATCTGTAGCAGAGGTGACCTATAGCAGTGTCAGGGTTGACCTGTATCAGAGGTGGCCTCCTATAGCATTGCTTGGGATAAGTTATAGTTTGTGTGCTGCACTGATTCTCTGGAATGCGTTACCCTGGACAGTCTTATTATTCCCCAACATTCACAATCCCAAACATACCCTATAAGTACATCTTATCACACAACTTGATCGCACTTTTCTACATTTCTTATCCTAAGCTATCCTTCTACTCTATTCCTCACAACCTGACCCCTATAAGTTACCCTGTACCCCATGTACTTAGTATCTGTACTCTCACAGATACTGGCTGCTGACGGCCCATATAGCTTCATGTATATGACCTTATTATTAATATCTGATATTGTATGCTCATGAACCCTTGGAATATGTTGGCGCTGTATAATGTACTATGTGTTTTATACATGTGCTATACATGCCATGTGTAGGTGTATATACATATATATGTGTACTGATCTATTGTTTCGGCTTCAGTCTATAACACAGGTCCGGAGAGGGAGAACATCTGCCGGACGTGGGGGCAGTATCATTATGAAACATTTGATGGACTTTATTTTTTTTACCCTGGAAAATTCACCTATGACCTCCTGCGCCAAGTAGAAGCCGATGAGCAAAGCTTTGCTATACAGGTCAGGCTACAGCATACTTTCTCTTCATTTTTGCTATACCTCCCCCATTTCCTTAGACCTCCTGTGTCCAATGAGTTGTGTATCGTGCTGGGTGACCACTGGTCATGGGTGGTCACATGATGAATGTTATTTCGTCTTCTCAAAGGTGATGATTACCGTCAGCGCTACCATGTCGTTGTGTATCAGATATGAGTTCCAATCTAAAAATTAAAGGGGCACAAAAGGTCCAATGTGACCCTATCAATAAACTACCCCAATGAATCATAGAAAAATCCCAAAACTTAAGTCCCAACCTCTTTCCCTGTAAGGAGGGGGCCAAAAAAACAGGGAAGGAAAATCATAAATTGATACGAAATGCCTTGAGATTCACAGACCAGTGCGTCCCAGTGATGTGTCATTGTGGTGATGCCCCCTACTGGTTTTATCTGATAGGTCAGCATTACTAGTTGGATAGCATGTGACAGGTTGATGGACAGGAGGCGACATTACCACTGGGGGAATAAAGTTCAATTGCAGCATTTAGGTTGAGGTCAAGCCCCCGGCAGATCGTAGGTTGTAGCCATCACATGAATGTGACTGAGATTTCCTTCTTACCTGACCAGGTGCACAATGACCCCACCTGCGGCTCCCGCCCTTACACCTGCGCCCGCTCTGTCACACTGTACTTTGCTGGTGCCGGAGAAGTGACATTACAGAACCGGATTGTTCTCCTCAATAACCTCAGGTGAGTGATCAGACTGCAGTACGGAGCCTGGCGATCTGATTGGCTCCTCCTAGTTCAGGGGCGGATTCATCTCCAATGTTCACTGTGCTGTGCCCTCCCCCAGGGTTCAGCTGCCATACAACAATGGGGCCCTGAGGATACAGAACCTCTCCAGATACATCATTGTTACCCAGCAGTACGTCTTCTCCTTGGTCTGGGATGGAAACTCCGCTATTTATCTGAAAATGAGTCCGGAATATGTCGGTAGAACCCGCGGACTGTGCGGAAATAATAACTGGATCCCCCATGATGATCTGGTGACAAGCTATGGTGCGGAATAAGATATTCTGTGAGCAGATACCTGTGTAATGGCTGGCAGGAAGAACATAACTCTGCAGTGTCATATCTATCTATCTATCTATCTATCTATCTCCTATCTATCATCTTATCTATCTATCTATCTATCTATCTATCTATCATCTTATCTATCTATCTATCTATCTATCTATCTATCTATCTCCTATCTATCATCTTATCTATCTATCTATCTATCTATCTATCTATCTATCTATCTATCTATCATCTTATCTATCTATCTATCTATCTATCTATCTATCTATCTATCTATCTATCTATCTCCTATCTATCTCCTATCTATCTATCTATCTATCTATCTATCATCTATCTATCTATCATCTTATCTATCTATCTATCTATCTATCTCCTATCTATCTATCTATCTATCTATCTATCTATCTATCTATCTCCTATCTATCATCTTATCTATCTATCGCCTATCTATCTATCTATCTATCTATCTATCTATCTATCTATCTATCTATCATCTTATCTATCTATCTATCTATCTATCTATCTATCTATCTATCTCCTATCTATCTATCTATCTATCTATCTATCTATCTATCTATCCCATATCTATCTATCTATCTATCTATCTATCTATCTATCTATCTATCTATCATCCTATCTATCTATCTATCTATCTATCTATCTATCTATCTATCTATCTATCTATCTATCTATCCCATATCTATCTATCTATCTATCTATCTATCTATCTATCTATCTATCTAATGTCTAATGATTTCCTCATTTTTCTGGTAATTTTATCTTTATGATATTTGTCTCATTGCAGGAAAAGTGACGGAAAACATTGAGGAGTTTGTGAACAGCTGGAGAGAGGATTTGCCCCAAAAATTGTGGGTGAACCCTCCTCCCCCTACAGCGTATGAGCCACCATGTGCTGTGCTAAAGCAGCAGGAAAGAGAGGTATTGTGCAGCAGTTTTGGGGTACACAGTCCATCCACCTCTGGGACCCCCATCTTTTATTATTGTTCCAACATCAGAAGTGCAGGGATCCTGGGGGGGCAGGAGACTAATCAATAGTCTGGATTATTGGTGACCAATAGTCAATAATCCAGATTGATGCTCATATAATACATGACAATGATAGGTTAAAGAGACTACAGATATAATACATGACACCGATAGATTAAAGGGGTTGTCCAGTTCCTAGTTTCATTATTTCATTCTGCTACAGGGACTATAAACATAAGACACGAGTACTCGCCTCTCCCTGCACCTCCAGTTCCATTGCCGCCAGCTCCGTTCATTGTATACAGGTCTCCTACGGTTTGGTGCTATGGGTGTGCTGTAGCTAATCCCAGGCCTCCGCAGTGACCTCTTCACAGGTCACAGCAGTCACATGCTATTTATAAAGAGGTCACAGCTGAGGCCTGGGATTGTCTACAGAATATTGGTCTGGATTATCATCTATAAATCTGAATTTATTACTGGTTCGGGCTATTATTTTGTGAACCTGGGTTATTGCTCATTGTCTGGGTTATTACAGATCTAGATAAGGTTATTGATGTGAGATATTTATGGGGCATCACGATGTATAAACGTCACCATGTGTTCCCCTCTTAGATGGTGCACTCTCTCTGTGCCGTGTTACTCCAGTCTCCGTTTCAGAGTTGTCACGAGTTGGTGAGTCCGCTGCCCTTCATGGCAAGCTGCGCGGATGACCTGTGCATGTAAGTAGACTGGCCTGGGCTCCCCATTATCACTATTGACCCTGTTCATATGTACAGCATAGTTGTCCTTGCACATTATGTCTGTATATAGATCTATGTGGATGTGGCCCTGACCTGGTTCTCCTCATCTGGTGGACCCATGGAGCCCTTTATATTAGGACCCCTGGAGAGTCTTGGCCACTGGAAGATCTATATTACTTTTGTACACTGGCAGCTGATCCAGATATACCCCGGCTGTGCTGGGACTATATAGCATTTGTGTTTGGTTTCTTTTGCAGGTCAGACAGTGATATTGGCACCTGGTGCAGAGCTCTGACGGAGTATGCCCGTGCATGTGCCCATGCTGGACACCCACTTCACGGATGGAGGGAGATGTTCAAAAAGTGTGGTATGTGATCCTCTAATAATGTATCTGCTGTATCTAAGCCTATCATATATGGTAATATCTGCTGAACCATTGTATCTTATCCTGTCGTGAATGATAGTGTGCTGAGCTGTGTATCCAATCCTTTAGGGTGCATTCACACGGAGTAACGTGCCGCGTGATGTGGCACGTAGACGGCGTGTGAGACTTTGAGCACCGTAAAAGCTCCCCTTGATTTCAGTGGGAGCCTGGATCGTATACGGCGCGTTATTTTGCGGCCGTAAAATAACACCACGTATACGATCCAGGCTCCCATTGAAATCAATGGGAGCTTTTACGGCGCTCAAAATCTCACACGCCATATACGTGCCAGGTCACGCGGCACATTACTCCATGTGAATGGACCCTTAATGTGTGATACTGTTTTCTAAGTTGCTGTATCTAAGCTGGCCATGACTGATGCTGTTTGCTAAACCCTTGTACCTAACCTTATCATATATGCTATCATACAGTATGTACTAAGTTACGAAATAGATAATGCACCCGCCCTTCTCTGTGCTAACATGAAATCTATGGGGCGGCGCTGCAGTACCTATACTCGCCGCTACAGTTCGTTCCACGCTGTCTCGGTACTGACATCCGGGACCCCCACAGGTTTAATATTGATGGACTATCCTTAGGATAGACCATCAATGTTGGAGACCGGATAATATATTCTACACTATTATATACTATTCTATAATGTCATCTACCATTCATGACTATTGTATACTATTATATACCCCTCTATATTATAATATAACATTCTGACATTTTCTGAATGCTTGTTGCCTGCGGAGGTTTTACCTTACATTGTATATGCTATAAGGACTGTATTCTGTATTCTGCCTGCACAGAGGTTATATGTGACACTGGCCTGATATACCGTGAATGCATCGAATGTTGTCCCACCTCGTGCCAGCAGAAGAAGCCATGTATGGACAGCGAGATCTCATGTGTAGATGGCTGCTACTGTCCTGAGGGTAATGTATCCTGATGTGTTGTATATGGGGCAGGCCATCTTTCTTGTCTCTTCTATTTCTATAGGGTCTGCTGCTGGTTCAGGACTCTCTGATCTGAGATCACTTATTACATATTGCTATGGCTGTGGGATTCATGGAACTGCCTATGTATGTGGTGTGCTACAGGATCATTCTGGAATTACCCATTGAATGTACCTGGCATACAGGTTACTGGTTACGATGTAGTGGATCTCCCACTGGATCTATCCTCCATTCTCTCCCACTGGATTCATCCCCCCTGACCAGATCCATCTTCCATCCTCTCCCACTAGATCCATCTTCCATCCTCTCCCAATGGATCGAGTCTCCCTCTTCTCCCACTAGATGCATCCTCCATCCTCTCCCAATGGATTCATCCTCCATCTTCTCCCACTAGATCCATCCTCTTCCAATGGATCCATCCTCTCCCACTGGATCCATCCTTCATCCTCTACCAATGCATCCATCCTCCATACTCTCCCACTGGATCCATCATTCATCCTCTCCCAATGGATCTATCCTCCATCTTCTCCCACTAGATCCTTCCTCTCCCAATGGATCCATCCATCTTCCATCCTTTCCCACTAGATGCATCCTCCATCCTCTCCCAATGGATCCATCCTTCATCCTCTCCCAATGGATCCATCCTTCATCCTCTCCCAATGGATCCATCCCCATCTTCTCCCAATGGATCCATCCTTCATCCTCTCCCAATGGATCCATCCCCATCTTCTCCCACTAGATCCATCCTCTCCCAATGGATCCTTCCTCTCCCAATGGATCGAGTCTCCCTCTTCTCCCACTAGATGCATCCTCCATCTTCTCCCAATGGATCCATCCTCCATCTTCTCCCACTAGATCCATCCTCTTCCAATGGATCCATCCTCTCCCACTGGATCCATCCCCTCCCACTGGATCCATCCTTCATCCTCTACCAATGCATCCATCCTCCATACTCTCCCACTGGATCCATCCTTCATCCTCTCCCAATGGATCCATCCTCCATCTTCTCCCACTAGATCCTTCCTCTCCCAATGGATCCATCCATCCTCCATCTTCTCTCGCTAGATCCATCTTCATGCTCTCCCAATGGATCCATCCTCCATTTTTTCCCACTAGATGCATCCTCCAGCCTCTCCCAATGGATCCATCCTCCATCCTTTCCCACTAGATCCACATCCACAACATTTCTCATTTTCTAAAGATCATGCATTTACAATTTATTTCTCTTTACAGGGATGGTTCTAGAGAATGAAACGTGTGTTCATCCCACTGAATGTCCCTGTGATTTCCATGGTGTCCCTCGCCAAGCAGGAAGTGTGGTGCAGGATCAGTGTAACAACTGGTGGGTGTCTGACTCTTCTATATGGCCTGCTGGGCGGGGGGGTTGGTGTAAAGCACATACAGTCCTATGAAAAAGTTTGGGCACCCCTATTAATCTTAATCATTTTTAGTTCTAAATATTTTGGTGTTTGCAACAGCCATTTCAGTTTGATATATTTAATAACTGATGGACACAGTAATATTTCAGGATTGAAATGAGGTTTATTGTACTAACAGAAAATGCGCAATATGCATTAAACCAAAATTTGACCGGTGCAAAAATATGGGCACCTCAACAGAAAAGTGACATTAATATTTAGTACATCCTCCTTTTGCAAAGATAACAGCCTCTAGTCGCTTCCTGTAGCTTTTAATCAGTTCCTGAATCCTGGATGAAGGTATTTTGGACCATTTCTTTCTACAAAACAATTCAAGTTCAGTTAAGTTTGATGGTCGCCGAACATGGACAGCCCGCTCTCAAATGATCTGAAAACAAAGATTGTTCAACATAGTTGTTCAGGGGAAGGATACAAAACGTTGTCTCAGAGATTAAACCTGTCAGTTTCCACTGTGAGGAACATAGTAAGGAAATGGAAGACCACAGGGACAGTTCTTGTTAAGCCCAGAAGTGGCAGGCCAAGAAAAATATCAGAAAGGCAGAGAAGAAGAATGGTGAGAAGAGTCAAGGACAATCCACAGACCACCTCCAAAGAGCTGCAGCATCATCTTGCTGCAGATGGTGTCACTGTGCATCGGTCAACTATACAGCGCACTTTGCACAAATAGAAGCTGTATGGGAGAGTGATGAGAAAGAAGCCGTTTCTGCACGTACGCCACAAATAGAGTTGCCTGAGGTATGAAAAAGCACATTTGGACAAGGCAGCTTCATTTTGGAAACAAAAATTGAGTTGTTTGGTTATAAAAAAAGGCGTTATGCATGGCGTCCAAAAAGAAACAGCATTCCAAGAAAAACACATGCTATCCACTGTAAAATTTGGTGGAGGTTCCATCATGCTTTGGGGCTGTGTGGCCAATGCCGGCACCGGGAATCTTGTTAAAGTTGAGGGTCGCATGGATTCCACTCAGTATCAGCAGATTCTTGAGAATAATGTTCAAGAATCAGTGACGAAGTTGAAGTTACGCCGGGGATGGATATTTCAGCAAGACAATGATCCAAAACACCGCTCCAAATCCTCAGGCATTCATGCAGAGGAACAATTACAATGTTCTGGAATGGCCATCCCAGTCCCCAGACCTGAATATCATTGAACATCTGTGGGATGATTTGAAGCGGGCTGTCCATGCTCGGCGACCATCTAACTTAACTGAACTTGAATTGTTTGTCCAAAATACCTTTATCCAGGATCCAGGAACTGATTAAAAGCTACAGGGAGCGACTAGAGGCTGTTATCTTTGCAAAAGGAGGATCTACTAAATATTAATGTCACTTTTCTGTTGAGGTGCCCATACTTTTGCACCGGTCAAATTTTGGTTTAATGCATATTGCACATTTTCTGTTAGTACAATAAACCTCATTTCAATCCTGAAATATTACTGTGTCCATCAGTTATTAGATATATCAAACTGAAATGGCTGTTGCAAATACCAAAATATTTAGAACTAAAAATGATTAAGATTAATAGGGGTGCCCAAACTTTTTCATAGGACTGTACGTTAGTTTTTTGTTGTGTGGGTGACCACTCTGTACGAGTCTTTTCTTGTGTATGAGACCGGACTGTAGAAGTCCTTGCGTATTTGTGACCGGTCTGTACGAGTCCTTCCGTGTGTGTGTGTGACCAGTCTCCTTGTTGCTCATGGGGACTTGTCAGACTTAAAGTTATTGCATTTATTTGATGGTGTTGCTGTATGAGACTATATATTGCATTAGCCTTAGTCTTGAAGAGTTTTCTTGTCTCCTCAGTTTTGACCTTTTTTTTTTGTCTTTCTAGCACTTGCACTGGAGGAAAATGGTTGTGTACAGAGCTGACCTGTCCAGGTAAGTGCTATGTCTTGGGGCTGATCTTCAGGTTGAAGGAGCATGCTCGTAGACCTGGATCCCACTTGTCCTAAGGGATAGTGAGCGCTGAGGTTCCTGGTGTTTGCAGGTTCCAGGTTGTTTGTTCTCAGCGTCAGTCCTTTAGGGTCTTGTGTGGTTTTTCCACCAGCTGGAGGAGAAGACTCTGACACCATCCTCTTCTTCTGCTCTCCTTCCACAGCTGAATGTTCAGTCACAGGAGACTTTAACATTATAACGTTTGATGGCCGTAAATACACCTTCCAGGCCCCATGCCAGTACATCCTGGCGAAGAGCCTCTCGTCCGGGACCTTCACTGTGTCTTTGCAGAACGCCCCCTGTGGAGCGGTGAGTTACTACAACATTATTATAGCCCCAGTGCATTTACCCGTTTCCTCCAGCATACCTTGTCCAGACATTGGAGCAGATGGATCCCACCTGTTGTGTAGGAGACATCGGAGGCTTTGTATATTATCCAGCCATGGCCCTGGTGTTTCTCCTCGGCATTCCTCCGTTCAATGGTCCAACCTGCCGTGAGATTAGCCACAGGTGGTCAGACATTAGAGACACAACAAGCAGCGTCTGCATCCCACGTGGGGCCGGCTCGTATTATTTGATCTTGGGCCCAGTAGTCACCCGACCTGACCTGACCGTCGTCCCCTCACGGATAAGGTCTAATTATTCTGTAGCTTATGGATGACGCCTCATTAACTGTGGTGATGTTTGGAGTGGGGCGGGCGGCCACATTCTGTGTCAGCAGCGGCCTGGATGAAAACCTCAAGTAGGCGAAGCGGAGGGGGCCGAGGAGAGTTTCCTGGACGAGATCACAAAGCTCCCAGTCATTCCTGTTCTTCAGAGCTGGTGACACAAGCCGTCATCGCGCCGTAAGTGGCTCAGAATTATGGGACATTTTGCTAAAGCGCTCTTTGGAAAGAAAATGAGAGGAGCGATGAGCAGAGCTTAGCGCGGTGTCCGGTGTCAGCAGCCACATCTTTGTACTTTGCTGAGATGAGAAAAGATGTGAATATAAGAATTTTTGTGGAGTGTTTAGAGCAGATCATGTGAGAGGAGCCGGGCGGAAACTATGAAAGGATCGATTCACTGGGACAGAGGATTATTCTCATCTAAAGTTTCTTCTGTTCACAAGCAATTGATGATGAAAGTGTCCGCTCTGGACCGTAGGAGAATGGCAGTAGTGGCTCATTGTCCATCCTGCACCATCAGTGATGGTCAAAAGTTGCTAAATGTCCATCCTGCACCATTTGTACGTGGAGTAGATCTCCATTATGGCACACATGTCCATCGTGCACCATCCGTGATGGTCAAAAGTTGCTAAATGTCCATCTAGAGAGACTGGTCCTGACACATCTCCGACCTCTAGTGAGCTCCGCTCTGGACCCCCTCCAGTTTGCCTATCGGCCGGGCATTGGGGTAGGTAACGCCATCATCCGCCTTCTTCACAGACCTCTTTCTCACCTGGAGAAACCCGGGAGCACTGTGAGAATAATGTTCTTTGATTTCTCCAGTGCTTTTAACATTATTCAGCCTTGTACTATTATTGTATTATCTATGCTGCTGTAACACACTGAATTTCCCCATGGTGGGACTATAAAAGGATTATCTTATCTTATTTAAGTGATATGATATCACAAAGTCATGTTCTGTGTTTTCCATGTGTCTATGTGCAGCCACCCAGTGGTTGTGAAGGGAGTTGCAGTCCTTCTTTTGCTAGAATGTTGTGATATTGTGCAAGATTTGTGAGAAATTGGGATCTGTAGCTGAAGTCAAGCTCAGTTCTAGATGGATACATGTCTAGACAATGTGTGTTTGTATGTATGTATATGTGTGTAGCGTGTATATATATATTTATGTGCGTGTGTATTTGTATGTGTGTGTAGTGTGTATATATATAGGTGTGTGGTTTGTGTGTGTGTAGTGTGTATGTATATGTGTGTAGTGTATATACTGTATATGTGTGTGTGTATTTATATGTGTGCGTAGTGTTTGTGTATATATATATATATATATATATATATATATATATATATATATATATATATACACTGTATATAGGTTTGTGGTTTGTGTGTGTGTAGTGTCAGGCCAGCATCTCCCATCACTGGTTTACACCCGTCGCTGTGTTAACCCCTTATTTACTGTCCAGGATTCTCTGTAGAATATTCCTTCACTCAGGCCAACCATAAAGTATATATCGGCAGAATTCAGAAGTTTTTTTTTTTGTGCCTTTGCAGAATCTAGACGGATCCTGTATCCAATCTGTTAACATCATCGTTCATCAGGATCAGAGGAAACAGGTGATTCTGGCGCAGTCAGGAGACATCTTTGTGTACGACCAATACAGGATCAACCTGCCATATACTGATGGTAAGTGCTGAATGTGGGTCCCGCCATTCACTCTCCTCCTATCACATGTAATATAACACTAACCTGTAGGGGGCAATAAGACAGGGTGAGGTCAGTGATGTGTGTGTCTGTAATGTGTATATGTAGCTGTGCTGTGTGAGGGTGCAGTGGATGTGTATGTAGTGTAATGCGTGTATACACATGTGGTGTGTTATGTTGGTTTTCCTCCTTGTTGGACTATTCTGGTGTATTGCACCATTGGAGGGTCTTATTTTCCACTCTTTTATCTTTGCTCCTGTTACAGATGTGTTTGAGATCAGACAGTTGCCCTCCATGTTTGTACACGTGAAGACGGCGCTGGGGCTGCAGCTGTTCTATCACCGCGAGGAGCTGCGTCTTTACCTACAAGTAGACGGACGCTGGAAAGACGACACCACTGGCCTCTGCGGGACCTTCAACGACAACACACAAGATGACTTTCTGTATGTGTAGGGATGTCTGTACAATGTGTACTGTATAGTTTATTGTGTTACGTGGTCAGTGTTTGGGCTGCTCGGACCTCATCCTGTCTTTTCTCCCATTAAGCTCTCCAGCTGGCGTTCCAGAAAGCACTCCGCAGTTGTTTGGAAATTCATGGAAGACGTCCTCCGCCTGCGGGATGGAATATCTGTCCTCCTCGCTGGACCCATGCGATGTTCACCTGCAGGCAGGTACGTAGAGATGGTAAATCACCACCTGACACCTTGTTGTACAATAATCCCCATCTCTCGTGTCTACCCTGGTTCTCTCCTCAGCCTCCTACGCTACAGAGAGTTGTAGTATCATCAGTCGGGAGCCTTTCACTCCGTGTCATTCTTATCTGAGTCCTGTGTCATACTATGAACAGTGCAGGAGAGACACATGTAAGTGTGGACAAGCCTGTCTCTGCTCGGCCCTGGCACACTATGCCCACCAGTGTCGACGCTTTGGAATCATCATCAACTTTAGAGCCAGCGTCCCGAGCTGTGGTATGTAGACTTTATGGTATTGGAGGGTCCATAGGAATAGTGGTTTTGATTGTTTGGACAACCCACCAATCAGATAGTTACCACCTCGTGTAGTTAACCCTTAATGTACATACAAATTGTATATAAGCTTTACAGCAGCCTCCTGACTCTAATTCCTACATTTCACTGTGTTTGCCATATAACATGACTTTATCTGTCCCTGTGCTCTCTGTCCTCAGATATCCCATGCCATGGTTTGATGGTTTATAGCACTTGTGTAAGTCCATGTGCCCAGACGTGCCAGTCATTGTCCACCCCGGAGGCTTGTGATGCCGAGTGTATTGAGGGATGTGCGTGTCCGGAGAACATGTATTACAACACTGAGCTCAGCAGATGTGTGGAGAGGTATAATGATCATAACGTGTCTATTATAAGTCATGGATGCGGCAGGAAGGAAGCAAGATAAGATATCATCTACATGTTATTATGTTTCCAGGAATCAGTGTCCATGTTACTACCAAGGAATCGACTATCATCCTGGAGAAAACATCATCACCACCCTCGGTAAATGGTAAGAACAACTGTGTATGTGGACAATCGTGTGGATATACTGTATGATAAGAGGGCCACGTGTGGCTACACGATAGAGGGTAAGAGTAACCACGTGGATACATGATAGTGAGATAGAGGAGGGCCATGTGTGGATATACAGTAGAGAGGAAGAGGAAGGCCACGTGTGGATATACTGTATGATAAGATGGCCACATATGGGTACACAATAGAGAGGAAGAGAAAGGCCACATGTAGCTAAATGATAAAGGGGAGAACGAAGACCACATGTGGATGTATGAAAGAGTGGTAGAGGAAGGCCACATGTGGATATATGATGAAGAAGAAGGCCACATGTGGATATACAATGAAGAGGAAGGCCACATGTAGATACATGATAAAGGGGAGAAGGAAGGCCACATGTGGATACATGATAGAGAGGAAGAGGAGAGGGCCACATGTGGATATATGATAGAGAGTTAGAGGAGGGGGCCACATGTGGAGATATGATAGAGAGTTAGAGGAGGGGGCCACATGTGGATACTTGATAGAGAGGTAGAGGAAGGCCACATGTGGACACATGATAAAGAATAGGAGGGCCACATCTGGAAACACAATAGAGAAGTAGAGGGCAACGTATGGATACACAATATAGAAGAGGATGAAGGCCACATATTAATACATGATAGAGAGGAGGAGGCCACATGTGGATATATGAAGGAGAAGAGGAGGGCGCCACACTGACATAGAAGCTACTTTGACTCTTTTATGTTTGTTTTGTCGTTTGCAGCCTCTGTACAGATGGACTCATGAAGTGTGAAAGCAGCGAGACAGGTGAGATGTGACGTGTATTGTACTCTGCACCTTATAGCCATGACTTGTCGCACCACCGATCAGGCACCAGCGCTCGTCCTCTGCTTCCTAACAAGTAGCTGGATGAGATTGGTGATGTCATGTAGTTTGATATCTCATCACTAGATGGCGCAGACATTTCTCAGGTGTTGTTGATACAGTCAGTTTAGCAGTGATGACAATCCAGTGTGAGACAATGAAGATTTATCCGGTAAAAGTCACCGAGCCGACTAAATCTGGTAATGATTTTCTTATCACAGGGGCGGAATTGCTGCAGCAGGTTGAGCTGTGCTTGGCCACATTCTGCTGGTGGCGCTGCAGCCTACAAAACACCTGTGAGGTTGCCTGGGCCCTAGGGGTTAATTGATATTACCTGAGGTCTTAGACTGGACTAGTGAAGTCACAGGATTTCTACAGCCATTAGGGTGCCATCAGGTTTTTAATGCGGTTTTTGGAGAAAAGCTAAACTTGTCCTTGTGCTGTATTCACACAGGCCTGGTGCTTTTGCAGTATTTTTTGCACATTTTACCATGCCTTTCATCTGTATTTGGAAACCTAACCTTAAAGGTAATTTCCTCTGACTCTGTGGTTCTTCTAGGGCCTGGCTGTCCAATCGGTCAGATCTATCACAACTGCAGCAGCCCTGAGGTGGACCCTGACCTGAGCCAGGAGAAGACATGTGAGAACCTACTGCTGAATGTCAGCGCCTCCTCCAGTCTGCCCTGTGTGTCCGGCTGTGTCTGCCCCAAAGGGTGGGTATTGTGTATGGGAAGTATGATTACACAGCATGCCAATAACTGGATCATGTACCGTCACGCTCATCATTCATCCATAACTAGAACCTGGAGTCATAAGGTTCATATTATAAGCCATTAGTAATACTACTCACATGTCAGGAGCGGCTTCTGCTATTTCTAGACATGAGCTGTTTGGAGAGATTTGGATGCTGTAGATCCCTGGGGAGATTCGGGTTGCTGTAGGCATATGTGGAAGTTCGAGCTGCTGTAAACCCCTGTGCAAGCTCACATGCTGTAGACCCCTGGAGAAGTTTGGGCTGCTGTAAACCCGCAGGGAGGTGTGGGTTGCTATAAGCCCCTGGGGAGGTTTAGGCTGCTGTAGGGACCTGGTGAGGTTTGGGCTTCTGTATGTACCTACAGAGGTTTGTGTTGCTTTAGGCCCCTGGGGAGGTTTGGGTTGTTGTAGGCTCCTGGAGAAGGGGGAGTTTGGGCTGCTGTATGCACCTGGGGAGGTCTAGGATACTGTAGGCACCTAGAGAGGTTCAGGCTGCTGTATGTATCTGGAGAGGTCCAGGCTGCTGTATGTCCCTGGAGAGGTTCAGGCTGCTGTATGTATCTGGAGAGGTCCAGGCTGCTGTATGTATCTGGAGAGGTTCAGGCTGCTGTATGTATCTGGAGAGGTTCAGGCTTCTGTATGTATCTGGAGAGGCCCAGGCTGCTGTATGTATCTGGAGAGGTCCAGGCTGCTGTATGTATCTGGAGAGGTCCAGGCTGCTGTATGTATCTGGAGAGGTTCAGGCTGCTGTATATATCTGGAGAGGTTCAGGCTGCTGTATGTATCTGGAGAGGTTCAGGCTGCTGTATGTATCTGGAGAGGTTCAGGCTGCTGTATGTCCCTGGAGAGGTTCAGGCTGCTGTATGTACCTGGTTAGGTTTGGGCTGCTGTATGTATCTGGAGAGGTTCAGGCTGCTGTATGTATCTGGAGAGGTCCAGGCTGCCGTATGTATCTGGAGAGGTTCAGGCTGCCGTATGTATCTGGAGAGGTCCAGGCTGCTGTATGTATCTGGGGAGGTCTAGGCTGCTGTATGTATCTGGTTAGGTTTGGGCTGCTGTATGTATCTGGAGAGGTTCAGGCTGCTGTATGTATCTGGAGAGGTTCAGGCTGCTGTATGTATCTGGAGAGGTTCAGGCTGCTGTATGTATCTGGAGAGGTCCAGGCTGCTGTATGTATCTGGGGAGGTCCAGGCTGCTGTATGTATCTGGGGAGGTCCAGGCTGCTGTATGTATCTGGTTAGGTTTGGCCTGCTGTATGTATCTGGAGAGGTTCAGGCTGCTGTATGTATCTGGTTAGGTTTGGGCTGCTGTATGTATCTGGAGAGGTTCAGGCTGCTGTATGTATCTGGGGAGGTCCAGGCTGCTGTATGTATCTGGGGAGGTCCAGGCTGCTGTATGTATCTGGTTAGGTTTGGGCTGCTGTATGTATCTGGGGAGGTCCAGGCTGCTGTATGTATCTGGAGAGGTTCAGGCTGCTGCATGTATCTGGAGAGGTTCAGGCTGCTGTATGTATCTGGAGAGGGTCAGGCTGCTGTATGTCCCTGGGGAGGTTCAGGCTGCTGTATGTATCTGGAGAGGTTCAGGCTGCTGTATGTATCTGGGGAGGTTCAGGCTGCTGTATGTCCCTGGGGAGGTTCAGGCTGCTGTATGTATCTGGAGAGGTCCAGGCTGCTGTATGTATCTGGAGAGGTCCAGGCTGCTGTATGTCCCTGGGGAGGTTCAGGCTGCTGTATGTATCTGGTTAGGTTTGGGATGCTGTATGTCCCTGGGGAGGTTCAGGCTGCTGTATGTATCGGACGAGGTTTGGGCTGTATTAATTGCAGAAATGAGTATCACGTTACATTACTCATATATAACGTAGTTGACCTCTGGTTAATAACATAATATAAATGTATTACTTATTACTGTATGCTGTACTGCATGCAGTTCTTTAGTAAAAGAAAATGCACCGTGTATACTCAGCTCGAGCGGCCGGGAGGGGCAGGATCACATATCTGCTAAGAAGCTTAAACAGATTCCTGGGAAATCATCACTTTCTAATTCGAGGGCAGAGAGAATGAATTCCTGCGGCCATCACCAGACTCGCTTATAGTCGCTGCATTGTGTCTGCTGGACGCGCTCTAATATTCCTGAGGTCTGCCCCAGGTCAATAAGAAAGGCTGTATGGCTGAGAGTGTCCACTCCATACGACCCGCTCTGTACATGTACATGATGGTCGTCCGCTTCCTAAATGTGACTGACAGTTGTCGGCTCAATGCGCTTTGTACGTGTGACGGATGGTCGTCTGTTCCATACGTGTGACTGGTGGCGATCCACTCGATACCTATGACTGGTGGTATGGGTGACCGGCCCCCTTAGCCTGATGGATGGTCATTCTGTACAAGGGCCTGGCAGTCATCTCCCCTCAGTATGTGCAACTGATGGTCATTTCACATATGTGACTGATGGTTATCCACTCCATTCTTGTGACTGGCGGTCATTTACTTGGTCGTCCGCTTCCTACATGTGACTGAAAGTCCTCCTCTCCATACGTGTGACTGAAAGTGCAAGTAAAGTGGAAGTGCATACTGTGTGAGCAGAGACCTTCCCTCTCTGATCAGTCTCTCCGCCGAGCCGGTCCCCATTGCTAATAGTGACGCCCGTGTGTGTGCAGAGATGGGTCAGCCCCCTCCCCACACACCTGAAGGCGTCCGTTCTCACATCTACTCCTTTCTCCACAGGCTGGTGAAGCATGGCTCTGAGTGTCTGGAGCCCGACGCCTGTCCCTGCTCATGGAAAGCCAAGGAATACTTCCCAGGAGACATCGTCCACTCGTCCTGTCACACCTGGTGAGCGACAAGCTCTACATCCAGCAGACAAGTCCGCGAGGAGGTTAAAGGCTGAGTGAAAGACACAGGGTCTCCAGGAACACAGAGTATTTCAGGAGAAGAGTGTACTGATCTTATAGGATAGGTCACAGTCTGGGAATTACATAGTGGTAGCAGCACAGTCCCCGCAGCACAGACTATGTTACGTAGTAAGAATGGGATGGAGATAATGGGGAAACCTTTGATTGTCTCGGGTATGTTCTGGGTGTGATTCCCTTGTATAGCTCCCTCGTGGTGATGATGATGATTTGTGTTCCAGTGTTTGCCGACATGGAGCCTTCCAGTGCAGCTTCCACCCGTGTCCTTCCATGTGCACGTTCTACGCCGATCGCCATTTCCGGACTTTTGATGGCTTGACCTTTGATTTTGTCGGAGCGTGCAAGGTCCATCTTGTCAAGGTGAGATCTGCTGCTGCCTGTTATCGATCAGTCAGGAGCCCCATAGGATACAAGGGAATGGGGCCTTACAGTTTAGGCCACCCCGGTCTGTGATTTCTGTCCTCCTCTCTGAATACTTAACCTGTCCTTCTCTAGTTGACTTTAATCCTTAGGTCTGGGTCCCAAATCCTCCAGCTCCTGATGTTTGGCCCCTAGGAGGCGCTATGTTTGACTATTTTGTTGAGTACGGGTAGCCTCGATTCCTGAGTAAGAACGATTAGTCAAGTTTTGGCAGATTATGTAAAGGGGCCCCGTAGCAAAGGGCCCTATTCTAACTTCAGGTGTGGGTTTTGGGGTGTGATTGGGGTATAACAGGATATACACCCCACACCTCCACCTTAACCCCTCACATGCTGATGTCTCTCCTCTCAGGCTCGGGCTCCAAACAATTTCTCGGTCACAGCAGAAAATGTGAATTGTTACAGCAGCGGAGTCATCTGCAGGAAGGTCATCTCTATCAGTGTGGGGCGCTCTTCAATCTTGTTCGAGGATGACACAGGAAACCCGGTAACCTAGATGCGATATAGTCCTGTATCTTGGGGTGGGCGTCTTGAGGGGTGCACTGACCGCCCATCCCTGACCCGTTCCAGAGCCCTTTGAGTGTCATTGATAAGAGCCAGGAGGTGCACATCTGGCAGGCCGGCTTCTTCACCTTCGTCCACTTCCCCTTGGAATACGTAACACTGCTGTGGGACCAGAGAACAACCCTTCACATCCAGGCCGGGCCCCAGTGGCAGGTAATGTGTGCGGGGCCCCCATGACACAGCGCTGCAGCAATGACCTCCAGCCCATCATCAGGTGTCCTCATCTCTCCTCTCAGGGTGCACTGGCCGGACTGTGCGGCAATTTTGACTTGAAGACCATCAATGAGATGAAGACTCCGGACGAGCTGGAGCTGTCTAATCCTCAGGAGTTTGGTGCCAGCTGGACGGTGGCCGAGGTACACGGGCAAATCATTGTCATTGGTTATTGATGGTTCTTCTACATTGTAGATGATACACAGTCTGGTTGATAGCATCTCCCAAAAACTAAGAGCCAGAACATTACTAAGCTCCATATCACTATATGTTGTGAGTTGTGCTTTACATATACAGTCACTGTGCTATTTAGTGTCTTGACAGCTCCGACCCCCGGAATCTCTGCCATCTGAACCCGCTGCGGGAGCCTTTCGCCAAGAAGGAATGTGGGATTTTACTGAGTGAAGTGTTTGAAGCCTGCCACCCAGTGGTGAGTGCCAGAACTGCATGTGTCCTCTGGGAGAATACAAGTAATAGGTCACACAGTATCACACAGGACACACATGTGTTTGTACCACTAAAGCTGACTCTGGATCCTTCTGGTTGATGGACCTTTTATATTGTGATAATCATTAGTGTATTCATCTGTAGTGAGGTATTCCTGAGTGCCGTGATAGTAGTGTGGGTCAGGATAGTCACATGATACTGAATATATACGTACATTAAACGTTACAGAATAACATGTGTCAGGGTAGTGACATTTTACAAATATTCATGTGTGTCAATGGGGCAACACTGTGACTCAGTGGTTAGCACTGCAGCCTTGCAGCGCTGGAGTCCTGAGTTCGAATCCCTCCAGGAACAACATGTGCAAGCAGTTTGTATGTTCTCCCCGTGTTTGCATGGATTTCCTCCATTCTACAAAGACATACTGATAGGAAAAAATGTACATTGTGATCTCTATATGGGGCTCACGATCTACAAAAAATATATATATATATATTCAGGTGTGTCAGGATAGTCACATGTTACAGAATGTATATGTGTGTCAGAATAGTCATGTGTTACAAATATTTATGTGTATTGTGATAACCAAGTTATACAGAATATTCATGTGTGTTTGGATGGTCACGTGCGTACTTCTGTGCTATCCATCAGGTGGATGTGACCTGGTTTTATTCCAATTGCCTGTCAGACACATGTGGTTGTAATCGTGGTGGAGACTGTGAGTGTTTCTGTACCAGCGTCTCAGCATATGCCCATCAATGCTGTCAGCAGGGAGTCATTGTGGACTGGAGGTCTCCCCGAGTGTGCCGTAAGTGTGGTGTCAATAAGCTATCCTAATATTATCCAAGGTTGCCGTGCTCAATGTGCTATTCACTGTTCACAGGGTTGCTCTGCCCACTGCTCCTGTGCTTGACTTCTGCTTTCTTCTCAGCTCCTGCCCGCTTCATTTGCTCTTGGCTCCTTCTTTATGCTCCTGTACTTTGGACGTGGCCTCTGCTCAACTCTTGCGACCTGCTCCAGTGCTCGGGTGCTGCTCTCTGCTCCTGCGCCATGTATTTGCCCTCTATTCAGCTCATGCCCTCTGTTCTTGTGCTTGGGTACCGTCCTCCACTTCTGCCTCCTGTATTTGCCTTCTGCTGACCAACTACACCCTGCTCTCTGCTCCTGCTCTTGGAACCACTCTCTGTTCAGCTCCTGCACCCTGATTCTGTGATTGGGTCCTGCCATCTGCTCAGTTTCTGCTCCTTATATTTCCCCTCTGCTCAACTCCTGCATCCTGCCCCTGTGCTTTAGCTCTTTCTTCTGTAAAGGTCTTGTTCCCTCCTCCTGTGCTTGGATACTGCAATCTGTTCCTGTTCTTGGTACTTGCCCTCTGCTCGGCCCCAGCACCGATTCTGTGCTTGAGTCCTGCCCTCTGTACTTGCTGTCTGCCCCTGTTCTCAGGTCTTGCCCTCTGTATTTGCCCTCTGCCCTGTTCTCAGGTTCTGCCCTCTGTATTTGCCCTCTGTCCTGTTCTGAGGTCTTGCCCCCTGTACTTGCCCTCTGCTCCTGTTCTCACGTCTTGCTCTCTGTATTTGCCCTCTGTCCCTGTTCTCAGGTCTTGCCCCCTGTACTTGCCCTCTGCTCCTGTTCTCAGGTCTTGCCCCCTGTATTTGCCCTCTGCTCCTGCTCTCAGGACTTGCCCCCTGCACTTGCCCTTTGCTCACCTTTTGTCGTCTACACCTCTAATTAGTAATAAGTAAGTTGCAATTTCTCTTGTTCAAACTGCACAACTGAAACTGGTAGAGGGAATTATCCCCCTGTGTCCAGTGGCCCCGGGGCCCAGAAGTTTGCACAGGTCACATATTTCTTATACACGTGAGATTTTCCCTTTTAATTGAGCTGGGTGTCCGGACGGGGCAGATCTTCTTGCCTATGAGTGATGACATTAATGGATGATATCTGGGTATTACAGACTTTGCCTTCTCATCTAATCCTTTGTCTTTTTCCTTCCAGCTTATGACTGTGAATTCTACAATAAAGGTGAGTGCATTAACCCTTCATGGAGGTCGGGGCACATAGAGCGCTCACTGGGATATAGGGAAGATTTCTGGATTTGCTGTCTCGTACAGACATGATGCTCTGGGCTCAATTCAGATGAGCCGTGATCAGGTCAAGCAGTATAGGCTGCCATCACTTGCATTCAGGACCAGTTGAGCAGAGTCCATACTAAGAACATGATGATTATATGTATATGATGTGCACTGATGTCTTCAGTTCTAGGTAAAGGTCCATACAGGCTCCACAGTCACGTGGACAGAGATCTGCTGTTGGCGGTACGGATGACCGATGCCACCGTGGTGCCAGTGAAAGAAGAGCGTCAGGTGCCGGGATACAGCACAGACTTCATGTTGACCCCTGGACTATTCAGTCCCCGAGCACATGGTGAGATGCCCATCTGGGCACAGATGTACTGCCACGGGGATGTAGGGAGTAGATGGGGTGATAGGCGGTGGATAGTTACCTGATGGTTTCAGAAATTGCGGGTGTAATTTGTTGGGGGTGTTGGTTGCCCCATGTTGGACATCATCAGGTTGCTGGACTTGACCTCAATTTATGTTCCACAGACAGAAATCTGGTCTCCTTGGAGCTCGCCGAGAGGCCAAACTTCTTCTTACATTTGGGAGGTAACGGAACCTTACATGTGACCAAATGGCAAAGAAGTGTTGAGTTCCAGCGGCGCGCCACCTTCATAATCCACAAGAACCGCTGGACGGCTGGGTACAACGCCTTCGAGAGCCTTGCCAAACCAGGACACTTTGTGAGAATCTCATCCTCCTTCATCTACCTGACAAAATATCATCACTCGGCTGCGTTCAGACTCTCCACCCTCTTCAGGTTATCAGGTGGGAATATCCAACACATTCACAACCCTAAAAATATTCCTCATTGGCTAGAATGTCAGCAAGATCCCAATATCAGTAATGTGTGACCCCACTATCTGCTGTAGGGTAGCCTCAGGGTGTGAACATGGAGGCTGAAAGACATGAGAGCATATGCAGTTGGACGTTAGGCCAAAAAATGTCCCATCTTACTATCACATACAGGAGTCTTGCTTTATCTAATCACCCCGTACAAGAGCTGTGTCTCATCTAATCTCCCTGTAAAAGAGCTGTGTCTCATCTAATCTCCCGTACAAGAGCTGTGCCTCATCTAATCTAGAGATTAGATGGGACACAGTTATTGTACAGGGGGTACAATAACTGTGTCCCATCTAATCTCTCTGTATGAGAGCTGAGCCTCATTTAATCTTCCCGTACAAGAGCTGTGCCTCATCTAATCTCTCCATACAAAACCCATGCCTCATCTAATCTCTACATACTAGACCCGTGCCTCATCTAATCTCTACATACTAGACCCCTGCCTCATCTAATCTCCACATACTAGACCCGTGCCTCATCTAATCTCTACATACTAGACCCCTGCCTCATCTAATCTCTACATACTAGACCCGTGCCTCATCTAATCTCCACATACTAGACCCATGCCCCATCTAATCTCCGCGTGCATCCAATCTCCGCGTGCATCCAATCTCCACATACTAGACCTATGCCTCATCTAATTTCCCCGTGCGAGACTCTTGCCCGATCCAATCTCCATATACTAAGCCTGTTCCTCATCTAATCTCCACATACTAGACCCATGCCTCATCTAATCTCCTCCGCTAGACTCTTGCCCCATCCAATCTCCATATACTAAGCCTGTTCCTCATCTAATCTCCACATACTAGACCCATGCCTCATCTAATCTCCCCCTGCTAGACTCTTGCCCCATCCAATCTCCATATACTAAGCCTGTTCCTCATCTAATCTCCACATACTAGACCCATGCCTCATGTAATCTCCCCGTGCTAGACTCTTGCCTCATATAATCTCCACATACTAGGCCTGTTCCTCATCTAATCTCTTCATACAAGAATGGTGCCTCATCTACCCCGCCAACAACTCATATGTCACATGCCTCTTCTAATACCCTAAAAGTCTTGCTTCATCGGACCTCATGCCTCAGTTATGTCTGATCTACGCACACCCCATGATGCACAGGACATATTTTAGGATTGTTGTTCTGTGCATCCGTATGATGTTGTCCATGTGATGTCATCACTGGAGTAGCAGTGGATGTTTACTGACATTAGTAGGACCATGAATGCAACCCTCGTGCCTCTGACACTGACACTGTCGCCTTCAGGAATCAGATCTTGTCCGATCAGCTGACGCATATAGTTCATGACTCTAAAAATATCGCGGCATTGGTAAAGTGACCCAGGCCGGTGGGGAGGGCTGCTAGGGATTTGCATCAGGTTTCCTGCTGACTATGGAAATGCTTGAGAACACTGAGGCCTCTGAATGTCAGCAACTGTGACGCACATGAGGAAGCCAACATGGAATCTGCTGTACAGGGTGCTGCATGTAGGTTACAGGGTGATGTGTATAGTCCGTGCAGGGTACAGGGTGATGTGTATAGTCTGTGCAGAGTACAGGGTGATGTGTATAGTCCATGCAGTGTACCGGGTGATGTGTATAGTCTGTGCAGGGTACAGGGTGATGTGTATAGTCTGTGCAGGGTACAGGGTAATGTTTATAGTCCATGCAGTGTACAGGGTGATGTGTATAGTCTGTGCAGGGTACAGGATTATGTATGAACTCTGTGCAGGGTACAGGGTGATTTGTGAGCTCTGTGCAGGGTACAGGATTATGTGTGCACTCTCTGTAGGGTATAGGCTGGTGTGTGAGCTCAGTGTAGGGGTCAGGGCTCTATGTAGATCATTTCTCATCTGTAACACCTTCATATACAGTTTGTATATTTATCAGTGGCAGAAACATTATCTATTTAATTCTCTATTTCTTATCTATTTATCAGTATTTTGCACTGTGTCAGTGTATACCGTGGTTTTTGAGGCATTTTCTCCCGGCTTCACCAGTCAGAGCACAATAACCCCTGACCTCACCAGTCAGGGCACGGTCCGTCCTCCTGATCTTCGTCAATCAGGGCATGGTCAGTCCTGCCCTCACCAGTCACAGCACAATCACTCCTTGTCCTTGCCCGTCAGGGTTAGTCCTGGCCCCATTAGTCAGAGCACAATTATTCCTGGTCCTCACCAGTCTGGGCACGGTTAGTCCTGGTCTCACCAGTCAGGGCACAATCACTCTCGGCATCACCAGTCACCTATTATTTTTCTATCTCTTCTAATATAACATCAAAAGAAGCTGAAAAGCTAAAAACAGATTTCTGCAGTGGTGGGCAGACTTGTGCAGCATGATCCACATACAGTGTCAGAACTGATTGTCAACCACAGGGGGGCACTATAGTTTCAGAAGCCCCGATGCAGACTATCTTCTCTGAGCTGAACGCAGCAGCAGTAGCACATACCTCTACCCCAGCTCCCTGGCTGATATAGTTCACTGTCTTTGCCTATAGGAGGCACTGTTTCTCTTTCACTCTATGGCAGGTTTCTTCTATAGTAGATGGAACAGCGCCTTCCATAGACTGTGAAATGGTTCTGCGCCACACCTATAAACTGCGATTTTGGTCTCTCCATCATGACTGTGGGCTCAGGGGACAGCTCTGAGATTGTCACCTTCATCTCTCCTTGTATATGCTCTATACATAAATTCGACAACTCCAGATCTATATGTCCTCTGCCCTGCCATCCTCCCTCTAGTCACCCCCCCCCCCCCCCTCCCAAGGTTTTCGCTTTGTTTAGGATCCCCCTTCTCTAGCAGTTTAAGGTGATATATTAAATGTTCTGAGAGATGAAAGGGATGGGAGGCCGGTGACCTGGCAACAGGTGACCAATAAAGGCAACCAGCGGCTGACAGGAGCCATACTGGTGCTGAGTGGTATGGAGCAGATGCAAATGTGGGGTCATGGGGTCTGAAGAAGTGTAATTGGAGATCAGTGTAAAACCTGTTACCCTCCTGACACCTAGATAGTGATGGAAGAGTACGGGGGAATCTATGAGGGCTGCAGCACAAACTCAGGCCTACACCTGGTGCTACATGAGGGGCGCAGTAGAAGCTCAGACCTACACCTGGGACAATATGAGGGACCCAGCACAAACTCAGGCCTACTGCTGGGAATACATCAGGGGCCTACCCCTACCTCAGGCATACCGCTGGGGGCTACATGAGGGGTCAAATACACACTCAGACCTACACCTGGGACTACATGAGGGGCCAAGCACAACCTCAGGCCTACACCTGGGATAACATGAGGGGCCCAGCTCAGGTCTACCTCTGGGGGCTACATGAGCAGAAGCTCAGGCCTACACCTGGGTCTTCACAAGGGGCTCAGCGCAAGCTCAGGCCTACACCTGGGACTACATGAGGGGCCCAGCACATGGTCAGGTCTACACCTGGGACTACATGAGGGACACAGCAAATGGTCAGGTCTACACCTGGGACTACATGAGGGGCCCAGCACATGGTCAGGTCTATACCTGGGACTACATGAGGGACACAGCAAATGGTCAGGTCTACACCTGGGACTACATGAGGGGCCCAGCACAACCTCAGGCCTACACCTGGGACTACATGAGGGGCCCAGCACATGGTCAGGTCTATACCTGGGACTACATGAGGGACACAGCAAATGGTCAGGTCTACACCTGGGACTACATGAGGGGCCCAGCACAACCTCAGGTCTACACCTGGGACTACATGAGGGGCCCAGCACAACCTCAGGTCTACACCTGGGACTACATGAGGGACACAGCACAACCTCAGGTCTACACTGGAACTACATGAGGGACACAGCACAAGGTCAGGCCTATACCTGGGACTACATGAGGGACAAAGCACAAGGTCAGGCCTATACCTGGTACTACATGAAGGGTGTGGTTCAATCTTGGGGCTTATGTTTGAGGACCTGTAAACCAATGATCTGAAACATATGCTATTTTGCAGATTCTACGTTACGTGAGTTTCCACGATCTACCTGCGAGTGGCGCTATGATGCTTGCACTAGTGCTTGTTACAGGACATGCAGAGACCCAGTCGGTGAACGATGTCACAGTGTCCCGAGGTAAGTCGTACTCGGGGTCCATTTAGACAGTGGAAAGTTAGACAGCTTTAACCTGCACCAGATTTCCTAAAGTGTCTAATGCTCTTTGCATATCTGGCGTACCTTTAGACTGTCTAGTTTGACTTTACACCACTTACTAGTCTGCTTAGGTTATGACAGAGATTTTGTGCAAAAATTTGATGCAGTAGCTGAAATTTTGGCGCAACGTCCAAAATGTTGATGCAATTTCTGGCTCGCAGTTTAGCATATTAAACCACACCTACTTCCCAACAAACCCCACCCACATGTCGCAGAAGACTCTTATTAGTTTATCTGCCTAGATGGTGGGAGACGGTGCAAGAAAAACACAACTCCTTGTGAGGTCATGGTGGTGTCCAGTACGAATTCGCTCATACGAATTAATGGTATTGCTATTGGTAGCAATTTATTAACTAGCCACAGAGGGCGCTGTAACGCTCCACTACTAATTCTATATGTGTACAGCACATGACCCTCCTATGTGCTGAATGGGACAGATCATCACCCGGCTCCACCATAGTACATGGAAAACTTATTAAAACAAGGCGCAGAGAATCATTTCAGGGCCCCGGGGCTGCAGTAGTTGGGACCCCAGGACTGACCACTCTTATGTCCAACATATCTATTGTAGGGTTGAAGGCTGCTTCCCATTGTGCCCGACGGACATGGTCCTGGATGAAGTTACCAAAAAGTGTGTCTACTTCCCCGACTGTAAGTACCGCATGTGTAGGATGTAAAGGATGAATAGGAGATAGAGCAGGTATAGGATATAGCTGATGCATAGGATAAATAAGAGGATATAGAAGATGTATAGGATATAAAGGAGGAATGGGAAATAGAGAATGTAGAACATGTGTAGGATGTATAATATATAGAGGATGTAGAGGGAATAGGAGATGTATGGGATATAGAGGATATAGCGGAGTAGAGAATATAGAGCATCTGTAAGATATAGAGGATGTATAGAATGCAGAGGATGTATACGGCATAGAGGATATAGAAGATGTATAGGAGGCTTTTGGTCGGCAGGCTCTGTAAGATTTCAAAATCTCCTTGCTTGACTGCGGTATAGACTGTGTGGCCACATGGGGGGCGCCGTGGAGTCGCATGTGATGAACAATGATGATTTCAGATGTTTCACATTGTATTGACAGGTATTGAACCTGCAGTCAATCTGACAACTTTATACTATACAACAAAACTCCCCAGACTGACCACCATGATGAATGCGACCACGTCGTCTGCAGTGCCGGTGACAGTAGGCAGTACTGTGACTGAAGTTGTTACCAGTCCTATCTCCACCACAGTCAGTCCTGAAGTATACAGCGCCAAATCGGCCTCAACATTGCACGCTACAATGGAATCTACTAAAAGCCTTAAACCTGAGACTGATGGTGTGCGCTCCTCGACAGAGGCCGGCACCCTAAGGACTACAGTTGCAATAACTGCTACTAGTGCGAGGACTTGGACCACATCAGTTCCAGCTACACAACTCTCACACGTACCCATCCCCTCCACGGCACCAGCTCCGGGCACAATCTTCACCGAGGCCACGTCTTCTTCTATATCAACAGTCCTTCCAACCACTGGAGAAGTTCCTACGACTTTACCACCTTTGCCAAATGTAACTACGACAGCGTTTACGTCACCAGACTCAAGATTTCAGTCTAGTGAAGCTGTAACGCGAAGTCAACTTACTTCACTTACAGCAAAGTATATGCCAAGCACAAGTCCCACACCATCGCTCACTGAGTCATACACATCTACAACCGGGAGTACTGAGCACATGGTCTCCGAACCAGACCTGACAACATCAATCCCAACATCACCATCGATGACCACTACAACTACACACTATACTTTGGTCTCTCAGCCACTGGAAGGAACAACATCAGTCTTACAACCTGCAACTACAAGTTCAACAAGTAAAGCTGTGGAGACCACCAAGTTAACCATGGATACTAGGCCGTCCACCATGCAAACATTCCTGACGTCCACTCAACTGGTGACAGATGAGACTGGTAGAATTACAACACTCGGCGCAAAGACCTCTCAAGCAAAATATCCAACTGAGTCTACGGAAGGAATAACGCAACCATCAGGTGTCATATCTGAGAACATCACAAAAGCCACCACAGAAACATCTGAAGTCTACACTGTCCTACCTCTTACCACAAGTCTTCTGGTTACAAGACGGAACGAATCTATGTCTGGTTACCCTCTGAGCAGCTCCACGACCCTGGGGACTACCAGCACTTCCAGTGTCACCTTCCCTGCACATACTGTTTATTTCACTGAGACAACATTGAGCACGATCACACTATCAACACGATCGTCTACAGTGAAAACAGTTGGAACATTTACCTCCAAGGAAACACCATTAACATCTGAGACGACTCTGCTGACTTACAAACCTGTGACTGAAAGAACCAGATTAGCCCCAACCCTGAGTGCCTCATCTCTACCTATACATTATAGAACGACTCAAGCCACTCTTGGTGACCTTGAAAGTCGTGCCGTCACCAAAGGACCCAAGTTACAACGATCAGAAGCCGTCACAGTCAAGTCGACCCCAGAGACAGCCAGTATGACTGTTACCACAATAATAGCTTCGACAACTTCAGCAGCCGAGGAGTACACAACTCCAGAGGTATCATCCCATAGCACAGGAACCTCTCAAGGGACTGCACAGACCAGCATAGAACCCAAGGCCACAACCGAGTCCACTACCTTCATCCTAAAGAACATAACAGGTACAATAAAATCCACCATAACGACAGGAAGAACCGTGTTACCTACTGATCATTCTGGATATGACACCAAACTGCCCCCTATTTACCCCACCACAGATGTTTCCCAGCCAACGTCTCAATCAGGGATCACAGGAACGGGGTTACCCAGCACAATGGTGCCAGATCTGTCAGTAACACAGATGTCCACCACGGCCAAAACCGATATGACTCTATCTACACGAGCTTCTGACCACTCCTTGTTCCACACCTCCAGAACAACAGAGTCCACTAGTCCTCAAACAACATATGGAAAAGCCCCGACCTCTCTGTCTCCTGCTGTTTCTTACTCTGAACCATCAGTAACCACCCAGGCAAGCACAGAGGAGAAGCCCTTGACTGAGACAGTGACCATGACTAGCATAGCTCCTGGGCTGATACTAAGCACCAGCTCGACGCCATTGCTGTCCGCCCATCACACCTCGATATCTAGCATCACTGAATTCAAGCCACTTACAGAAAAATCTGAAACTGCGTTTACATCAGAAGCGAGCACAACCGAACGGAGAGATCTGTCACCAGCAGAGGCCTATAAAACCACAGGTCACGTCACTACGGCTTCTCAATCACTGGTCGTATCTGAAACATTAGCCACTCATCGGCCATCAACCGAGGCCTGGACGTCTCCTGGGTCCACAACTGAGGAGAAACAAACCTCAGCTGTAACAGCTGCTCCAGGGACGGCCACTCTGTCATCTACAACGTACCGTCCATCAATTATCACGGACTCGTTAACAGCGTCGTCCGGACGCCTCACATCCCGCGTACCCATCACTGAAGAGACTGCGGTCACTGTTGAAATGAGTACAAGTGTAGGGACAACACCCCCATCAACCTCACAGGAAAAACCCAAATATTCTACATTCGCAGAAACTTCACACACAGATCTTCAGCCTCTTTCTCCTACACCGTCCCCTGGAAATGTCACCTATGTTCCCGTGACTCCCGTGTTCGTGACACATGACATACATGTGAAGGTTACAGACAACCAGACAGCGACGCCAAGTGTTACCAACCAGCTGCAATACAAGCTGCCATCTTCAACAGATGTAACCTCGCCTCCGCTTCCAGTCATTACATCATCCAGAACTTTTAATGAGACAGAGACGTCTTACCCAAGCCTCCAGAGCAGCACTCAAGGCGTCTCTGCAGGAATCACTGTGACATCCATGTTGTCCTCAAGAGAAGCTGCCACAAGCCAGACATGCACGGTATGTAATGGGGGCGGAGGGCTATACCATTATACCAGGATCGGCTGCTTCTCTCCTGTGGTCAGAGACACTTGTATGTAGAAGTTGGACCCCTACAAGCACCACCTGTATCCTAGATGTAGAGATGAGCGAACACTGCTCGGAACAGCATGCTCACAGCACGTTCCCATAAAAATGAATGGAAGCGGCAGGCACGCGGGGGGTTAAGCGGCCGGCCGCCGGCAAAGTCTGCGTGCCAGGTGCTACCATTCATTTCTATGGGAGCGTACTGTTCAGATCAGCTGATCCGAACAGTGTTCGCTCATCTCTACATAGATGTCTTAAGGCCCCTTTCTGTAGCCATTCTGGTGACTTGAGGAGGATCCCGGCCGATACTGATACTCTTGTCTTGTCTTGCAGCCATACACAGAGAACGAATGCATTAAACATATATGTGTGGATGGACAATTAATCCAGGTGAATAAATCACAGCATTGTCCTTACAACGTAACACAGCCCAGCTGTGGACTCCTAGGATTCGCCGTCCAGATCAACGGAGATCGATGTTGCCCTAAATGGGAGTGCGCCTGTAAGTATAGGTATCTACCAGGCCAATATAATGATATGATAATGATGATATGGTGTGGTTAGGTTATCAGATACATACTGTGAATGCTGACACAGAGCACAGGGCCCCCAACTTGGCCTCTGTCTTCCCTTTCTGGTTATTTTCTCCGGTTACTTCTGCTTCTTCCAGGTCGATGCTCCATCTTCTCAGACTTGAGCTTCGTGACATTTGATGGAAGTTACCTTGCGTTGTATAAAGAAGCTTCCTACATCGTGACGCTGACCGAGGACGAGTCCATTACAGTGCAGGTTTCACGGTGCGGGCAGGTGAGGAACAACGGGATATACCATGTAGGACAGAGGGGATAGCTGCGGGTGAGAAGGAGCAGGAGGCAGATCAGCGATCATCGATCAGGATCACCGAGGAAGTCATATCTATATCCATCAGAGTAGATGTCATTGTAATCCTCCAGGGGGATGTCCACCACTCTCTCCGCTCTTCCGTCACCCTTGTGGGGTGTGAAGCCTTGCTAAGATTGTAGCGGGGTTTATTGAGGGTTATTACATAGGGGTCCCTGTGATGATCTAATGTGGGTAAGTAGAGTCATGGTTGTAAGAAGAGACCACCTCTCATGTATGGTAGAGAAGGACAGATCACCGTGTAACCTGACATTGGTGTAACTGTGAGGATGTTCATGTTATCAGATCTGGCTCTGGCTCCCTTTAGGGTTGTGGACAGGGATTTTTTAGACTGACGTTCTTCTCTTTCCACACAGGTCTCGGAGAGTGACGTCACCTTATGTTTATCTATACTGGAGCTGACCTATCTTTCTAACCAGATCATCATTGATCGCTTAAATCGGAAAGTACGTGACATTATATATCTGTTGGGCAAATGTTTATTTTGATGGGACAAGCAGCTGCCAGACATCTGTCTCCTTTCCAGACGATTCCTTTCAGAGTTCCTTTCAGAAATTTCTGGCAGCCATTCATCTCTGGGAAATTCGGGGCCCCTGTACACAGTAGCTAGCTGATGGATCCTAGTGAAATCTGTCTAGGTCTACCGCCTTTAATCTGTTTGGGGCTTAACATCGGCATAAACTTGATGGACATTTCTTTCTTTCTTGGTCACAGGTGGTGGTGAATTCGAGGAACGCCTGGCCAATGGTCAGGAAATATGGATACAAGATTGTTGATACTGGAAATATGTATCTCATCGATACTCCATCGGATGTCAAGATTCAATGGTTTCACAGCACTGGTCTGATGATCATAGAATCCAACTCCACCAGTAAGCCCACGTCTATGGGACTGTGTGGTGAGTACAGCACAGGGTACATCCAAAATACGCAGTGCCTAGAAAGTGCATTGATTCCCCATGTCTACCCGGGCAGCTTCATATGACAACAGATCAGAGAATGTACAAGAAATGCTGGGACTGTTCAGCCCAACGAGCCAGGATTCAGTGCAGACCTTCTCTATCCGCTGTATTGGGGCAGACATTCACATCACGTTGCTGATCCCATGGGACGTTGACTTTGTGGGCTTATTCTTCTCTCTCAGTCCCAGTTCTCTGCAGTGAGTTTTCTTCCAGGAATTCCCTCTATTGTCTTCTTTGCTCTACTCTCTATCTTCACAACCCTTCCAGGGACTAGCCATCCCGAAGCTGGATTCTGCCAACACCGGACCTTACAGGAGGGATCGTCCCTTACTGGCCGGGTTAGGATTGGGGCTCAACTGAGGACTTCCTTCTGAAGAGCCATACACCGGCACATATCTCTGACTTCACTCGGCTGTGAAGACATCTTCTTCCTGCTTTCTCTTCTGCGACTTCTTTCCTCTTGGCCTCCTCCATTCTTGCATCTTCCAGCAGTTAGGATCTTCCACCATCTCAGTAGTCATGTTCTACTGCCTGCTCCTCCATTGGGTCAGTGTAAAGACAAATTATGGCCGTCACATATGATTTATGCTTCACATGAATTGAGAGAAGTCATTGGCCGCAGGTATAATGTCACCTTAGAATTGTCAGATGACTTGGTGAACATGGCCGCCACCGCTGGCTGTAAGTATGTGGAGCATATTGTGGCCACCCTATCACAAGTTTTTCACCTAATAGACAGGGAGGGGTCAATGCTTGTGCTGTATTCCGCTTTTTAGGGTACTGTGATGGAAATGCCACGAACGACCTAATTTTGCCCACTGGCCGGGTCTTGTCCAAGAGCGACGATTCTGAGGAGTTTGTGGACAGCTGGCAAGTTCCCTACACATTAAAGTATACTGGAAAGGAGAGACACCGGGATCTGAACTGCACAGTCATGGACTGCTCTGAGTGCTTCAGACTGATCGTAAACCAGACGTTCACCAGCTGTCATCCATACGTATGTACACAATATGGCCGAACCCATTACCCATGTGTCTGAGGGCACTGTGCACACAGGAGAGAGGCAGTGAACGTGTCTACAAGACTAGGCCATGTTTCTTATAGTCTATGATGTCCTGCAGGTGTCTCCGGAGTCGTTTTGTGACCTATGGGTAAAGGATTCAGAATATGCTCAGGATCCGTGTAAGGCCGTGACGGCGTACACCGCCATGTGCCACAAATTTAACGTTTGCATTGAATGGAGGACATCGGACTTCTGTCGTAAGTGGAAACAATTCCATCTATAATGATTGGTAAAATCTGATAAATGATGTACAGAGACAAATCTGATGATGGTGATTGTTGAGCTTGTGAAGGGTGGGGAAATAAAGATCTGATGAGGGTGATTGTTCTGGAGTCTGTAAGGTCTGGGAGATTGTTCTGGAATCTGTGAGGGGTGGACGATGTGGATCTGATGGTTATTGTTCTGGAACCTGTGAGTGGTGGAGGATTGGATTGGATGATGACTGTTCTGGATCCTGTGAGCGGTGGGTGATGTATATCTGATGGTGATTGTTCTGGAGCACATAGTGGTGGAGGATTGATTTGGATGATGGAGACTGTTCTGGAGCCTATAATGAGTGAAGAATTGGATTGTGTAGATACTCTGGCTCTCATTGGGGTCTATTAGTTAAGACTGGTTGAGGGTAGGTCCTTGTCTACTACGGCAGTCGCTTCTACCACGATGTGTGCCGGACTCTTTGCATTTACTTTGCAGGCTGTATCATATCCAGTGGTTGTCTTGTCCTATTCTCCAGCTTCTCTGCTTATCTTGCAGCATTTTCCTGCCCCCCATCATTAATCTACCGAGCGTGCCTGCCAGTCTGCGACATCCCCCCGACCTGTCAGAACAATGAGATTGACCTGTACGACAGCGAGTCGTGTACCGCACTGACTGAGGGCTGCGTCTGCGCGGAAGGAGAAGTCTTACACCGTCCATACTCCACTGTGTGCATTTCAGAGAGAAAATGCGGTAAGGACCCCCATCCGTGATATTGCAGTGGTCGGTTATCTGAATAGACCCCCAGCTTTCTGGTGAGTGACATATGCAGTGCACTATTGTATTTTCTGAAGGTAGTTCTGTTTGTTTGTGTTTGCAGCTTGTACAGACAGTACTGGGACCCCACGTGAGATAGGAGAAGTCTGGTCAACGTCAGAAGAGGGATGCTGCACCTATCAATGTGCTGACAACGATACTATAATCCCGGTTCAGCACAACTGTTCTAATACCTATGAGCCTCTGTGCCAGAGACATGGAGAGGTCCTCGTGTCCATCTCCAATGACCAGGATTGCTGTCCTCAGAAACTCTGCGGTAGGTGCAGAAAGTTCTACATATATTGGAGAAGGTCCTTGATCTTAGAAATCTCCTGCCCATTCTCCAACTAGAACCATTCATTCTTAAAGGGAACTTATCAGGAGTGTGTCCTTATGCAGAGGTGGTTTCGTGTCTTCAAGCTGCTTATGGTAAACCTATCTACCCCGAGGTTGTGAGTGATGGGTCTGATGTTCCGGACTACTCTCTGGCCCGGGGCAGAGAATGCCCATAAAGCCATCACACCTTTAGTATCATGTCCCGTTCCGGACACAACCAATAAATTGGTGAATGTTTGGGAGACGTTATATGGATGGCAATCAGTATAGATCCAGATGACTTCGAGTTCTTTACAGTACATCCTAGTTCAGAAGAATATTGAATGTTGAGGATTTCATTGCCACTGTTGATGTTTTTAGTGTGCAATGAGACGCTGTGTGACGGTCTGGTCCCGGAGTGTCGCAATCACGAGAAGCTGACTGCATATCATCAGGATGACTCCTGCTGCCCCCGATACACGTGTGGTAAGATCCCCTGCTGCTCTGTATGTTGCATGTAATCTCTGCACACGTTAAGGTCCATAACATTTGTAAATGGATTGAAAAATATCTAAAATACTATAGGATGAGTAGGTATAAATGGGTCACACTCAACTGGACTAATGTTAGTGCGTCCAATGGTCAATACTTGGATATGTTCTTCTTATATTAGTTACAACTCTGTAGAATACAATGCAGAAGGATTTTGGAGTAACTGTTGATAATAAACTAAATTTTATCACTCAATGCCAGTCTGCTGCATCCAAAGCCAACACATTATCGTCATCGTTAGCAAAGGCTTAGTTCTAGAGGAGAAAATTGTATTTCGACTCCCTATAAAACACTGGTGTGACCTTAGGTAGTTCGTCCAGTTTGGGGCACCGGTTCATAAAAAGACACCAGAGAGGTGGAGAGGGTTCAGAGAAGAGCAAAGATCTCCCTCCTGAAGAAGGGTTCAGGTGTAATCGTATTCACCCCATAGGTTTCCTTTTTATGCTACATTGTGTCCCAGCCATTAACAAAGAGGTTTTGGCCATCTCTTGGGTATATGGTAAGCGAACTTGATGGACCAAGATTTTTAGTGACCCACTAACTATGTCGTTGGGAAAGTCTTTGGTTGTACAGAATTGATCTCGATTGTGTAAGGATTGGCGTTTGTCCTAGGCATTGCTGTTATTCTTAGTTATTTGTGTTTTTGCAGACTGTGACCCTGAGAAGTGCGACCAGATGGACGGGCCACCCCAGTGTCGAGAGGACCAGATGCTGTTTGCTACTCACACCAATGACTCGTGCTGTGTCAGATATTTCTGTGGTAAGCTCTGAACTCGCACAATCATGCGGTCTATAAATCCTGGACTTAGGTTCCTTGGGCCCACCATGATTTTTGGGACCCAACCTACATCAACCCATAGAAAAAGAGAGCATAGTATCTTATTGTAATAGAACATGGGCCCACCATGGGACTCCCCTTGTACTTTGGTGGGTCAATCTGGCACTGCCTGCAGCTCAGCTCTGTCCTCTTTACCTCTGCAGGATGTGACGCTTGTTCCGAACCCGTTCCGACATGTCAACTGGGAGAAATGCTCACGGTCAGCAGCAACATTACTGAGAGATGCTGCCCCACTTACCAATGTGGTACGTCCCTCAACGCTGTGCCAGTCTTTATAAGGTCTTGGGGATAAAACCAACCAGGGGCCGCATTTGCAAGGAGTTTTTAAGTTCTACTCGTGATAGGTAACATGGCTTCCAATGAAATCAGTACCAGTGTGTGTGAGAGTAACACTTTCTGGGCAAAGCCTTCTGGGATATGTCATTCCGATATACACACCAGGGCCCTGAGGCTTTCACATCTCCTTCATAAAAGTCAACGAACCAACCAAACCATTACCTTACAATTACCTGATAAACAGCTGAAAATAAAATCTATTGAATCCATTGTTAATCCACATATTAGACAAGCTCTGAAGAATGTCATCCTTACATCTTCAGGATTACTCTCTACAATCCTTCCATATGGTAATATCATGAAATTGATTCTGGTATTATTTTGATCTTATCCTTAGTCTGTGATCCGACTCGATGCCCTGATATTACATGTGACCTGGGAATGTCTGCAGTCGAGATTTGGACCCCTAATAGCTGCTGCCCATACAGAACGTGTGGTAAGGACACCTGAATTGTTGTAGAAATCTGCTAGTAAAAACTCAGAGTGAAGACATGATATTTGTCTTATAAATAAATATAAATAATAATTCACCTACATAATAGAATATATGTACTATTATACTACCTCCTATGTACAAGAATATAACTACTATAATACTGCTCCTATGTACAAGAATATAACTACTATAATACTACCTCCTATGTACAAGAATATAACTACTATAATACTACTCCTATGTACAAGGATATAACTACTATAATACTGCTCCTATGTACAAGAATATAACTACTATAATACTGCCCCCTATGTACAAGAATATAACTACTATAATACTACCTCCTATGTACAAGAATATAACTACTATAATACTACTCCTATGCACAAGGATATAACTACTATAATACTACTCCTATGTACAAGAATATAACTACTATAATACTACTCCTATGTACAAGACTATAACTACTATAATACTGCTCCTATGTACAAGAATATAACTACTATAATACTGCTCCTATGTACAAGAATATAACTACTATAATACTACTCCTATGTACAAGAATATAACTACTATAATACTGCTCCTATGTACAAGAATATAACTACTATACTACTGCTCCTATGTACAAGAATATAACTACTATAATACTGCTCCTATGTACAAGAATATAACTACTATAATACTACTCCTATGTACAAGAATATAACTACTATAACTACTATAATACTACCTCCTATGTACAAGAATATAACTACTATAATACTACTCCTATGTACAAGAATAGAATTACTATAATACTACTCCTATGTACAAGAATAGAATTACTATAATACTACCTCCTATGTACAAGAATATAACTACTATAATACTACCTCCTATGTACAAGAATATAACTACTATAATATTACTCCTATGTACAAGGATATAACTACTATAATACTGCCCCCTATGTACAAGAATATAACTACTATAATACTACCTCCTATGTACAAGAATATAACTACTATAATACTGCTCCTATGTACAAGAATATAACTACTATAATATTACTCCTATGTACAAGGATATAACTACTATAATACTGCCCCCTATGTACAAGAATATAACTACTATAATACTACCTCCTATGTACAAGAATATAACTACTATAATACTGCTCCTATGTACAAGAATATAACTACTATAATACTACTCCAATGTACAAGAATATAACTACTATAATACAACCTCCTATGTACAAGAATATAACTACTATAATACTACTCCTACGTACGAGAATATAACTACTATAATACAACCTCCTATGTACAAGAATATAACTACTATAATACTGCTCCTATGTACAAGAATATAACTACTATAATACTACTCCTATGTACAAGAATATAACTACTATAATACAACCTCCTATGTACAAGAATATAACTACTATAATACTGCTCCTATGTACAAGAATATAACTACTATAATACTACTCCAATGTACAAGAATATAACTACTATAATACAACCTCCTATGTACAAGAATATAACTACTATAATACTACCTCCTATGTACAAGAATATAACTACTATAATACTACTCCTATGTACAAGAATATAACTACTATAATACTGCTCCTATGTACAAGAATATAACTACTATAATACTACTCCAATGTACAAGAATATAACTACTATAATACAACCTCCTATGTACAAGAATATAACTACTATAATACTACTCCTACGTACGAGAATATAACTACTATAATACAACCTCCTATGTACAAGAATATAACTACTATAATACTACTCCTATGTACAAGAATATAACTACTATAATACTACTCCTATGTACAAGAATATAACTACTATAATACTACTCCTATGTACAAGAATATAACTACTATAATACTACTCCTATGTACAAGAATATAACTACTATAATACTGCTCCTATGTACAAGAATATAACTACTATAATACAACCTCCTATGTACAAGAATATAACTACTATAATACTGCTCCTATGTACAAGAATATAACTACTATAATACAACCTCCTATGTACAAGAATGTAACTACTATAATACTGCTCCTATGTACAAGAATATAACTACTATAATACTCCTATATACAAGAATATAACTACTATAATACTGCTCCTATGTACAAGAATATAACTACTATAATACTACTCCTATGTACAAGAATATAACTACTATAATACTGCTCCTATGTACAAGAATATAACTACTATAATACTGCTCCTATGTTCAAGAATATAACTACTATAATACTACTCCTATGTACAAGAATATAACTACTATAATACTGCTCCTATGTACAAGAATATAACTACTATAATACAACCTCCTATGTACAATAATGTAACTACTATAATACTGCTCCTATGTACAAGAATATAACTACTATAATACTCCTATATACAAGAATATAACTACTATAATACTGCTCCTATGTACAAGAATATAACTACTATAATACTACTCCTATGTACAAGAATATAACTACTATAATACTGCTCCTATGTACAAGAATATAACTACTATAATACAACCTCCTATGTACAAGAATATAACTACTATAATACTACTCCTACGTACGAGAATATAACTACTATAATACAACCTCCTATGTACAAGAATATAACTACTATAATACTACTCCTATGTACAAGAATATAACTACTATAATACTACTCCTATGTACAAGAATATAACTACTATAATACTACTCCTATGTACAAGAATATAACTACTATAATACTCCTATGTACAAGAATATAACTACTATAATACTACTCCTATGTACAAGAATATAACTACTATAATACTACTCCTATGTACATGAATATAACTACTATAACTACTATAATACTACCTCCTATGTACAAGAATATAACTACTATAATACTGCTCCTATGTACAAGAATATAACTACTATAATACTACTCCTATGTACAAGAATATAACTACTATAATACTGCTCCTATGTACAAGAATATAACTACTATAATACAACCTCCTATGTACAAGAATATAACTACTATAATACTGCTCCTATGTACAAGAATATAACTACTATAATACAACCTCCTATGTACAAGAATGTAACTACTATAATACTGCTCCTATGTACAAGAATATAACTACTATAATACTCCTATATACAAGAATATAACTACTATAATACTGCTCCTATGTACAAGAATATAACTACTATAATACTGCTCCTATGTTCAAGAATATAACTACTATAATACTACTCCTATGTACAAGAATATAACTACTATAATACTGCTCCTATGTACAAGAATATAACTACTATAATACAACCTCCTATGTACAAGAATATAACTACTATAATACTGCTCCTATGTACAAGAATATAACTACTATAATACAACCTCCTATGTACAATAATGTAACTACTATAATACTGCTCCTATGTACAAGAATATAACTACTATAATACTCATATATAGAAGAATATAACTACTATAATACTGCTCCTATGTACAAGAATATAACTACTATAATACTACTCCTATGTACAAGAATATAACTACTATAATACTGCTCCTATGTACAAGAATATAACTACTGTAATACTACCTCCTATGTACAAGAATATAACTACTATAATAATACTCCTATGTACAAAACTATAGCTACTATAATACTGCCTCCTATCTACATGACTATAACTACTATAATACTACTCCTATCTACATGACTGTAACTACTATAATACTGCCTCTTGTGGCCATAACTAGTACTGTAATCTTTCCTCTTCATCCCTGCAGAATGTTCCTGTGAGAAGGTTCAGAAGCCGGAGTGTAAGGTGGTGAGTTTTGCTTGTTTTTCTTCTCCTCCTGTTAGTTTTTGGTAAGTAGTGGTGTCCTTGTATAGGAGCCGCTGTTTTTTCTGACATTTGTCTTTTTTTTTTAATCTTCTCTCAGGGAGAAAAATTAGAAGTTGATGAAGAATTTGTGAACCCTGTAGCTAACCCATGTAACTGCACGCTGTATAAATGTGGTAAGATTAAGGCGGCGAGCAGGAAGCCTCGTTATATGTCACATATTGGGATTATATATGAGGTCTGCGCCAGGTCCCCCCAGTATGGAGCCGTCTCTGGACATTGCACTTGTGAATGTATTCTTCCTTGTGGCAATAGAGCAGTTGGATTAGTTTTACTAGACCAGAGACTGTAAATCCGCCATACATGTTGTTGACTGTTAAAGTGTAGATGTATAGAGTTTGCTTCTCGTTGACACTTCCTGTGCGACCTGTCAAGGCCACCCCAAGAAATTACTGGGTGGAGGAGAAGGAGTCTCCCTCTCTGCAGGTTTACCACCGACAACAGGGTTTTTTGTGGAGCAGATCATCTACTAAACTATGTTGTATCTAACTCTAATGTTCTCAACTAAAGACTAAGTAAATATTATTTCTAATACAAATAGTATCTCCGTAGTCTCATGGCTGCTCCTCCACAACGTAACAAGACCAATGCCAGGTCATACTGCAGATACATTACACCGCTGTAATAATGTCTCAGAGGGAGTAGGAGCCTTCCCAACCAAATTGCTCACAAAACCATCTGACTTAGCAATTAAAGGGGAATGCACATTGTAAGGTTGGTTCCACCACCTTACAGGGGGGCAGATCACGGTAAGGAGGATGGAAGTCAGACGGGTGGGGTCAATCCTTTGGTAAAGCACCAGAACCGATGCAGCAGGGTTGCCGTCCTAACCTCTTATCTGTTCATCTTGCAGTGAAAGACATGGTGTGTGTGAGTAAAGATTATGGCGTCCTGCGCCCGGGGCAGACCGTGGTACAACACACATCTGAGGGGATTTGTCACTCTTCACACTGTACGTCCGCCATTGACCCCATCACTAAATATCACCAGATTAACGTCTCCTCCCTCAACTGCGCTGCCAAGTGTGAAGCTGTAAGTGGAGCAAACAGTGTATATGATGTACATAGACAGTGGAGCATACAGCGTATATACTGTATATAGACAGTGGAGCCTACAGTGTATTTACTGTACATAGCCAGTGGAGCACACAGCGTATACACTGTATCAAGACAGTGGAACATACAGAGTATGTACTGTACACAGACAGTGGAGCATACAGTGTATATACTGTACACAGACAGTGGAGCATACAGAATATGTACTGTACACAGATAGTTGAACTTACAGAATATGTACTGTACACAGATAGTGGAACATACAGAATATGTACTGTACACAGACAGTAGAGCATATAGTGTATATACTGTACACAGACAGTGGAACATATAGACTGTTTATAGACAGTGGAGCATACAGAATATGTACTGTACATAGACAGCGGAGTACACAGAGTATGCACTGTACACAGACAGTGGAACATATAGTGTATGTACTGCACTAAAATAGTATATATACTGTATATAAACAGTGAAGCATGCAGCGCATAGACTGTACACAGACAGTGGTGCATATAGGCTGTACGCTGATACGCTGGAGCATATGGCGTATATACTACATATAGACAGAAGCTATAACATAGTTCCTGGTTCCCAAGCTGTAATCTGAACATGACTTTCTGACTAGTCGTCAGCAAGGCCTGGGGGCTGTTATGTGGTTGGCAAGGCCTGGGGGCTGTTATGTGGTTGTGTAATACAACCTGGGGGATATGACGGGCGTGGGATGCCAGGGTCTGAGAGTCAGTAATGGAAGATCATTCTTGTCTGTTTCTATCTCAGAATCAGCTGTATGAGCCGCCACAAGATGTAACACGATGCTGCGGGCGCTGTAGGAATGTGTCATGTGTCCAGACCTTGCTGAATGGTACAGTTCTCACTCATGTGGTGAGTACAGTGTGGACCATACCAACCCATGTGCAGGGGTTAGGCTGTGTTACTCTTTTCTCTTCTGGGACCTTGAAAGAAGAGCGGATATACCCTGCACCTTCCCTGATATGTGCACTAGTATACAGAGAGGATCAGGCAGTATGTGGTACAGCAATTCCAGAGTGGCCAATCCCAGTATGTACTGGTCAGCAACTACCAAATGTGTTCCAACAAGTGACCGATCATGGACCCCAAGGCTTAGAAGTGCGACTGTGATACCATTGGATAGAAAGGTGTCTGTACACACAGGACATCACAGCTTGCTGAAGTCTAGTGGGGTCCAGACCTGGAGGGGTCGATAAGGGAAGCTACACAAAATCGGACAGGAGGGGTTTGATGTTACGGCTGATCAAGGTAGATCTTTGTTAGACCATTTAGTTGGTCCTTCAGCTGATGTGTAAACCCTTCAATCCTCTTGCAAGTATACATAAAGTCAATTACCCTGATATTACTCATCCTGCATCTGGGTCCATGTCTTCTGTATTTCTTCTACAGCACCATAACACTTTCATAGCGTTGGCCGGGTACCCTATTGGTCTACTGACCCAATGGTGACTTGTAGCTCTGACTAGTTAGATCACAGCGGCCTAACTTCCTCCTCTGAGATCCCAGGCACTTCTTGGTCTTCTACTAATCATTACAACAGAAGAGAGCGCCCCCCTGTGGTAGGGTGATACCACTGCATAGGTTATACTTCAGGTTCAGAACTAATAGGAGGTGACGCTATGTAACAGGATCAGCTACAAAGTTACAATACCAACACCCATCGTCCTTGATCCATAGTCTGGTCTCTATGTAACTCATCCCACTATACGGAAATGTTTGTGACATCATAAGTCATATGAGTACATCTGACCCAACCCAGGAGCCAAAAATAAAATTTGTCAATGTAATACAGGGCCACGAAGAGTCTAGGGAGAGTCCAGAGTGCCAATGAGAAGACGAGGAAGGCTACAAGGCATCCAATTCTGTACTGAGTTAGAAATGACACCCGGAGTCTCATCTGTCCAGAACACTCTAGAATTGTAGTCTTGTCATTTGTAGGTCGAATGTCATGGCTGTGAGATGAGATCAGTGAGATATGAGCAGTGGGTGCTACTAAATGTGTCTTCTTTGGAGATGAGTGAGCCAGATTTACTATGAATTTTCCAAAAGTTTTTGGGTTCAACTGAACCTGATACTTTTGAGGTTCACACCCCAATAATCGCAATTATACGTTTTAGTCTTTTCAGACCCCAGAGCATAATAAGCAGAGGCCAAGGGGAAGTGTGGAAACTTAATAGACACTCGACTCCCTTGCAGTCTTCTTTGGTCATCCTACGGCCCCCTGGGTCAGGCTCTACATGTCTCTTATATAAAGGTGTTAGATATTCTAAGCATGGAAGTCAATGAACTGTAGGCACAACCACAATGGGAGTGAACATCCATAGTGGACCCCACAGTCTTGTTCACAACCACCCTAAAGCAAGAGAGAGGTAGAGAACACCACATATAACTTGAAGTTTGAAGATATTACAAAGTTAAACTCCTTGTTGTCTTTAGAACTTGATCTCTTGTATTTTCTCTGCTTCTAGAACTTGTTCTCTTGTATTTTCTCCTCTTCTACAACTTGTTCTCCTGTATTTTCTCCGCTTCTAGAACTTGTTCTCTTGTATTTTCTCTGCTTCTAGAACTTGTTCTCCTGTATTTTCTCCGCTTCCAGAACTTGTTCTTTTGTATTTTCTCCGCTTCTAGAACTTGTTCTCATATATATATATTTTTCCCCGCTTCTAGAACTTGTTCTCTTGTGTTTTCCCCACTTCTAGAACTTGATCTCTTGGATTTTCTACGCCTCTGGAACTTGCTCTCTCATATTTTCTCTTCCTCTACAATTTATCGTGTATGTCCTCTACCTCTAGAATTTGTTCTCTTAGATGTCCTCTGCCTTTCGAACCTGTTTTCTTGTTTTCCCCTGCTTCTAGAACTTGTATGTCTTCTGTCTGTAGATCTTGTCCTCTAGGATGGCTACTGCTTGTAGGATTTGTTCTTTTTTATGTCTGCCACGTCTAGAATGTGTCCTCTTGTATTTCTGCTGCCTCTAGATTTTGTTCTCTTGTATGTCTGCTGCTTCTCGAACGTGTTTTGAGGTATTTTCCCCTTCTTCTACAACTTGTGTTCTTACATGTCTGCTACTTTTAGAACTTGTTTGCTTGTGACTCAACTAACAACACATAACACAGTGGCCGAGATGTACCAATTGTTAGAGAGTGTGAATCTAGACCAGATTTATCTGCCAGATCTGGAGCATCATTACACTGTCTAGTCTACGTTTACACCACCTTTTAGTTGTTTGACTTTAAGCCAGAGTATTATGACAATTGTTTTCTTTTTTTGCCACATCTTGATGCGTTTAAACCACGCCCACCTCCCTGAGAGGCCACACCTACATGTCTAGCTAGTCGGAATAATTTAATCTTGGAGAAGATGTGCCACAGACGCTCCACATTGTACCAAGATTAGCCAAGATCTCCTTAAGAGTTTACATTTTACACATATATGCCAAAGTCTGGTCGGAAATTTGTATCATTCTTATTTCTGTGTCTTCTCCCTCTAGAACTCCAAGAACTCGGCCCCATCTCATTGTGTGTCCTCTTCCACTAGCATTCATTATTCTATCTATCTAGAATTCTAGTTGTAGTTTCCCCTCGGACATCCATTAGGGCTATGGTTGGGTCATCACTCTTGTGTCTCTTGGTGTCTTTCCTCTCTTGTATTCTCTCCTGATTTATCTCCTCCCTATTTTCTTTCCTCCTGATGTCTCCTCTTTCTGGGTTCTTCTTTCTTGATGTCTCTGGCATCTGGTGTTTTCTTTCAATTAATTTTTCATCTCTGGTCCTCTCCTGATTTTTCTGATCCATATGATATTCTCACCATCTCGTGTTCCTGTTTTCTTCTTTGTTGATGTCCCTCTCCTCTTAATTTATCTTGACTCTGTGTCCTTCCCTTTTAATGTCTCTTGTTTCTGGGGACTTCTCTATTGGTGTTTCTTGCCTCTATTGTGTTCTCTTTTGATTTATCTTACCTTTGTGGTCTTTTCTCGTGATGTCTCTTGCCTCCATGTTCTTCTCCTTTGATGTCTCTTGCATCTGTTTTCTTCTTGTTTGAATTCTCTTTCTTCTGTGTTTAATCTCTTGTTGCTTCTTGCCTCTGTGGTCTTCTCTCTTAATGTCTTTTACCTGTATGGTCTTCTCTCTTCATGTGATGTCTCTTGCCTCCATGGTCTTCTCTCTTGATGTTTCTTGCCTCCATGGTCTCCTATCTCGATGCTTCTTGACTCCACTGGCTCATCTCTTGATGCCTCCATGGTCTTCTCTCTTGATGTTTCTTGCCTCCAAGGTCTCCTATCTCAATGCTCCTTGACTCCACTAGTTCATCTCTTGATGCCTGTATAGTATTCTCTCTTGATGTTTCTTGCCTCCATGGTCTCCTATCTCGATGCTTCTTGACTGCACAGGCTCATCTCTTGATGTCTCTATGGTCTTCTCTCTTGATGTTTCTTGCCTCCATGGTCTCCTATCTCAATGCTTCTTGACTCCACTAGCTCATCTCTTGATGCCTCTCTGGTCTTCTCTCTCGACTCCTTCGGTTTTCTTTTTCAATGCTCTAAATCTAGTGGATCCCTAGAAGAACTATGGCTGTTCTTTCACCTATGACTAGTAACCATTGAGCACATTGTATCCTCGGCCCAGTATTTCTGTCGCACCCTGCCGTGCTCTCAGAGATAAGAACTTCTGTAAGAGTTTGGTAAGGAACTGGTGGTTGTCTTTCTTGTTGTCTTCTTTCTTGTTTACATTTTGTGCATCCTGTTTTTTCCACTATAGCCCGGTTCTACCTGGATTTCTAAGTGTGTCAGATATGACTGTACAGACACACCCGTAGGACCAGTGTTAGTCACATCCGCCATCAGCTGCCCCCCATTTAATGAGACAGAGTGCATCAAGGTCAGTGTCTGCTCCCTAATGTGCTGCTTGCTGTAGATCTAGTGGCCTCTTATACTAACGCCTGTAGCACTGCTGCTGGAGACAAGACAGCCTGAACCTTTAGTAGGTGGTGCAGTCTCGCCTCTGCTATTCTGCTTGGAGTGGGTTGGGTGCATTTCTGCTTTAAGTAAGAAGGATTCCCATGCAATAACATGGAAGTAAAATCAGGGTAGAGGCGGTGGCTTTTGACCACGGAACTGAACCTGGACTGGATCTGTACTACAAATATAAGACCGTAGGCACTTACTGAACTTCGGCCAGACCTCCATAGGATAAGGACCAGGGGCTGCACCATGAAGGAGGCCAAGGCTCTGTACCCGAGTCCTGGAGTATTAAGCCCAGCTGCCAGCTCTCCCCTGACCGCACAGCTGCAGTAGAGAAGATCATGTTTTTCTGCTCTGCCCCCCCAGTGGCACATTAAATGGAAACTATCGTAAGTAATGTGAACCTTAGAAGAGTGACTGGATTTCAGATGCGTGCATCGATTCTCCATGCTCGCTCATTATGTGGTTTAGTGTACAGCGGCCTTTCCTCACCCATTTTGGGTCACTGTGCCGAGGGTGGGCTGTGATCATTTCCCTCTGGTCTTATGATCATTTACTTTGTGGCAGGATCATCGCGGTGAATATAAAGGGGATGGGGGGGTCATCCACTATTAACATGCCCTCCCCCCAGAGTTTAGTATCAGTTGCTTGCTAATATTAATGATAGTTTCCTTTTAATGACTTGCGGCTCATTGTATGGCTCATGTGTTGCATTTTCCTGCTTTAACCATCTACACATGTAGCAAACTTCAACTTGACATTTATGTCACTGGTCAGATAAGAAGGCGCACCCCGCTGCTGTAGATGATGTAGTCTCTAGTCTCAGGGCCTTTTCACCTCTTCTAATTTGCCTCCATTTCTTCCAGATGGGAGGATATGTTGTGTCGTTCTTAGACGGATGCTGTAAAACATGTAAGTACAGAATATTTGACGGCTCTTACAGTCTGATCCGGGCACAGTAGTTGTGACCACCTTCTTCAGACATTGTCTCATCTGTGCCGTCTTTGCATACAGCGGTGGTCTCTGACTGATCTTGCTGGGAAAGCTAAAGGTAGGAGACCACAAGTATAGAATATAATAAGTCTCCCGAGTACACACAGTGCCGCCATGGTCCTGCATCCAGGACCTCTTTAGAGCTGTAAGGATCTTAAGGATGAGAGCGGTGCTTTCATCATAGTGGAGCCAAGATGATGTCTAATATAACGTACCGACATTGCAATGACCGGTCCACAGCACAAAACCAGAAAAAACCCCAAAGATTTACTTTTATTGTTTCTAGGCAAGGAAGATGGAAAGTTTTGTAAGAGAGTCACCGTGCGGATGACAATCAGGAAGAATGACTGCAGAAGTAACACTCCGGTAAGTGGCTCTACTCTGTGTAGTTGCACTCATGTTATTGGTGCTCTGTGTAGTTGCACTCATGTTAGTGGTGCTCTACAATCTGTAACCATCCACCATTTAGCAGCCACAGTTTTCAGCCTTCCTACAATGTTTGTTACACAATTTAGATGTGAAGGTTTTACATAAATTTCGGCAGAATTTCCAAGATATGAGTGTGACCCTTGCTACAGGAAATATCCAACATGTTAGGAGTTGCAAGTTTACAACTCCCAGGAAGAAGTATTCCCTGAAATGTCCCAAAAACAGATTAGGTTACTATTTTGCAAGTAAACAACTACCTATTACCCAACACTATTTTGTAGTGTGGAATCTAAGACCCCCTCCCCCAATGGTTTTACTAGAGCCCGCTGCAAGGCAGGGTAGACTTGACATCTCAGGATCCAGGTCATGAAGCCAAGGAGTATAAGACAACAGGTGCTCTAGAAGGAAGAATAACAAAACCAGTTACCAATAGGAGGACAAAGGGAGTAGCAGGAGAGTCATGAGTATCAGCAGAGAGTCAAAGTCCAAGCCAAAGTTGAATCCAAGGAGTAAAAGCCAAATCCAAGTCAGAAGCCAAGGGAGTAAAGCAGAAGAATAAGCCAGGAGTCAGAACCAGGAGATCAGTAGGAAACAAGTCTTCTCTCAGCAGAGAAGGAGCCCAAGTGCTCCAGACAATCACAGGCACAAGACGGAGCTCCAGCAAGGCTCAAATACCCGCCTGTTCTTCTTTGGTTGGGTCTGCACCTTTAAGTTCTGACAACCTTACAGACCAAAGCAGAGTTTATTTGCTGGTCACCTTAAGGTGACTATAAATAGGAGGTTTTTGACAATAGGGAGCAGATTTGTTTATTTATCCGAACCCATTGATAAAACGGTGACCAAATATCCTCCCTATCGCTGCAGGTGAACATAGTGTCCTGTGACGGGAAGTGTCCATCTGCAAGTATCTACAACTACAACATCAACACGTATGCGCGGTTCTGTAAGTGCTGCCGCGAGCTGGGGCTGCAGAGGCGAGTCGTGCAGTTATATTGCAGCGGAAATTCTACCTGGGTCAATTATTCCATTCAGGAGCCAACAGACTGTTCCTGCCAGTGGTCCTGAGGGCCACGTGACACCACGCCAATAAAATGGAGGTTCAGTGCGGTTGATAATTATCCTCACTATAAAGCTATAGTCACATCCCCCACCCCAGGCCAAGAAAAAGTGCCAAAAAGATGTGTCTCTTGCCACAGAAGATTTGGTTTCTCATGTTAGGTTGTCAGTGACAGGTCCATGAGGTTCATTCCAAGCAGCATCCGTCTGGAGGAGCAGAGTTTAGTGCAGCACTCAGGCATCTGTTACTGGGGCACGGACCCCCTGCTTGTAATGTCATCCTAGATATAGCTGCTCAGGTCACCTTCACCCTCAGGTCACTCATACTAAGGACTGGTCATACCATGCCGGCAAGTGATCTGCAATATATTCATACAGGTAGCGAGCCTGGATTTTCTGTCATTACCAGAGATTCTTATCCTCCATACCAAGGGTGAGGTGGCTCTCCTGGCAGCTCCAGATTCCAGATCTGTTCTGGTATTGGTGGGTATCCTTCCTTGACTCCTCCATGTTGGCGTGGGACTTATCTGTAACCTGCAGGTGGCAGTCTATGCAGAGCTCTGGAATATGGAGCCCCAGGGTTCAATATGACTTCTATACAAAATCACATGTACTTGGAAACCTACACGCAGTCCATAGCAAGACTTTGGCCCTGAGTGCCAGCGAGCGGTCAGTGGACTTGTCTCTGCACACCTTGTTGATCCCATCAGTTGACTTGCTGCAGACTCATTCGTAAGTATGCACTGCTGCCGAACGCCTGAAGAGCTGACAAATACACAGCGACGCTGCGTCTACTGCTCAATGTGAACAACACTGACAATAAAATGAGATACCCTGAAGTTGTCTGCTTATTCATAGTTGCTTCATTTGGAAACTTTATATGCTGTTGGATACGGAATAAACACATCTGCGACGCTTGTGTCCCGATAACACTACAGGCCGCCACAGATGCCCCAATAACACTACAGGTCGCCACAGATGCCCCAATAACAGTACAGGCCACCACAGTCGTCCCAATAACAGTACAGGCCGCCACAGACATCCCAATAACACTACAGGCTGCCATAGTCCCAATAACAATACAGGCCACCACAGTCATCCCAATAACACTACAGGCCACCACAGACATCACAATAACACTACAGGCCGCCACAGATGCCCCAATAACAGTACAGGCCACCACAGACGTCCCAATAACACTACAGGCCGCCGAGATTCCTAATAACAGTACAGGCCACCACAGTCATCCCAATAACAGTACAGGCCGCCACAGATGTCCCAATAACACTACAGGCCGCCACAGACATCCCAATAACACTACAGGCCCCACAGACATCCCAATAACACTACAGGCCGCCATAGTCGTCCCAATAACAATACAGGCCGCCACAGTCATCCCAATAACACTACAGGCCGCCACAGACATCCCAATAACACTACAGGCCGCCACAGATGCCCCAATAACAGTACAGGCTGCCACAGACGTCCCAATAACAGTACAGGCCGCCACAGACGTCCCAATAACAGTACAGGCCGCCACAGACGTCCCAATAACAGTACAGGCTGGACACAGACCTTCCAATAACAGTACAGGCCGCCACAGATGCCCCAATAACAGTACAGGCCGCCACAGATGCCCCAATAACAGTACAGGCCGCCACAGACATCCCAATAACACTACAGGCCGCCACAGATGCCCCAATAACAGTACAGGCTGCCACAGACGTCCCAATAACAGTACAGGCCGCCACAGACGTCCCAATAACAGTACCGGCCGCCACAGACGTCCTAATAACAGTACAGGCCGGACACAGACCTTCCAATAACAGTACAGGCCGCCACAGATGCCCCAATAACAGTGCAGGCTGCCACAGATGCCCCAATAACAGTACAGGCCACCACAGACATCCCAATAACAGTACAGGCCGGATACAGACCTTCCAATAACAGTACAGGCCAGCCACAGACATCCCAATAACAGTACCAGTAGGCCAAAGATGCCCCAAGAATGGTTTAGGCCAGCACAGATGGCCCATTAGCAATGTAGCCTATCATAAATGCCCCAATAACTGTACAAGCTTGCTACGGGTTCTCTGATAACATTATAGGCCGACCACAGATGCCCCAATAAAAGTGTGAGCTGGCCATAAATGTCACCAGAACACTGTAGGCCAGCCATGGATGTCCATAATGGTGTAAGCTGGTGAAGTGTATCTCCTCCTCTTGTCGACCTCTCGGTTCCTGTAAGAAGTGACACAATGAACTGCCGTATTTACTGGACAAGGCTTGTTAGAGACCTCCTGTATACGGGGGAGATGCTGGCCATATGACTACCTGACTCCCTGCTGTATATGGGGGATGCCGGCCATATGACTACCTGACTCCCTGCTGTATACGGGGGATGCCGGTCATGTGACTACCTGACTCCTTGCTGTATACGGGGATGCCAGCCATATGACGTCTTGACTCCTTGCTGTATATGGGGGATGCCGGCCATGTGACTATCTGACTCCTTGCTGTATACGGGGATGTCGGCCATATGACGTCTTGACTCCTTGTTGTATATAGGGGATGCTGGCCATATGACGTCTTGACTCCTTGCTGTATATGGGGGATGCCGGCCATGTGACAACCTGACTCCTTGCTGTATACGGGGATGCCGGCCATATGACGTCTTGACTCCTTGCTGTATATGGGGGATGCCGGCCATGTGACAACCTGACTCCCTGCTGTATATGGGGGATGCCGGCCATGTGACGTCTTGACTCCCTCCTGCTACATGCGGCTGTTGTCAGTCTGACAGCTGATATGTTTCTTCCCGCTGTAGTTAGAGGACAATGCTCAGGGGGGACAGAAAAGTCACTTTCTGGGTTAATCCCCTTCTTCCCGTGAACATCAATGAGTCGATTGTCATCCAGTCATTCATGTTCAAGGTTGTGGAGAATTCAATGTTCTGGCTGTTGTGGAAATATGATCTGGACGCAGGATCCACAGCTCTCCATGTACAGCCATATGTGTGCAAGGCCTGATGGAGAGCTGCGTATGCACAACGGGTGAGACGCTGATCACATCACAACAGGTCAGGCGTGTGCCTTGTTAGGAATTTACTTGTCATCAAGCTCTGTTGATGCAAAACTATCACAAATGACCTAAAAACTGCAGTGAACAACAAGAATTAATGGCGACGGGCCCTATGTTAGATGGGACCCTCTGTGTGGCTTCTGCTGCAGCCGTCCTTGAGTGGTGTAGGTCATTATACTATGCAGTACTATGCATACAGAAAGGTGCCCAAATAACAGCGCCCCCACTGGCCAAAATGTTGTCTTTGTCACAATAGATAAATCTATGACCTATCTGCTTCTTATTCTGTATTTACTGTACAGTAGCAGCGGCCCACAATCTCTTGTGTCAAGGAGGAGGGGGTCTTACTAATCTTAGTGTCTTGCTATAGACAGGCAGAGAGGGAGGCTCCTGCTGCAGCCAGTCACCTTGGATTGGGAGAAGAAGGGGGCTATGGCTGATTTCCATGGAAGATTCAGGTAGGAATTACTATCTTAGAAATTTCTTTTAATGTTAATCATGGTAGATGCAAACTTAGGGTGCCAGGCCAAATGTAGTGCCCCTTCTGGTTAGATCACACAGATTGCACAGCACTGAGACCGGCCATGGCAGTTCCTTCCAAAAAATAGTTAAATCTGCATCCTGACTACACTTGTACTACAAAACAGCCGATATACTACAGATATACACCCAACTACACCTCTACTCAAGAGCTACACCTGAACTACACCTCTACTACAAAAGCTACACCTCAATGATACCTGTACTACAAAAAATCTGCCAGGCAAGAGCTAGACCTGAACTACACCTCTACTACAAAATAGCTGATATACCACAGTTACACACCCAACTACACCTGAACTACACCTCTACTACAAAAGCTGCTATACAAGAACTACACCTCAATGATACCTGTACTATAAAAAATCTGCCAGGCAAGAGCTAGACCTGAACTATACCTCTACTACAAAACAGCCAATATATCACAGTTATACACCCAACTACACTTTTACTCAAGAGCTACACCTGAACTACACCTCTACTACAAAATAGCCGATATACCACAGTTACATACCCAACTACACCTCTACTACAAAACAGCCAATATACCACAGTTACACACCCAACTACACCTCTACTCAAAAGCTACACCTCTACTACAAAACTTGCTATACAAGAGCTACACCTCAATGATACCTGTACTATAAAAAAAATCTGCCACACAAGAGCTACACCTGAACTACACCTATCCTACAAAACAGCTGGTATACCCCAGCTACACCCCAACTACACCTGTATTACAAAATAACTGCTATACAAGAAATACACTAGACCTGTACTACAACACTGCTGCTATATCACAGCTACAGCTCAACTACACCTGTACTACAAAAAAAAAGCTGTTAAACAAGAGCTACACCCCCAACTACACCCATACTACAAAACAACTGCTATATCACAGCTTCATCCTAGCTACACCTATACTACACCACAACTACCAACAGATGCTATACTATGGTTAGATCCCAACTACAACTATACTACAAAATAGCTGCTATCATACAGCTAACAGATACACCCCAACTACACAACAGCTACATCAAAGTTACACCTATATTGTATACCAGATGATAAACTACATATACACCTAGTTACAACTATTCAGTTACTACAGAACAGATGCAATACTATGGCTACACATATACTACAATATGTTTGCTACAATACAGCTACATCTCAACTACACCTACACTAGCCATACCACACCATATATACCAACTATTACTACAGTATACAACAGCTGCTATATCACAACCAAAGACTTGCAACTTTACTGCATAACAGACCATAACTACACAACAGCTGTTATACCATAACTAGACCCCAACTACACCTACACTACGAAGACTATGTTATAAAGTACAACAGCTGCACCTGACTGTACTTTTACTACAAAACAGATGGTATTTCACAGCGTGTCCAGATATGTCATTAGATGGCCAACTCTATTGTGTCACAGAGTAATATGCTACTTAGGGAATATTTATAAAGACTGGCGTATTCAATGCCAGCCTTCATATACTCTGAGATTGCGGAAGAGACACCTCAGCCATCTAGTCATATCTTCATCACTTCCAATTGTCATGGTCACTTTACCAGATCTGGCCTGATCTTGTATAATAAAGACTGAACTATATGATCTGGATACATCACACGTATCTTTCGCCTTCGGTGGATGGATGATTATATGTTCATTTGAAACGTTCCAGCAATTTCTGGACTTTGCATCCAAATAGTGTGTGATGTGGTCTACCTATATGTCTACAAGCTGCAGTCCAACATGGTGAGGAACTAGAGCTAAGGATGGAGAATATCTGGAATTAATATGTCCACTACTGGAGCTATAGAGGACTCTTCACGCTAGGTGAACACGGAGCAGTCCAGCTTGGTGAGGAACTATAGCTAAAAATGGAGAATATCTGGTGGTAGCATGGTGCAGGCTATTCACATCTAGAGCTGTTGGGAACTCCTCACACCAGGTCTACAAGCAGCAGTTCAACATGGTGAAGAACCAGAACTTCTTGAGGTTCTGTCAGCCACTGGGGCGATGGAGAACTGTACATACCAGATCTACAAGCAGCAGTCCAGTATGGAGAAGATGTAGAGCTAACGACAGACAATACCCAAGGTGACATGATGCAGTCTGTCCACCACTGGAGCTATGGAGGACTCTTCACACCAGGTCCACATGGAGTGGTCCAGCTTGGCGAGCAACTAGAGCTAAGGAAGGAGAATATCTGGAGGTAGCATGGTGCAGTCTATTCACCCATGGAGCTATGGGGAACTCCTCACACTTGGTCTACTAGCAGCAGTCCAACATGGTGAAAAACTAGAATCTCTGGAGGTAACATGATGTAGTCTGTCCATCACTGGGGCAATGGAAATCCTTACATACCAGGTCTATAAGCAGCAGTCCAGTATGGTGAAGATGTAGAGCTAAGGATGGACAATATCCGATGTAACATGATACAGGCTGTCCACCACTGAAGCTATGAAGGTCTCTACTCACCAAGTCTTCAAGAAAGAGACCAGTATGGTGTGGAAGTGAAGCTAAAGGTGGACAATATCAAGGACGTCTATGTAATGGTCTTTGGGTCTGTCTGTAGTCTTTAATCCATTGGTGCATCTCCATTGTAAACAGTCTATCATATTGGGATCAAGTGCCTATGACTTGTATGATAGAAGTGTTTGTAAGGTCTAGAATGGAGGACATGTGTTGGCTTTTTGGAAAGATACCAAGTAAATGTGGGACAAATAAAATCTGTGAGCCAGAAGATATGTCTGTGAAGGATCCAGGTAGGGATCTTCAGGTGCCTGGAGTCATATGAATGAGCCTGGACACAGAAGACGTCTGACTGAGGAGTCAATAAGTGGCCAACATTTTATGAAGAAGTCAATTTAATGAGTAATGTTATCATCTACACAATGTATTGTACAATCTATAGGAACTGGAGGAACCCAAACTACGCACAATCCCTGACTCAGGTGAATGCCTCCATTGTCTGGATTTATCTGCTGGAATTGTGTCTCCTTCCTGGCATGTTGCATGCATTTGCCTGGATAATGATAGAAATAGACCTGGCTTCCAAAACGCAGTGTTCACTGTACCCAACTAATCCCTGCAGAAGGGGGTGAAGGTAATTTGTGGTGCAGCTGTCATGATGCGAGCGCTTGGTCAGCTGCAAGAACAAATGTGTTTTGCAAATGATAATACAAGATGTTGAACCGCAGCCTCGTGCCCAGGCCGGGGGTTGGGTGTGGGTCACACGTGATGTGAGCGTCTCCCATTGTTCACATTATTACTGGGCTGCACCAGGGGCTTTACATTGTGGCTGAAAGCCAAGTGCCCGCACCATGTCTGTGTAAGAGAAGAGTGAGTGACGTGTGCTGAGGTTCAGGCTCATAGGGTGGCTATTGTTCAGCTGCTGGAGAACGATTTTACGCTGCCATACAGTAAACACTTGGAATGGTCATGGCACGGGTTCAGCTGACATCTGTCGCCCATTGTTATTTCAAGGGTCAATCTACACAGTTATGGTCTCTATAACACCAGTGACTGCACCCGTCCAACCACTCTGCACAGAAGTAATGTCTCACATTGCCAGTATATCTAATTCAAGGACCCAGAAGGTCCTTCACCTCAACAGAACACCCCATTATAGGCAATATACAGTGCTGAAGCTACAATGGTGGAAAACACTTAGAAGACTGGATAGAAGCATAAGTGCAAGAAGAGACCCTGGCACAATCTGTACATGACGTATCACAGTTGTGGCACAGAGTGGTGTTGGGTCTTCTGAACCTTACGTGACTTGGTGTGGATGCAATGGCAAGTACATGGAACACCATAAATAAGAAGAACCATTAGAGGTCCAGGAGAACACAATCTCAAAATCTGTATGACCAGAGAACAGAGTCCAAAATATCTGGAGATAATGAAGGGTTAATCGCTGGACAAGGCTCAGCACCTCTCTGAACCATAAGTGCCCATAGCCTGGAAACATATCACTTACTGACATCTGTTCCACCAGGCACCCGGCCCAGAACAGCCAGCTAAGGGGGATTAAGGAAAGAAAGAAATGATGGAGGTGCGACTACAGTATAATTATATTGTTACTGTGTGCCAGGAGGAAGCAACAACAGCTGCAGAGCATCCCCCCTCAATGCAAGACCATGACCCCTGCCGAGAGATGACAAGGGATAGTCTGAAAGTTTGGAGACTATGGAGATGGTGATCCCCGCTCTACCAACATGAAGAAGAGGAAACAGACTAAAAGTTTCTATGAATAAGAACATTTAGACCACGGTGATGTCACGCGACACTTAATGATGTCATGAATGATGTCCACTGGTATAATGACTATCACAATGTGTTCGGTATTATTAATTCTTGGTGGCAATGGATGTCCATGAGAAATTTAGCAATGTGAGGATTCCATCTTTCCAGTGTACACACATTTTTTGAAGAAAAAAACGCTCAGCTAAGCTCACCGTTCATCAAAAATCATGGACCATTACAGAGAGACAGTATATAGGCCACACAATAAGGATCCTATTCACAGATGACGATTTTGGGGAAAGGTGATGTCCTTGATAGATGCAACAGATTGGAGAAGGGATGTTTTCAGTAGATGTTCTGTGTCTAATAAATGATGTCTTCAGTAGATGTTCTAGCTATGAGAAATGAAGGTGCTCAGAAGATGTGGGAAAAGGGATGTCCTTAGAAAATGGTCCCGTTGGGAAAAAGAGATGTTTTCAGTAGATACTCTGTTTGGGAGAAGTGGTATGCTCAGTAGATGTTCAGAGTCTATGAAATTATGTCCTCAGTAGGTTTTCAGGTTGGGAGAAGCAATGTTCTCAGAAGATGTTCTAGGTGGAAGAAATGGTGTCCTCACCAGCTTTTCTAATAAGGAGAAGTGGTGTCCTTAGTAGATGTTCTGGGTGTGAGTAAAGTTGGCTTCAACAGATGTTCTAATTGAGATAAATCTCCTCTGTGGATGCTCTGGTTAGGAAAAGTGGTGTCCTCAGCTAATTTTTAGACTTGGAGAAGTTATGTCCTCAGTAGATGCTCTGGTCAGAAATTATATCTTCAGTATATTTTCTGGGTGGAAGAAGTGGTGTCCTCAGTAGATATTCTGGTTAAGCAGGAGTGGTGTCCTCAGTAAACTTTCTTGGTGGGAGAAGTGGTGTCCTCGTTATACGTTCTGGTTGGGAAGAAGTATTGTCCTCGGTATACATTCTGGTTGGGAAGAAGTATTGTCCTCTGTATACGTTCTGGTTGGGGAGAAGTGATGTCCTCTGTATACGTTCTGGTTGGGGAGAAGTGGTGTCCTCAGTAGATGTTCTGGTTGGGGAGAAGTGGTGTCCTCAGTGTATGTTCTGGTTGGGAAGAAGTGATGTCCTCAGTATATGTTCTGGTTGGGGAGAAGTGGTGTCCTGTTCTAGATAGGAGAGGTGAGAGAGCCCAGGAGAGGTGAGACTAGGTGAGTATCCATTTTTATTATTTTTCCCCACCTCCCCTGGTCCTCCCCTTATCATACTGGGGCGGAGGAGATAATACTGATTTGTAGGTGTCAAACCCCACAAACGTCTGTTTCAGCTGAACCCGAGATGTTTGGTAAAAAAAAATAAATTGTACTAAACTTGGCTTATTACAAACTGGTTCACTCATCTCTAGTAAGTGGAGCTGTCGGCGCAGGCCATATTCTTGGAGTGAATCTAGGTCTACAAGAAGTAACGTACTGTATGAAGGACACAAATGGAGCCTCACGACATGTAAACAATACGATACAGCAGGAGATAAATCCTCTCACAAATGACCACCACATAAACGTCTCCAGAAGACTAAAGTTCAAGTCCAGGTTCAGCGTGTCCATCACTGTGGGTTAAGCATTGATAGCTGAAGAGGCCACATGTCACTCAGAGAGAAGATCAGCAGCTGCACTGAGGAGCTACAGCTGGAAACCGTCACAATGACACCTCCAACTAGAGAAGCTTGTGGAGATGCCTGGAGCAGCTGCCTCTCTGGGGTTAAGTCTCTCCTCCAAGCTGAAGGACAACACTCACCTGCTATGGAGATGTAGATGCAAGGTTGTGGCAGACATAAAGACCCCAGCCTCACATAGGGCTGCCATTGTTACAAAGAAAATGTGTCTTATTATGAGGGAGCATTAACCTGGGCCCGAACATGGTGCAGGAAGATCACCCGACGTCACGTATGTCACATTGAAGTTATTTGGCATAAACTTGAAACGTCTCTCGATGACTGAAGCCTTTGTAGAATTCAGTTAAGCATCACGTGCTAGTGGCAATGCCCAGAGGCCCAGGGGAGGTGTGAGCTAGATATGGATACCAGCTCTATGTAAACAGTCTGAGTGAAGATATGGAGGAGGAGAACAGATCTCCTCAATCATTCACAGAACTCAGCCCCCCTCCCCTCCAGAGATAAGTGAGTCACATCATTTGCCCTATAATGTTAGATAAGGAGAGATATAGTCTGGGGTCCAAAGCAGGAAAACAAAGCAGCATTGCTAAAACAATGTACTTAGAAAAACTCTTGAATTTACATAAATTAGTAGTATAGATAGGATACTTTGAGATGAGAGTACAACTTTAAGACTTAGACCTAATTTCTCAAATTAGTGCCACAGTATCATCCCTCTAGGTTAGACTGTGTAGAGGGATTGATAAATTTCCTCCATTGTTCAGAATTTTGCCACAAAAGATACAATCTTTGGCATAAGATACAATTTGGAATTTTGGCATAAGATACAATCCGACCACATTGTATTAGTAAGCAAGAAATCCAGGTAATTCCAGAGGGTTCACTTACTTCTTCTCTCAATGCTATCTCTAACACTGTACATTGAGGAGGAACAGTAGACATTACTGAACCCAAAGTATGGTATGACATCTGTGATACAAGAATTTACTAATCCTGAACACAGACGTCAGTCAGCAAATCCGGAGCAGCGCTCACTCAATGCTGCCTTCCCAGGAGACGGAGATACTTCAAAGAAAAATGTCCAGGTCACATCAATCCTGAAATAAAGGTAAAGGTGGTCATGAAATAAGGGAGTAAAGTGGAATATCTAGATTCCTCCATACAAAATATCCCTGCACCTGTCCACCTGGCATCCAGGCCATCGCTGCTCACTGGCAGTGGTGGACTCTATGTGAATATAAGAAATGACTGTTCTGTATGAGAAGTGACTGCTCTAGGTTAGGAGTGACCACTCTATGAGGAAAATGACTGCTTTATGTTAGAAGAGCCACTCTATGGGAAAAGGGACCACTCTAGGTGAGAAGTGACCGTTCTATGAGAAGTGACTACATGCAGGTGACCATCCATCTGAGAAATGACCACTCTATGTCAGACGTGACTGCCTTAGGTGAGAAGTGACCACTCATGCCCTAATCTTACCCCAGCAGAAACAATCCTCCATCTCTCTGGATTCACCTCGGGTCACTCTTGGAGTCCGGGTATCACACATGACATGAATCTTGTCTTTTATCCCCGGGTAAAGTTATTAAAAAAATGATGTCTTAAGAAACATCTTGAACTTCCGGGATCTTCTACGTGAAGACACAACAGATGTGCTTACAGGACAAAGGTGTCATTTTTCAAAAGATGTGGAGTGGGTGAAGGGTGGAGGACGTCTGACACGTGGATTTGGCGTTCACATCAAACTCCTGTAATGGCCAATTATTTGTCACTTTAAAGGACTCACTAACATGGTTTACCAAGGCGAAGGGTGAAGATCTGAGATCCATAACCCCAAGGAGCTGAGCTTCGGGCTGCTGTCAGGGGGGTTCATTAATTAGAGTTGCTCCTCCATTCACAACAAGCATGTCAACATCTCAGTAACACGCTCGGATTTCAAAGTCCGGAGAGCCAGCTGCGCCAGGGAAATGAGGCCTACGTATAATGCCAAGGCTTTTGAAATGGAAGCTGGGTCGAGCCTACAGGAGATTACTGCAGGAAAAATGCTTCTTATGTGAGAGGACACAGATGTCTATGAGATTTGCTGAGGCTGATGACAGTCAGTGATGGTTGGCAGCTTGACTTCTTCCCGGGCTCTTCTTGGTCTTCTGACTGTGATGATGACTGGATTCTTCTCCATTGAAATCCTTGTTTTCATTATGTCTATGGATAGTTCACTTGGTAATGCAAAAAGATGGAGCGTGGCACCAGCAAAAAAATTAGATTACTCTCCCACCAAGTGCCGTGTCTCCAGAAGGTGTCTGAAGGAAACCTTAACATGAAGACGTCTTGCAAATAAAGTTCTTTGTCTTCCATAGACTGTTTCTGGATTCCACTCACATGAAGTCTCCTCTAACAGTTTTTGCACTGAGTAGTCTTCAACCTGCGTGTTAATCTTGCTATAGCCTGGCAGCCCAACATTTCGGATTACAGATGTCTGCAGGTAAAGGGTCAAGTCTATGAGAATCAAGGCCTAGTTCACGTCATGTTTTGGTTTCCATTGGCTTTATGTCGAGAGATAGTAACAAGTGGTGGTTCCATTCAGTTTCATGAGGAATAATGGAGGACAGAAAATTAATTTTGGGTTGGAGTTGCTTTCTAACAGTGCTGACTATGGTGTCGTCTACCATTAGAGATTAATTATTTGCCCTCCTTATGCTTCATTGAAGTGAATGAATCTGCAATGGGGTTTGTCTGACCACAGTATGGTTATTCCTATATATGCCCCTAGTGAAATGGTCAGCAGCAAGCAAAATGTAATGGAAACAGCCCCTAATTCCTTATGGATATGAACTGGTCGACAATAGACGCTGGGTGTTCATGTGTAGATGATGCGAGGTCATTGCTCTCATAGCTCTGGATGGTACTGGTGATGAAGCATTTTATGCCCAGTTTTGGGTCTATCAGATAAAATGACGCTTGGGACCAACCAACCCTTCCACCAATAGACCATAGTACCCTTCAAATGTGTCTCCTGTGGACCATTATTGTGTTAGACGCTTGGCCAACTGGAGGATCTTCTGGTACTCTGATGGGCCTTTCCAACACTGCTTATGCCCCTACCATAGCAGGACATCATTGAGCCACTGATACATACTCATGTTTATTGCTGTCAATCAAACCTAAGGCCATGGTCTGATGGTTTAGGGTGGTCATCACTCTTCTACTTTGACAGAACATTTATGATTTTTGGTAGAAGAACCTCAATGAAGAGGTAGTCACATAGTTTTCCCTCATGGAGGCGCTGCTCTTATTTGCACCTCACTATTATCATTGTAGAGGAGCTGGGGTGCAGCCTAAACAGTTCTTCAGGCATCTCCAACTTGGGATTCAACGATTCTCTGGATTTCCTCCTCTTGTATGTTTGATGCTGTTCTTGTTTTGTCTGGTCTAACCATCTTGGTTCATGTGAGAGCTCTGAAGGAAGTGACAGTCACCGGAGAGCTCAGGCCACCTGGACAGGGCATGCACCAGTGCAGGAAGTAACAGAGACCGCCATCAGCAAGTCCAGGCCACCTGGACAGAACAGTCACTGCTGAAGAAGGTGAGTGATGGATGTGTCGTTGCTTAGGTGTCTTCTTCATCTACAGGCTCTGGAGAAAGTCTTGCCTGACATCTCCATGTGGTTCTTAGGAATGAGAGAGAACGGTTGTTGTAGAGGAAAGAGAGGTTGAGCAATTCTTTTGGATAGACAGATATGGATTGAAAGTCTTCCAAGAACAAGGTAGAAGGGAGACTATAGGGTTTCTCCTAACAGCCAGGCGAGGGGGTGCTTGAAAAAAAATGTAGTTTGTCTTCAATGGATGGACAGTGATAAATGCCCAACAAGGGTAAAAGTAGTCTGAGCTTCAGTGAGGTTGCTAACTATGGTACATCATATTTTGACACTGACTTTGTTCAACCAGAGGATTTCAAGCTCTTTTAGTCAAATTCTGAGCTGGTGAAGAATGAGTCGGTCTGGCAAGATTTTGCTGTGCTGTTGGTTTCTCACCAGACACAATAATGTCTTAACAGGTCACTTTCTTATATGGACATTATGACTTGGTTGAGCAGATATAGTGAGGTTCTGACGGTTCCAAATAAAAACAAGAGAGATGAGGTTGGTCGAGGGTCTGGACCTTCATGGTCAAGTTTAGGTGTTCAGGTAGCACGAAAAATCACATTCCTTCCTCAGGTTTCCAGAAACAACAAAAACTCTGCCAAAGGGGAAGCGACCCCACACATATTAGGCCAACTGTTATGTACAGAGGTGCACACTGTGGTCAGTGGTCAGGTGGGGCCCGCCAAGGTCATGACACTCAGATGCAAGAGTGATGATCGTTGTGCACATAACATGACTGATGGAGCCTAATAACAAGTCTCAGCGTTTCCCAGATATTCCATTGTTTTGTAGGATTATATCGCTGTCCTGCATGGAGCATTGACTATATCTCATGAATGTTCCTCCAGATATCACCATATGCTACAGAACCAGGGTCATGATGGCTTCATGTATCTTCTTCATGTGATGTCTTCTAAGTAAGATTTAATTCTTGGTGAATATCACACTATACCTTTGTGACATTTTTTACTCACCTTTTTCTGTAGTTTCTGGAAAACATCATACCCATAGTGTGCTGGGAGCTGTCGATAACCAATCAAAGTGTTAACACAGTGCTTTGGATGTAGGATTTCTTGTATTTTGCTACAAACTTGGTTCATTTTTTGAGATAAAACCAGTGAAAAATACCAAAGAACACACCTCAAAGGCGTCCTAGAATGTTGCGTCTGAATCCGGCCTGAGAGTTCATCTTTAGATGACCCTGAACTCTGGAGACTTGTGTTATGTCGGGCAGAACTCTTGAGATTTCACTTCCTTTGTCTATGGAGCAGGTGAATGAAGTCTTCTCAGATAGTTTAACCCTCTGGGGATAAAGAAGAAGAGCGCGACACTCGACTGGACTGTGATCATCTGACATTCTGGCCATCCCTGTTCCCCGGCCTCAGCTGCTTCCTATAGTATCTCTGCTGTTAATTGATTCCTTGGGGATTTATCTAGAACAGTTTAGTGGTGTCAATTGCTGTCCTGAACTGTACATGCAATTTTGGAGGCTGAAACATGATCACAATATTTGTTTGCTATTTGGAAATGGTACAGGAGGCCTTGCTGTCTGAATGAAGAATGGTAGATATTGGCTCTCATTTGGTCCTCTGATTTATTGGCCACTTATGATTGTTTAGTCCTGACGTGTCTTGTGATCCTTCAGGATTTTACTCCAGGATGTTCCTCCAGGTTGGGTTTTTAGGATTTACCTTCAGGATGTTCCTCCAGTAGGGTCTTCAGGACATTCCTCCAGGTTGGGTCTTCAAGATGTTCTTCCAGTAAGGTCTTCAGGGTTTTTCTCCAGAATGTTCCTCCAGCTTTGGTGTTTAGGATATTCTTCAAGGTTAGGTCTTCAGGACGTTCCTTCAGGTTGGGTCTTCAAAATATTTCTCCAAATTGGATTTTCTTGATGCTATCTTCAGTGGTTCGCACTGATAGCTGGCACAAACTTCAGGTGTCATTTATGCCAGTAAACTAGTGTAAATGGTCTTATATCTGGCAGGGATTTTGGTCCGCCCATCACAACACCTCCAGAATCTTGTAGAAAGCTTCCCAGATGAGTATATGAAAGTGGGGAGCAACTCTGTAGTAATGTCTATGGTTTTGGAATTGAAGGTCATAAAAGGGGGAATGTAAAGGGGGCACATACTTTTCTCCATGTCCTGAATTGTCCTGGGACTGTATCTGAGTCAGAAAGACAGTTCTAGAGCAGATTATCTTCTACTTACTGTGTGTAGTGTAAGGCAGCCTATCTCTACCTGGTTCAGCGAGAACTGCAAGCTACAAAACTTCAGTTGTAGCTACAAAACTTGCAGAATCTAAGTCATGTAATGGCCAGAATTAGGGTTCCTCCTTAGTTACACACAAGACTAGCTTGTTCGCTAGTTGTCAGGCATGGCTGCTTCAGTGTACAATGACCCCACAATGCATCTGCAGGGAGTGCATGTCCCCTGGTCAGAGGTCACTTTACACCTCACAATGCCGGCCAGGATTGAGGGATAACATCTTGTTGCGAGCTGGTTGTAGGATATAGAGGGGGTCTGTGGGAAAGCAGAGAGTAAAGCGCCCGCTAGATCAAGTTACTGACACATTTTATTTCTAAAATCCACAAGAAGAAATATCACTTTTTATGTGCAGCAAGAGCTTAAAAAATAGAATTTTACTTGAAATTTGATTATACGGCTACAAAATCCTCAGCGCTCGGAGGAGCGAACAGATGAAATGTCTGGGGTTAACTGAACAAAGGAATACAGAAATGTGGGTGCCCTGAAATTACACTTATGTTACCGGAAGATAATCTGTATATTACCCCTAAATTAACCCTATGTTACCCCTTAATAGCTCTACAATGTCTCTATATGACAGCAAATTTTGACAAATTTCTGCAAATTGTAATGCACAAATGAGTCAAATGTCGACATGTCAAATGTTCGCCTTGGGGCCCCGCCATTCCTGGTTATGCCACTGGGTCAAAGAGTTGTAAATGAAGGATCGGAGAAGACCCTGGATCCAGGCAAGGTGGAGACCTTTGTGGAAATCTGCTATTCCTGATTACAATACACGACATGCTGTGTTTCCTGAGCAAAGTCCTCCCCATTGTTCTATAGGACGATGGTCGATGTACAGAGATTCCAGGGTAAAGCGCTCGGTGGTGATCTCCTTGCAGACTAACCCATTACCATCTCAAGATGTGGCACTTGTGTGTGTGAAATATCTTCAGGATCGCATTCAGATTCTTTGTGCAGCAGCTCAGCATTTTGCGATTCTTGTCGGTAAGAGGGACGTGTGATTTTCCAGATTGGCCTTATCTCTAAGAAGCTGCTTCAGGTTTTGGCAGCAATTACGCTAAACAGGGATTTTCCGTGCTTGGCTGTGAAGTCAACATTCCTCTTTCTGTATCACATTGCCTCCACATTACAGAAATGGCTTCAGAATAGACTCAGGGCTTAAATGACAGATCGGTCCAACCTGTGCCGTGTTACAGGAAACCAGGCCATGTTCTCTAATCCACAGCTAATATTTTCCATCTGTAACAGACTAAAAGGCTAATGCAAGAACAAAGGGAAGATTTCAGGAGAAACCTACCTGACTGGTAGACGTCTCAACACTGGGCGTCAATGGACCATGTTGTTTCCTCCATTGCAAAACATATCACCGTGCAATATTGGGGTTCTCGGTTCATTTCTACGCAGGGCACCACCACCTGACCCTAGGATCGTCCAGGGATTTCCTTTACACACTTCAGGTCAACAGAGTATACAAAACATAGATAAGAAGACTAGAGACAGACATGATGTTTCTTAAATTCATTCCGGATTTTGGAAGAAACATAGGGGCCTGGATGACACTGAGAATTCTGGAGAGAAGACAGAGGGGTCTGGGTGGTGCTGAAGACGCTGGAGAGGAAAGAGAAGTCCAAATGGGACAATAAAGACAGAGGTCAAAATGGCACTTACGAGCATGGAGGAGACAGAAGTGTCTGGAGGAGACTGACAAGTTTGGATGGGACAGAGGGGTTGGGAGGGGACAATGGTGTCTGGTGGAGACAAAAAGGTCTGGAAAGGACATTGTAGTCTGAGGGGGAAGACAAAGGGGTCTGGAGAGGATAGAGGACACTTGAGAGTAATCTGGAAAGGAAAGAGGTGTCTGGAGTTGACAATAAGGTCCTTAGGAAACAGGGGTTCTGGAGGACAACAGAGGAGTCTGGGGGGAAGCAAACGGATCTGGAAAAGACAGAATTGTCTATAGAAAACAGGTCCTGAGGGGACAGAGAAGTTTGTAGGAGGACCGAGGGATTGGGAGTGGACAGAGAAGTCTGGAAGTGCGTAGCGAAGACTTGCGGGGACAAAGATGTCTGAAAGGGACAAATGGTTCTGGAGAGGACAGACTAATCTCCACATTGTGGAAATGCATTTTTTTGTTGCAGATTTTCCTGTGTTTTTTTGAGGCCCTCGGCCAGTAGTTAATGGAGCAGAAGAACTTCCTTTATATTCTCAATTCCATTTCGGCTTTGGCTCAAACCGCAGCAAAATTTGCAACAACAAAAAAAATCTGCATATCTGCAACATGTGGCCTCAGCCTTAAAGAGACAAAAAAAATCTGGAGAAGACATAGGAGTCTGCAGGAAACAAAGGAGGTTGAGTCTGAAAATGAGTTTGGCATAAGTGTGGACTGAAGTAGCAGCAGCATGTGAACTGACACTAAGCTATTTTTAGTGGAGGCTTCATATAACACAAGAAACATAATTCACTAATGTGGAATCTTCTGCTGGAGAGGTCGGCATTACTCCAGGACCTGGGCCTGTATCAAATTTTGGAAACGTTATCCAGAACTGTGTACTTTGGTAATAAGTATGGTGAAGAGTGCAATGCTTCCTGCTGGCTCTAAGGCCCGGTTCACATTTGTGCATGGGTTTCCATTCGGGGAGTCCAGTTGGGGACTCCCCCAAACGAGAATCCATATGCATAAAAAAGTGGTTACCTAAGGAAACCTGCGGACTATAATGGGGTCTATGTGGTTTCCATTTGGTTTGCTCACGAAACATGTGGAAAGAAAAGCAGAAACCACATGGATCCCATTATAGTCTATCTGGGTCTGCTTTTTATGCGTATAGGTTTCCGTTCAGGGGGTCCCCAAGCGGACTCCCTGAACGGAAAACCGAACGCAGATGTGCACCAAGCCCAAGATAGTGCATACATCTAAAGTGTTTTTACTTGGTGGGCAGAATTTTTTTTTACATGAAGTGTCGTAGACCTTGCAGATTCTACGAAATTGATAGGAACTCTTTATCGTGAGGTTTCACAGAGATTCCCTATCAGACCAACACCATGTATGGTTCCCCCTATGGTGATAAAAGCGTGCACCCTTCTAGATATCCTCATTTATTTCTTGTTCCCCATGCTGAATAGTCAGAAATGTCAGGTTTAGCACCAGATTAATGGGCCCAGGATTAGCGACAACAAGCAGATGAAGTAGTAATAACATCTCCTCTCCTTCCTTGCAAGACCCAACATGGCGCGGTTCAGTCCTGCTCCTTATGACCAATCTGTCACCTTTGATGAAATCTCCGGGGCCCAGAATGACCACAGTAAAATGTGTAGTTATAGGAACAGGTGTCGATAAGGATTATGAAGTGTAGTCATGGAGCTGCTGTGTTTTGCATGAAATGAGGCGCGGGGTCAGGTGTCGCACAGTGTGCTGAGTCTGGCGTTGCCCAATGTTTTCCTAATGATTAATAGACCTTGTCTTGTGAAGTGAGGGTCTTGTATCCCTTCCAGAGCGTGCCTGGGGTACTGGGGGGGGGGGGGGGGACAGCTGTCCCTGATAATTTACATTAATTACCTTTTCATGGTCTTTTTTTTCTGGACTTCTCGTGGCATGCAGGCCGCATACCAGAAGAAAACAACATTTAGGAAAGTTGGCTTACCAGACCACTGTATTCACAGCTGAGACAAAGGGGGATTGTTTCCACAAATTGCTTCTCCAACCTCAGGCCCACACTCCAAGTAAGAGCCTAATCCTCAGCCTGCTGCTCCCGCACCAGGTGGAATGGAGATTAATCTTAGGCCTCAGCCACAGCATTAAATGGGCCCTGATCGGGGGAGTGGGTCATATATACAATATCAGCTTTCACATCTAATAACATCAATGGGGTCCTTTCCTCCGTCACTGTTGGACTGAGGTTACTTGGGCCCACCAGATAAAATGATTCTGGGCACCCACTTTCTAACAACCCCTTGGAAACAGACCTTAGTGCCATTCAAATTTGGGTGTCTATTTGGGTATCTATTGTGTTAGAGCCTGGATCTACCAGAGGACTGGTGGACCAGTCCAAAACTGTCCTCTAAATTCACATTGGAAGATTCAGTGCCATTTTTGGTGAAGACCCTATGAAGTATGTAGTAGTTCCTGTAAACTACTACAAGGATCCTAGTAGAGCTATGTTTGACAAATGGGATTGGGGAGCGTTGGAGTGGATGCAAGACTCTATAGCATTCGACCTTCCCATCTCCTAATTGTGGCTCATGGTACTCAGATTCTCTCAGGACTTATAGTAAGGTTGAACTTTACAACAACTGGATGATCACAAAACGAGGCACATATCAAATACTGGCGAAACACAACACATAAGCAACTTACCGAAGGATGAGCGCAACCAAATACTGAGGGTTGTGGAAGGAGGATATGATCCAGCAATGGAGTAATGGTAAACGTTGATAGGGTTGTCTGTCTGAATACAACCCAACAATAGAGCCAGGACAACAGCGCAGCAACCAACCAAATGCGAAACCCAAAAACAAACTGAACTCTGGAACAAAAGATCCTAGAATACACAGAAAACACACTAGACAAGAACAAGGTCAGAATCAAAGAATCTGTAAGGAAATACACATGGCCAAACAATAATATCGACAACTAGAATGGAGTAAGGCCTGGATATAAAGAGGCACAAACTTAGCAAGTCCCAAATCAACCAGACAAGGCTACGGGAAAACCATATCCAGATTCTGATATTATTCAGTACATCACAACACAAGGTGGTAACTAAGAGCCTGAAGGGGACCTCTACTGCTTGCTTTGGTCCCCTTTATACTAATGGTAGATCACTCTTTCCATATCTACCTGGTCATTTTTGTCTTGTGAATTCTTGAGTAAAGACTAAAGGCCAGGACTATCCCCCCCATGTATTCATCCAATGTGACATGATCCGGCAGAGAATATAGGTTGGCATTTAACAGTCTGGTGTCATGGGTGTGGAAAATCTTGGCACTGGATTCTTGGCACTGGGGCTTATAGCACTGAGATTCTTGACACTGAAGCTCTTAACACTGGGGTTCTTTACACTGGGGCTCTTATCGCAGATGTTCTTGGTACTACGGCTCTTGGCATTGTGCCTTCTGGCACTAGGATTCAATGGTCACCTATTCTGGGTGAGTAGACTTTTGGTGCTGGGACGGTTAACACTGGATAATTGGCACTGGAGCTATTGCCACTGGAGTTCTTGGCACTGGGGCTCTTGGCAAAGGGGTTCTTGGCACTGGGGCTCTTGGCACTTGGGTTTTTGGCATTCGGACTCTTGACAATGGAGTTCTAGGATTGATATTTTTAGTATTTTGGTTTCCAATACTGGATACGCAACATTGAAGCTCTTGATGCTGGGATTTTTTGGCACTAGGGCTTTTGACACTGGGGTTTTTGGGATTGTTTCTGCTTACAGGAGATTCTGGACTTTATCAAGGCAGTTATACGGTGTGACAGATTCTGGACATTCTATGGTGGGGACGGATTCTGTCCCTTATTATGGACATTATATGGTGGTGACAGGTTGTACTTTATCATGGCTGTTATACGATGGTGACAGACTGTGAACCTTATTATGGATATTAAAAGGTGGTGATGGATTCTGGACCCTGCCATGGTCATTATACAGTCATGAAGGATTCTGAACAATATCACGGCCGTTATACAGGAGGGTTCTCTGGCTCTTCTTGCTTGAGTTATTTGCACTGGGGCTCTTGACACTGGGGTTCTTTGGATCTTTTCTTTGTATTGAGGACTTAGCACAATCGGAGAAGCCATTTGGGTGCTCTTCACCTCCACAGTCTGCCCCCTCCACATACACTGTACGCCAGGGCTCTTCAGCCACAATATATGGCACATATGTGGACATTCCAGGACAATGACAAATGTCGTAATTCCAGTCATTTGAGCCGTGTGCCCAGTTTTTATTGGACCATTTGTGGCATTTTTGTAGGGAGCTGGGGGATCACTGTTTACAGCCTCATTGAAGTTTCTCCCCGTCTCAGATGCCATCATTGTTACTTTGAGGGCACTTTTGGTTGGCTTTCTTGTCATATTCCAAAGTGGTAATTTTATCTGATTCCATGATGCCAAGTATCAGTCTGGAGCAGCTGCTTGCAAATCTTCCTAATCTCTCAGAGTGCTCTGACTGAAACCCGTGACTCACAACCATAAAGAAGCAATGCTGGGCAAGAAGAATGACCTGTCCTTAATATCTCAGGACTCGCTGCCTTCCGCTTACACCCCGCCATCACAAATACACAGGAGAGGCCTTACATTTTTCTTCATTCACAAATCAAATAAACCGCTTGAGGACACGTCTTATCACCGAAACAAAAATGGCGCTGACGTGATACCACATTGCATGGTTGGAACGTAACAGAGTTCCTTTCCTTATAATTCTGTGCTACTTCTATTCTTCACTCCAGTTGACAGTACCCAGGAGATAGACTTTTATCTGTTACCAAACCTTGACATGTGGGGTTTTAGTGGACCCAGAAGTAAATTGGTTATAAACCTTATCCCAGCACCTTATAGAGTTGATTCTGCAGATTCCAAATATGCTTCACCATAGTAAATAAACCCAAATCTTCCTTTCTTCTTTCACTTCTTTCTTTGGCCATTATATGGTGGTCAAAGATTCTGGACATTATCAATTCCAATATACAGTGGTGAAGGACTGTGGACCTTGTCATGGACATAATATGGTGGTCATGGACTCTGCAGCTTATCATGGCCATCATTTTGATGTGTACAGCTTCCAATCTGTGACTTCTGTGCTGGGCATAAGCATCTGGGCAGGCGATGGGATCCCAATATGTAACCATTATCTAGAGTGGATCAGAGTCATAGTCTCATGTTCCATGGAAATGTTGCAGATGAATGTGCTTTTATAGTTTAGAGCCAGGATTCTACTGTAGTGATGCATCTGATCCAAGGGGTGCACAACAAGATTCTTAGGGTCCAGCACTGAGCACGAGTATAACCTTAGGAGTATGTTGATGTAATACATTTGAGTAAGTAATGTACGTCATGTCTTCACAGGTTTATTCTGCAGGGGTCAGATGGGGTGCAGAAAGGGGCAACAAGCTCTGTTGTCATATCATAAAGGGTGATGGCCTCAATCACTTGGCTGTTTTTGGTTTCAGAACACTATAGATGGTACATATATCATGAAACATTTCTCATCATGCATACATATGACGCATTGCTGACATGGATTCTTCAAAGTGTTCCAGTAATGGGACGTCTGTCACTCTTACTGCAGACTTTCTCTGTCCATCTGATCATCAGTCATCGGCCACTTTATCAGTGACCATGACTCTAGCTAATGGTGTCGTGTGTGACAGGTAATACTCTGACGGCAGAACTGGAGCTCCTCCATTCACTGTGCAACAAAGTTACCGAAAGATAAATCCAAAAATGAGCACAATGACGGTCACCTCCCAAAGAAAGCCCCTGACATTTCCACTTTGGTCTGTTCCAGAAATCTTGGGGTGTGTTCAGATGCTACTTTGCAAACTTAAGCCAGGACCCCATGGGCCAGAAACGCCACGGGAAAAATAGCAGCGTTTTACAGTACAGGCAAAGTGGATGGAATTCTAACGAATCACGTGCCCACTTTGCGGTAAAAATCAAGGTAATGGATCACATTAACAACATGGAAACTCAATGCAAAATTACAATTGTTGTGGCTTCTGGTAGGGGTAACACATTTGGGAAGATTATCTCACTACAAGAAGCATTCAGGTCTCAGGATATAGCTGGACCTCAAATTATCTGGTTCTTAACCTTGTTTGAGGTACCGAACCCACCAGTTTCATATGAACATTCACCGAACCCTTCTTTAGTGATAAATATAATTTTTTTCCAAATTCAAGACATAGGTATATGTTTTTCTACTGGTACACAAAATGAACCGTGCATAGGGCCTAGACTTCGATCGAACCCCGATTAAGAACCACTGATCTAGACCTATGGACCCATGCTGTCCTTTGGTGAGTCTCCAATTTCATACACAGGTTTCTCTCTTGAATTCATACCGCATGGTATTGTGGAGGAAGCATTACTTGCAGGATCTTGGCAGACCCATATATTTCAGGACAGTTCCTTCCAGTTCTGTCCTTACTCTGAGAGAACTTCCAACCCAACCTTCAGGGAACTTCATCATCCTAAGCCTAGGTTTTCCCATTGTCCCCGTTACTAGATGTCTACATTCTGGTAGGATAAATTGCAGGGAATGTCATCATAGAACGGTAAAGACTGGGAGAAGACAAGCGCTATACTACTGCTTCACCATCATCATTGATCTAGATGTATAAATTCTGGCACCACTCCTTATCCACCATGGGCCAATGCATCCCAATAGCCATGAAACAACAAGACGCCAACCACTTCTAACCTCTACATTATACAGTTATTCAGGGCGGCAGGAACCCCCCTTCCCAGCATGAGAAATTAAATGATTCCGTCTTAACGGTGATATAAAATTTCCAAAAAGAGCCGTAACCCAATATTCTGCACTTATACAATCCAGCGTGAATCCTGAGGACAAAGGCATTAGCACGAAACGCTCACAAATATCAGGCCGTCTAATATTATAGGCAAAGATTTGTCATAAAATGAAGGAGGCCAAATATTTCACAATCCGCTTTGTGTCGGGGGGCTTTAGGCTTTAGGACGGCACCTGGAATGTCGAAATCAAGTTCCAGGAAAACTGATCTTTCCCGAGGCTGGTGACTGGATTTTTCTTATACATCCAGCTTAAGCCACTTTTATTTTTATCATCTGACTTGAAGCTGGAGGCGCTCTCCGAGTACTATACAAGAGCAGAACAATGATCTCCAGCTGCCCCCACTTGGCACAATACAGTCCACACCATGTACACTGTAGATAGCCCACAAAATCCAGCTACTCTATAGGGCATTATTATTGTTCTACGCATCTTCTCAAAGCACTGTCCACAGCCAGAAACTCATCGAGAGCAAAACCAGAACCCCGAGAAAGTGACAAAACCATTGCCCAAAACCACAGAAACACCGACTACCCCCCGGGGAGCATCATTACCAAGCCTCAGTTCTAGCTTTGTGGCTACTAAGATTGTGCCGCCATCTTATGGAAGATTTCTCTATGATGTTCATCTGCCTCAAGTCAAGTTGTTCAGCAATGTCTCCTCCATCTTCCACCGTCAAAGGCATCCAAACCACCATCAAGCTTTGTGAAGCTTATTACAGGGAATATTACTACCACCACCATCCACACTGCAGGTCCCTCATCACTTATTGCACCAGTCCCTGTGGTGTACAGGAGGTCTAGTGGACCTGACTATAGCCGCTATGGCCGATTACTACTCCCATTCTCCTGGCGATTCTGCACTGGGTTTCTGCTCCCACACAGCCTAGTGGCTTTTGTAGGAAATGATGGGACATCTTGTGTTCTCCAATAGTCTGGATTAGTGCGGCCGCATCTTCTGTCATTGCTTCTGAAGATTAAATGCTTCTCAGTTGTCAGTGTGACCCGAGATACCTGACCCCAGCGAGGGATCTCTGTCACGCGGACTGAATTTATCTGAACCATTTCTAATCTCTTCTCCACAACCATCATTCATTTGTAACCATAAACTGTGTCCATGTAGAGGAGACATCGATATCTTCAGATTCCTGCTAACATAGACATCTTATTGGCTCAATCTACATCATGTCAGGAAGACGGGGGGTAACAACATGCCATGTTGGGGGCACAATAGAGGATGACCCTACTGGTGATATCACAAGGCTACAAACCGTTATCTAGAATCTTCTGGATGACTTGGGCCCCGATCTAGTCACTGGGAGCCTCTTATGTCATCTACTCTCCTCAGCAATGGCAGCCAGGAAAGCAAAGATTTGGGGTCAAGGAAGATGGGAGTGATACATTGTGTCAAATAGGGAAATTATATGGTGACCTCCTCAGGTCATGGATAATGGGAGTGATACATTGTGTGACATAGGGAGTTTAGATTGTCAGCTCCCGGGGTTATGGATGATAGAAGTGATACAGTGTATGTAATATAGGGAGATTTGATTGTTAGTCAGAGATTATGTGAGTACTACACTGTGTGTGTCATTGGGAGATTTGATGGAGGACGGAGAGTTTCTGACACTTGAGTTTCCGCAGCATGTGAATATTGCCATATAAAAGGTGCGAGCAGAGGGGACGGCGCTGTGTTCCACTGTTCCCCACTATACCCCTCTGCGCCCCCCATTGCCCTGCTGTATATTCCTGTTCTTATTGTGCCCTGCTATGCCTCCCTGTGCCCCTCTGCGCCCCCCTGTGCCTTGCTATGCCCCCTGTGCCCCTCTGCTACACAGTGCCCCCCCCAGTGCCCTGTTGTATCCCCCTGTGCTCATTGTACCTCTCTGTGCCCTGCTATGCCCCCCTGTGCCCCTCTGCGGACCCCTGTGCAGCATTATTTGTAACTGTACTCTGCACACCCGGACATTCCAGCTATAGATCTAAGAATAGATGAGCGGCCCGTAACCCCGGCTCAGGGTGTGGGAAAACATGGTGGAAGGTTTCTCAGCAGCCAAAATCAGTTAGGGCCCCGCACTTACAGATTAGGTAGCTGAAAATCCAGGACCAATGTAGGAGAGTGGGGAAGACTGGAAAACAAGATGAAATATGGACTAGACTTCCGGGACATCTTCCATACATGTGAATGGGGCCGTATCTGTGACCAGCACATGGATTTCTGCAGACTTTATTCTGCAACAAATCTGTCACGTGTAAATATAACCTTAAAGTCTTAACCACTGAGCCACATCTGCTGGGCTGTAAGTGCACAGAAGACGCTTTCATGGATATGACTGCAGACAACGGCCTTCATCTGATATCAGCCCTGGTTAGTCTATAGCTGAAGTTCTCGGGACATTTCACACATGTTAACCCTTAAGAGCCCCTCTATGGCGTTATAGGTGTCAACAGGTGTATTCATTGCCAACTTCCTACTGGATACATAAATCTGTTCACATATCCATCTGGAAAAGGGATTATACAAGGTAGAGGTTGAGGATCTGTGAGATTTGACACCGTCTCCCCATTATCCTGTCACAGTCCCAGTAAATGACATGATTAGTGGACACGACCAACGCTCGGACCACCTCCAACATGAGCCCGTAACATCCCCGCCTGAGATCTGCCCAGAGGATGGGAAACTGCATGACCTGGAGCCCTCACACATAATGGATCCCCCTATGTGTCTCTGGAGATATCCCACAAAATAGATTCCCTTTGTTTCCCTGGAGTCCTCCCACATAATAGATCCCCCACTTTGTCCTTCTTTGAAGGTCTCTCACAGAATAGATCCCCTCTGTAGAGTCCACCCACAACATAGATCCTCTGCTGCATCCTGGAGCTCTCCCTCAGAATAGATCCCCTTCTTTCTTCCTGAAACTCTCCCACAGATTGGATCCCTTTCTGTATCCCTAGTGCTCTCCTGAAGAATGGATCCCTTTCTGTATCCCTAAATATCTTCTATAGAACAGATCCCTCTCTGTATCTGTAGAGATCTCCCACAGAATGGATCCCCATCTGGATCCCTAGAGCTTTCCCACAGAATGGATCCCCTCTGTATCCCTATAGATCTCTGCCACAGAATGGATCCCGCTTTCTATTCGTAGAGCTCTCCCACAAAATGGATCCCCATTTGGATCCTTAGAGCTCTCCCACAGAATGGAACCCCATCTGGATTCCTAGAGCTCTCCCACAGAAAGGATCCCCCTCCATCTTTCGGAAGCTTTCCCACAGAATGGATCCCCCTCCATCTTTCTGAAGCTCTCCCACAGAATGGATCCCTCTCTGTATCCATAGAGCTCTCCGACAGAATGGATCCCATCTGAATCCATAGAGCTCTCCCATAGAATGTGTCCCCCTCCATCTTACTGAAGCTCTGCCACAGAATGGATCCCTCTCTGTGCCCCCCGAAGTTCTCCCACACTATGGATCCCTCTCTGTGCAGTAACTCCTTCCTGATGATGTCATCAGTGAATCACTTTGCCCAGCAACTTTACACTCCAAATAGTTCACATGGCCAACTAATCCAGAGCATCCTCTCCCTGCTCACATGTTTACAATGGCATGCGGAGAAATAACCCTGATGTATGCGGTGTATTCCTTCCTATATATGGGATCTTACATCTTCACGTATATAATGGGCAGGATACAAGCAGGGCAGGACAACCCAGAGCTCTACAGCAGGTGACCGGGATCACTGCACATTGCCCCAGTTCACACAAGCAGTTAGTCTTTAGCCAATGACAGGACTAAAGAGGGAGAGTACGAGGACTGACCCTCTTTATATAGGAGCGTCATCTCACCAGCATGACATCTAGGACAGATTCTCCAAAAACCGCATGTGTAAATACAGCTTTAATGATATACGGCCCTCTGTCCCACTTGGTGTCCAACTTGCTGGTTCGCCGTTGGTTCTTCAGCATCACTTTTCTCTAATGGATCAGTTTTGTTTATGGGTTGCGATTAGTCTGTTGTTTCTTGTGAACTTCCAAAATTTCATTAGCACCAGCCAGGTGTCTTCGATAGTCACTTAGTTGGCAAATTTTAGGTAACAGGTTGATGTCGTAAAGCACCAACACACCTAGGACTACGTCAGCTGGCCAGTCAGCTCTCTTGTTAGGTGGAACGCTTCTCCGTAGCCCAATGGCAATTTACATTTTCAATTTACAGATTAGTTTCAGATAATAAAAATGGCGCCCACCATGTGACACGTGCAGAGAGTTGGAGGATCACGTGGTCCATGACCCTGATGGGCCTTCCAATATTTCCTAGCATCCACCATCCTCCAATCATAAGGAGCTGTGGGTGAAGAAGCCATCGAAAAAGTGATAAGCGCTCGTGGCAGATGGACTGGATATCTGACCCACTAGAGTTTCAAGAAAGTGAGTATTTCACCCGAGGAAAGCAGAGTGGAAGTGGAAAAATCAGGGGAAGTTGGGTATTTCATTTGGACGTGGGCTATTAATGAGTAGAGATAAGTGAATCGGTTCAGATCGATCAGGTCTGAACCCTAATTTTCCAAAACTGTTGAGTTCAACCCGAATCTAAAATTTTAGAGGTTGGTCACCATCGAACTAGTGGGGTAGAGTCGCCAATCTGAACTGTGACCAACATGTGTCCAAGGTTTGTTCGGACCTGTAGCCATACATTGAGAAGAATCTGGAGATGGGTAAGATTGTTCCAATTACCTTTGGCTTATAATATTTGATGAACTTGATCCAAGGGTTGTGCTTGGCAGAGACTTTCCTTACTTGTACCAGTGTATGTAATACACCCATGTCAACTGATGTCTGCAACACCGAATCCATGCAAGTGAGTGCAGAGTGTGAATAATGACACAGCAACTAAGGAACTGAAAAAGTGCTCGTGTGTGCCCCTAGAGGTTGTGATTGATAACTGCAAGAATGTGTGAGACAGTACAAAATAACCCTAAAAAGTCTAAAAGACTCGATGTACATAGTGGGTTACATGCATTAATGTCTGCTGAACGTGATCCTGGGCACTTATGTCATATAATACTGATATAATGTCAGATGTGTTCAGGGGAAAGCAAGGTGTGCAGGGACTCCTATAGAAACTGCAGCTGGAGAACAAGGAGAGATTAGCTCAAGTGTGCCCCTAGTGGTCATGGTCGACAATAGTGAGAGTATCTTGTGATGCTGCAGTAAGCCAGAGAATGGTGGATTTGTGCCAGTTTCTTGTCAAACTAATGTCGTTGCTAGTGGCGGGCTATATGAGATGGCGGGTGCAAAGAGTGTGAGTGGGAAGAACTGAATATTAGATGGTAAATAGTAACGTCCCCCCTTGTTATAATGGTGGTGTAAGCAGTGCTAAGCAGTATATGTTTAGAGCAGCAGCAATGACAGTCCAGAAGCACAACAAGGCCATTCCTACCTTATTATAGATAGGTTACTAGGAGCCCTGACAGTGTCATACACTATGTATTATAGATATACTGTATATAATCCTAGGAGTCCTAACAGTGTCATACACTATGTATTATAGATATATAGTCCTAGGAGTCCTGACAGTGTCATACACTATGTATTATAGATATATATAGTCCTAGGAGCCCTGACAGTGTCATACACTATGTATTATAGATATATAGTCCTAGGAGTCCTGACAGTGTCATACACTATGTATTATAGATATATAGTCCTAGGAGTCCTGACAGTGTCATACACTATGTATTATAGATATATATAGTCCTAGGAGCCCTGACAGTGTCATACACTATGTATTATAGATATATAGTCCTAGGAGCCCTGACAGTGTCATACACTATGTATTATAGATATATAGTCCTAGGAGCCCTGACAGTGTCATACACTATGTATTATAGATATATATAGTCCTAGGAGCCCTGACAGTGTCATACACTATGTATTATAGATATATATAGTCCTAGGAGCCCTGACAGTGTCATACACTATGTATTATAGATATATATATATTCCTGGGAGCCCTGACAGTGTCATACACTATGTATTATAGATATATATAGTCCTAGGAGTCCTGACAGTGTTATACGCTATGTATTATAGATATATATAGTCCTAGGAGCCCTGACAGTGCCATACACTATGTATTATAGATATATAGTCCTAGGAGTCCTGACAGTGTCACACACTATGTTTTATAGATATATATAGTCCTAGGAGCCCTGACAGTGCCATACACTATGTATTATAGATATATAGTCCTAGGAGTCCTGACAGTGTCACACACTATGTTTTATAGATATGTTCCATCTTTAAGATGCAAGACTCCAGTACAGGTAAAGGTATTTTATGAGGGAACTATTGAAGGACCTGATGGGTTGTCAATACTTCTGATTGCCAGCATTTGTGACATGCCCTCCATACATGTTCTTTATGCATGGCATTTCAATGTTCCAGATCTGTGCAAAGAACCATATAGCCAAAGATCAACCCGAGAGGCCCTTCCAAGAGATCTGTACAAATTCTCCAACTCACAGACCAATATTCTGACAACCATTATAAAAGATTATTGGACATATCATCATTGGTCTACAGTAGAGATGAGCGAGTACTATTCGAAACGGCAGTTTCAAATAGCATGCACCCATAGGAATGAATGGATGCAGCTGGCACGCAGCCGGGGCCGGCATTCATTCCTATGGGTGCGTGCTATTCGAAACTGACGTTTTGAATAGTACTCGCTCATCTCTAGTCTCCAAGACATTGGTTATTACAATGCTGGAGCTTAAAGACTCTGGCAGTCAGCAGGAAGACGTGGTGTAAATTGGTGAATTACTGCTGGTAGTCACACAAAATGTGTTGCAGTTGTTGCTCTGGGGTTGAGGGTCAGGAAGTTCAGAAAGTGTCAGGACGCTGTGGGTCGTGCATCCTCTGCAGACATCTCTGCACCTGTTCTGTAACACCACCAACAAATGTAGACAATAAAAACAGAAGTTGCCATCTCTCTCCGTGATGCTTCATCTCTTAGGACACCCACCAACAAAAAGACATCCGAGGAACCGTTTTAAGGAGCTTGACCAGAATATGTCAACTAACAGAGAGACATCTAAGAATTACATATAGTCAGTGTTCATAGTGTCTCGGGCTACGGGCTCTACCATCTACGCTAATGTCGTCCCCCTGACCTCATAGCTTGGCAATATTGGGCTCTCTTCAGTCATAGCTCAATTCCTATGGTTCCTGGTTACGGTTTCTTTTCGTTCTTCATCTCCTGAGCTAAAGCAGCTGGAAAATTGTTTTATTGTTGGAAAAGGAATAGAGCAAGAAAGCAGCAGAACAGATGGGATTGGACACAGAAAACTACAGGAAAATGAGGATTTAAGAAGAAGATCTGGCTCAAAGTCAAGGGAAAGATCATGGTCCGTAACAAGTGAATCCCACTGTAAGGAGACGTGAGCGCAGCTCTGAGGTCTCTTCGAGTGAGAAGAGTTTGGGTATCAGGGGTCAAGGGATTCCTTTGATGGTCCATTTTGTGTGCAGAAATGAGTAATAGCTAGTAGAAGTCATCATGGTGCTCTGGGCTGGATGGAGATGAAAAGTGGCAACTGGAGAACTAGAACTAAGATGTCACCTGTGGTTGGAGGTTAAAGTTTAAGTTCTTGGACCCCAATGCAAAATCTGTAATGTGCCCCCCACTTATCAGGTGCTATCTATAATACTGGTGTCTTCTTATGGTGTAGGGAGACCTTTAGGACCTCTCAGGGTCTAGTGCTCGATAATTATGCTGCTATTTACTGACTATATTATAGATGCAACCATACATAGAGCTTAATGTTGTATCTAAGCCACCCATTATAGAAATATATTATGGTTCATAGAGCTGATCGCTGTATCTAAGCCCATCTACGTCTCTCTCCGAAAAGTGCCTTGGAACGTTCTAGAGAACCCATCCCAACTAGACTCTGCTCGCATTGCTGAACAATTACAACCCCCAATACGCAACCAGTCAGAAGATCCCTTAAGGGACCTCACAAAAGGAGAGCTCAGCAGACCAGATGGGTCTCATGTCATAACTTTTTAGAGGGTTCTCTCTTCTAATTCGGGGTTAGTAAGGTTACCCCTCCAAGGTTCATGTATGGCATATAGACAAGATTGGACTGGTCCACGGGGAGCTGTAGAATTCCTAGTGGTCTCCTGAACCAGCAAAGCTAATGGACCACCAAACCCCCAACCCCTGCAAGAGTGGCATATCCCACAGTACTCTCATTGCCCTACATACTGATAGACAGTCAATAACATCTCACACAGTTGTCCACTGGAGGAAGTCTTTTCATATCCCTGTTGGACTCCTTTAGTTCCCTTTGCAACCAGTCAATTTTGGGATAAAATGGAAAAACACTGGGCTAGCCTTTATATAGCTCTCAATCCAATCATGTATGAGGCTACCCTGTGCCTCCTATCGTGTGGAGAACTGATCCCATGGGATGCATCATGGAGGCTCTCAGCAGCATCACTCATCTCCAGGTCCAGGCCGCAGCCTTGAAACTCTCCTCACATAACAAGTCAGTAAGTGGCAGATCATCAACTTGACAATGAGGAAGAAAAGACCCATTATACAGGGCACTGGAAGTCCCCGGGGATTTGCTGGAGAATTCTCCCCAATTACTGTGAATGCAAACTCCCAAAATCCCGAAGATGTCAAAACAGCGCTAATTCCCTCCAAATAATGTCTTGACAGCAAGGAATTCCTGGCCCGGGAGAAATGCTTGCAGATTGTGTTGTGCAGGTGCACAGGTCCTGGCCATAGTAAGATCCAGAGTCGATCGCTCATGCTCCAGCCCGTTCACATCTGTCAGCACCGCGGCCTTATTGTCCTGCCCTTCTCTTTGTTCACATGGGATCGACACGCTTAATTTACCAGCACAGTGCCAGCCGCCTACTGGCATTAGGCCCACTTAGAGAAGAGCGCAGGCAGAATGGCGCCTGTGATACTTAAAACAATATTTCATGTTTTACATCATAGTGGGCCGGGGGATTAGTTTACAAATCCATGAAGTAACAGGGGATCAGCGAGAGGCATTCTACACCAGGAAGCCAAGAACAAGAGGAAGATAACTGTGAAGAGAAGGCCAGCTCTCACAACTGGCCAATATACAATTGCCACTATAGACGCAATCTACTCCAGATGTAGACTGGTATCACAGCACTACATACTCCTCTGTGCCATCATTAGACTGGTATCACAGCACTAGATACTCCTCTGCTCCATCGGTAGACTGGTATCACTGTGCTACATATCTCTGTGCCATCTATAGACTGGTATCACAGCACTACATATCCCTCTGTGTCATCTATAGACTGGTATCACAGCACTACATATCCCTCTGTGCCATCTATAGACTGGTATCACAGCACTACATATCCCTCTGTGCCATCTATAGACTGGTATCACAGCACTACATACTACTCTGTGCCATCATTAGACTGGTATCACAGCACTACATACTCCTCTGTGCCATCATTAAACTGGTATCACAGCACTACATACTCCTCTGTGCCATCTATAGACTGGTATCACAGCACTACATACTACTCTGTGCCATCATTAGACTGGTATCACAGCACTACATACCCCTCTGTGCCATCTATAGACTGGTATCACAGCACTACATACTACTCTGTGCCATCTATAGACTGGTATCACAGCACTACATACTACTCTGTGCCATCATTAGACTGGTATCACAGCACTACATACCCCTCTGTGCCATCTATAGACTGGTATCACAGCACTACATACCCCTCTGTGCCATCTATAGACTGGTATCACAGCACTACATACTACTCTGTGCCATCTATAGACTGGTATCACAGCACTACATACTACTCTGTGCCATCATTAGACTGGTATCACAGCACTACATACCCCTCTGTGCCATCTATAGACTGGTATCACAGCACTACATACTACTCTGTGCCATCATTAGACTGGTATCACAGCACTACATACCCCTCTTCTCCATCGGTAGTCTGGTATCACTATGCTACATACCCTTCACCCTTCTTTCAGTTGTGCTTGTTGAGTCCTAGTTCTTATTTCAGGACATTGTCCTTATTTGATGTCCCGAAAGAAGGACAGGATATCAACAACCACAACTGAGAGAAGGATGAAGTCTCAACAAACACAACCAAAACAAAGAGAAGGCCTGAACAACCACAACCAAGAGAAGGACGAGACCTCAACATCCACAACTAAGAGAAGGATGAGACCTCAACATCCACAACTAGGAGAAGGTTGAGATCTCAAAAACCATAACCGAGAGAAGGACGAGGTCTCAACAACCTCATCCTTTTCTTGTTTGTAGTTCTTCAGGCCTTGTCCATCTGTTAGTTATAATTTTTCAGGCCTCCTCCTTTTCTTAGTTGTAGTTTTTCAGGCCTCCTCTTTCTCTTGCTTATGGTTGTTCAGGCCTCCTCCTCTTCTTGGTTATGGTTGTCCAGGTCTCCTCCTTCTCTTGGTTGTAGTTTTTCAGGCCTCCTACTTCTCATGGTTATGGTTGTTCCCGCCTCCTCCTTCTCTTTTTGTGGTTGTTCCGGCCTCCTCCTTCTCATGGTTATGGCTTAGTCCGGGCTCCTCATTCTCTTGTTGTTGTTTTTACAGGCCTCCTCCTTCTCTTTTTGTGGTTGTTCCGGCCTCCTCCATTTCATGGTTATGGCTTAGTCCAGCCTCCTCCTTCTCATGGTTGTAGTTTTTTCGGGCCTCCTCCTTCTCATGGTTATGGTTGTTCCGGCCTCCTCCTTCTCTTGTTGTGGTTTTTTCAGGCCTCCTCCTTCTCTTTTTGTGGTTGTTCCGGCCTCCTCGTTCTCATGGTTATGGTTGGCCCGGCCTCCACCTTCTCATGGTTATGGTTGTTCCGGCCTCCTCCTTCTCATGGTTATGGTTGTTCCAGCCTCCTCCTTCTCATGGTTATGGTTCTTCCGGCCTCCTCCTTCTCATGGTTATGGTTCTTCCGACCTCCTCCTTCTCATGGTTGTAGTTTTTCAGGCCTCCTCCTTCTCATGGTGTAGTTTTTTTCAGGCCTCCTCCTTCTCTTTTTGTGGTTGTTCCGGCCTCCTCCTTCTCATGGTTATGGTTGTTCCGGCCTCCTCCTTCTCATGGTTATGGTTCTTCCGGCCTCCTCCTTCTCATGGTTATGGTTCTTCCGGCCTCCTCCTTCTCATGGTTATGGTTCTTCCGGCCTCCTCCTTCTCATGGATATGGTTGTTCCGGCCTCCTCCTTCTCATGGTTATGGTTGTTTCGGCCTCCTCCTTCTCATGGTTATGGTTGGTCCGACCTCCTCCTTCTCTTGTTGTGGTTGTTCCGGCCTCCTCCTTCTCATGGTTATGGTTGTTCTAGCCTCCTCCTTATCTTGTTATGGTTGTTCCGGCCTCCTCCTTCTCTTGTTATGGTTGTTCCGGCCTCCTCCTCCTCGTGGTTGTGGTTTTTCAGGCCTTCTCGTGGTTGTAGTATTCCGTCCTTGTCCTTCTTTAGCTGATGCATTTGTCGCTGTTCATGTCATGAAGGTAACATCTTGGAGTACGTACAAGTCTTAAGGTCCGGGATCCGTGGCTTGTCCAGGTTTTGGGGATCAGACTTCTGACCTTTTCCTCATATCTCTGGAAAACATTTTATATCCATTACACGGAGAGCAGGAAGAATTTCATGTGTCCTATTTACAGCTCTGAATCGTAAAATGCCAGCAGAAACCTGAGACGTGCGGCCCCAGCGCCAACACCATTCCTGCGCCCTCCTGCTATTTATATGACATTATATTACAGAACGCAGCCATGTTTTCTTCATCTGTGGTAGAGACGAGTCACTAGGAGAGAATCCCCGTGTGGACAATGGCATTCTGTGTATACGTGGCCGTGACCGCACGGACCTGGAGACCTGACGACAATGTGGCAGTGGCAGCCATTACTATTTATGGTTATCACTTAATGGCGTAAATAAAAATGGCGCAATTGTTTATTTTACTTACCTAGTAGCAATCTGGGGTCTAATATTATTATATAGGTTCTGGATATATGTAAATTTTGTAAAGGCCACACCCCTTAAATTGGCACAGCTCGCCGTTCGTGAATCACCCCCGTGAAGGGCTTGCCCGGGTTGACGTCTCTGTAACAGTCATGGTCTCCAGGCAGATGTCACTGTTGGTCCTGGTCCCTGTCACACCCTCCTTCTCATGTCCAGGCTATCAGCTGCTGTTTCATGTAATGGCCACCTCTGATGTTCAGCAGTAGTAGGACATTGGTGTAGGACATTTGTGGGGAGCCTGTCACCCATTACTCTTGCTGTGGTCAGAGGACATAGTCTTCATCTTCACACCCCTCTGTTTTCTTCCGCTGCACACTGTACATACTGCTATGGTAGGGTTTCCTTGCCTCTATCCTGGCACCTAGGTGATACCCAGTTGACATCCCCCCCTTGTCTAATTTGCACTTGACATAAAAGCTAATTGCTTGTGATTTGCCCCATGAGACATTTGCAGCAACCTGCAGTGCTGGTGAATGAGGCCTAATGTGCATGAAGTGCGAGACCCGCGAGGATCCCAGACTAGTGCCCAATGCTTGTGAAGGGACTGGAATGATATAAGAGTTACCCTAAGACAAAGCCATAGCCCTGCAGTCTGAGAAAGAGCCATTGCACTGCAGATAAGTCACCTTCAGACTGTAGTAATGCTCCTCTAGACTTGACGTCCAGTAGGGATCCGCTCAATACTACGTCCTCCCTACGTCAGGCTGTATCCAAGCCCCTGCTGTATCCAAGAGCTTTTGTAATCAAGTTCCTGTCCTACAAACACACTGCTGTATCCGAGCCCCTATACTGCCAACATGTTACTGTATCCTAACCCCTGTCCTGAGAACACACCGCTGTATCCGAGCCCCTATACTGCTAACATGTTACTGTATCCTAACCCCTGTCCTGAGAGCACACTGCTGTATCCGAGCCCCTATACTGCTAACATGTTACTGTATTCTAATCCCTGTCCTGAGAACACACTGCTGTATCCAAGCCCCTATACTGCTAACATGTTACTGTATCCTAACCCCTGTCCTGAGAGCACACTGCTGTATCCGAGCCTCTATACTGCTAACATGTTACTGTATCCTAACCCCTGTCCTGAGAGCACACTGCTGTATCCGAGCCCCTATACTGTTACCATGTTACTGTATCTTAACCCCTGTCCTGAGAACACACTGCTGTATCCAAGCCCCTATACTGCTAACATGTTACTGTATCCTAACCCCTGTCCTGAGAACACACCGCTGTATCTGAGCCCCTATACTGCTAACATGTTACTGTATCCTAACCCCTGTCCTGAGAACACACCGCTGTATCCGAGCCCCTATACTGCTAACATATTACTGTATCCTAACCCGTCCTGAGAACACACCGCTGTATCCGAGCCCCTATACTGTTACCATGTTACTGTATCCTAACCCCTGTCCTGAGAACACACCGCTGTATCCGAGCACCTATACTGCTAACATGTTACTGTATCCTAACCCCTGTCCTGAGAACACACTGCTGTATCCGAGCCCCTATACTGCTAACATGTTACTGTATCCTAACCCCTGTCCTGAGAACACACCGCTGTATCCGAGCCCCTATACTGCTGACATGTTACTGTATCCTAACCCGTGTCCTGAGAACACACTGCTGTATCCGAGCCCCTATACTGCTAACATGTTACTGTATCCTAACCCCTGTCCTGAGAACACACCGCTGTATCCGAGCCCCTATACTGCTAACATGTTACTGTATCCTAACCCCTGTCCTGAGAACACACCGCTGTATCCGAGCCCCTATACTGCTAACATGTTACTGTATCCTAACCCCTGTCCTGAGAACACACCGCTGTATCCGAGCCCCTATACTGCTAACATGTTACTGTATCCTAACCCGTGTCCTGAGAACACACTGCTGTATCCGAGCCCCTATACTGCTAACATGTTACTGTATCCTAACCCCTGTCCTGAGAACACACTGCTGTATCCAACTCTCTATATTGAGCCCTGGGTCCGGGTCCCTGAGCTGAGCACACAGCTGTTTCTGAGCCCATCTTGAGAGAATGCTGCTGTATCTGAGTCCATGTTCTGAGAACAGACTGCTGTATCTGAGCCCCTATCTTGAGGGAATGCTGCTGTATCCGAGCTGGTCATGTGGCGCCCGGCCTGGACCTTATGGATTGCTCACGTGTTCCAGCCATTTGAGTGATGCTGCCATTTGCAGTGCTGGACCACCCAGATCTGCGGCGATGTCTACCTGCTGCTCCTGGCTCTGCTCCCCTCATCAGGGCTATGTTGGGTGAGGGTCTGCAGAGGGTACACCTGTTCTCAGCCTCCAGGGAATGGTGACACACTGGGGGTCATTAATAATGTCTCCAGTGTCTTGTCCAGCTGCCGCCTCTCCTCTGATCATCTGCTCAGACATGATGGCTCTTTCCTGGCTCTTTCCTTCTTCGTCAGACGTGATTTGTGATCATGGCCGCCATCTTCAATCCCTAAATATTATAGAGCCATAGAGATTGTGGCGCTCATGTACTGAGATTGACGGTGCATTCACAAGACGCACCTACATGAGCCACGTAACCTGGGCTGCAGACGGATCCTACAGAAAGCTTCTGCTGACACGCTGAGCTCACAGAGCACTGCCGAGACTGGATCTGGATTCAACTTTATCTGTGTCAGGAGCTTCCGGGGCAAACTCTATACAAAATCAGTTACACAGTAACTTACTAGTTCACACTGACTACTCAATGACCACTTACTGTCTCTCACTGGCTACTTAGTGACCACTTCTCACTGGCTACTGACCAACCACTTACTGGTTCACACTGGCTACTCACTGACCACTTACTGGTTCACACTGGCTACTCACTGACCACTCACTGACTACTTACTGGTTCTCACTGGCTACTCACTGACCACTTACTGTTTCTCACCGGCTACTTAGTGACCACTTATTGGTTCTCACTGGCTACTGACCAACCACCTACTGGTTCACACTGGCTACTCTCTGACCACTCACTGGCTACTCTCTGACCACTCACTGGCTACTCACTGACCACTTACTGGCTACTCACTGACCACTCACTGGCTACTCAATGACCACCTACTGGTTCACACTGGCTACTTACTGACCACTTACTGGTTCACACTGGCTACTCACTGACCACTTACTGGCTACTTACTGACCAATGACTGGCTACTCAATGACCACCTACTGGTTCACACTGGCTACTTACTGACCACTTACTGGTTCACACTGGCTACTTACTGACCACTTACTGGTTCACACTGGCTACTCACTGACCACTTACTGGCTACTCACTGACCACTCAGTGACCACCTACTGGTTCACACTGGCTACTTACTGACCACTTACTGGTTCACACTGGCTACTCACTGACCACTTACTGGCTACTCACTGACCACTCACTGGCTACTCACTGACCACTTATTGGCTACCAGTGTCTTCTTCCTCTTTACTATGTCACCGTCTCCCAGCAGGGATTTTGAGATGTCAGGTGGGGGAAATGTGAATTATTAATAGGAAGAGCAGATGGAAGGAGGAAGGGCCCTGGCCAAGTCTTAGGCTATTTATTAAAGTTTTGTGTTACTTGGAAGACAACGTCCCATATACAAACCATCTATGATAAAGTGATGGACCCGGAAGCCCATTTGCAACTCCTGGGCGCTGCACACAGACTCTTTGTTATCAGAGGAACCTAATCTGGGTCCTTGCTGAGCAGTTTTACAATATGCTGCTTGTGGTGCCCCTGGGTTAAATAAACCAGCTACTGTTATGTCCTTGAGCAGGTGTGAAAAGTGTCACCAGTGTCTGTGTGAGCTCCAGTCCTGACACTGACATGTCACTGTCAATCACTGCAGAGCGCCATCGCTATTCTGAGAAACAGGAACTAGGAAACAGATTGTCAAAGTCCAGCGCACCCGTCACTGTGTGTAATGGATGGAGCAGCAGGTCATTGGTGGCCACAACATAGTCTATTGTATCGAGGACGGGGGCATCACTGCAACTAAAATTATACACAAGAGAAGAGGGAAGGTGAGTATAAATGTTTGGGTTTTTTTTTTTGTCACCACCCCTGGGCCTCCATCTATGATTTCAGGACTTTATATGACATGTGTCAGGAGATGTGACCACTGTCTGTATTAGGTCCATGTCTGGCAGCTGTGTGCGGCCCAGGTAACATGATGTATGGTTTCTTCATGACTGCGCCTTGTCTGATCTGATCGCAGTGATCTACAATGCTGTGAGTTCAGGTCTGACCGTGGGTCTATTGTCCTGCATTTACGTAATACTACGACCATGGGGAAGTAAAACCGCAGTTGGGACGGAACTTGCTGGATCCGAGATGTCCACAGTATGGTGCAATAAGTTTGGTTCAGCATGGATCCCACTTGGCCCTCTAAATTGGCCCTTACATGTGTGAGGGGACCGTGTATATAGGATATGACCCTTCTCTCCCGTTTTTGTATCTTTTTACTGAAGTTCTCCGGTGTCTTGGGCTGCACAGCTGTTGTGAGGCCGTAGCTGGGACACAGGAAATTCAGTACTTGGTGGCAACTTTATCCGCCTCCTGCTCAATCTTGGCATTTATTTCAAATCTTGCTCTGGCAGAGATACAAATAATAGAATGTAAATCTTTGACCTTCACATGTGTTCTTGGTGCAGAGTGTATCGTCTGTGCCGGGCCGGGTACCCCTCATCTCTGCCCCTCTCTCATTCATACCAGGAGTCTGTTTGTGCTCTTAGATAAGGCCAAGTTTGGGTCTCTGACGATTTTTGGCTTAATGGATGATAAATTCGGCAGGGCCGATGGCTCCGTCCTGTGCACACCCCCTTTTTTTGCAAAGTATGCGAAGACTTTAATAAAAGTCTCAATTTTTTTGTTGTTGTTGCAAAACCCCAATTGCAGAAAACTGGCGTACAAGGCACAATAAAGGAACCCATTGATGCAACTAGTTGGCCCAGGACCTCTGCTTGTCATACATGGTGGCGGTGCAGGGTTGCTCTTGACTCTGTCATTGGTTTTGCTATTGGGAGGTTGATGTCACTGGCATCGGGGAGAGGACACCAGAGCAACAGGGACAGGTGAGGGTGCATTTTTTTTAATTTTTTTGCCTGGATATGCCCTTAAAAGTCTGATTTTGTTTGAGTGCCTCGGTGTCGGTCACCAATCGAAATGCATAGAACGCTTTGTAATAATTGCCGACCCCTTAATATTATTATTGGTGGTGACATCCGGCGCTGTCCTGATGAGGTTGTGCCTGTGATTGGGTCGCAGCGGTGACATGGGCACGACGAGTGTCATGGTGCCAATTACAGGCCTCAGCGGTGAACCTGGGCACATGACGTCACTGAGGAGAGCGAGAGAGCGCTGGACAGGAGGTGAGGGAAGGTGAGTATAAATGTCTGTTATTTCTTACACCTCCCCCGGGGGCCCCCATCTATTATACTCTGATATCTGAAGAGACCCCGGACTATAATAATGACACTTCTGGTTCTATCCGAAACGAACCAGGGACCCCGAACCATCCAAATTGAAACAAATCTTTGGAGGTTCGCCCATCTTTATTTATAACCATCAATGTTTCCATAAACAGTTTCTCATTCAGCCACTTTTGGAGTGATCCATATCATCCACTAATTTGGGGGGCTGTGGCGGCACCCGGCAAGGGCACAGACTGTCCTACCATAGAGGAGCTTAAGAGCTATTATCAATAATACCGGGTGAGAGTCCTTCCGAATTCCTCTTTTCCTCCTCCCTTTGCTTGTGGTTACTTCTGGCTGACAATAGGGGGCGCTGTTTTTTCTTTTCTTTAAGTAACTTTCAGGTTTTAGTTTCTCTAGATTTATGTAGGTGCAGAATTAATTTGGATTACGTTATTATTTTTCATGAAAACCAGGCATTGACGTAAAGGGCGCTACCCCCCAAAAGGTGGCGCTAGAGCAAGGGGCTTCCATATTCCTTTCCCAGAATTCTTAGCAGGATATATAATCTAAGAAGACATTCAATCTTTATGTCTCTTAAAACTGGAGCAGTTGAGTTCTATTGGGTCTGTGTTGCAAATTTTGCAAACCAAAAAAAAATTTGCTTGACAAATTGCCCTAAAATGAAATGAATGAAGAAAAGAGAAATATAAATCCCATTTGGTGTGACCTTTGCCCTTTGGAGGACGAGTCATAGAAGTGATGAGCCGGCCCCCACAGATATAGCCCTGATCTCATCATCATCCAGTCTGTCTGGGATGACATGCAGAGAGAGACGGATTGGAGCAAGAAGATCTGGGCTTAGTTCTCCAAGACGGTGGCAGGAACAACATCCCTGCCCGGTTCTGCGAAAAACTGTCTGCAGGTACCGAGAAGAACTGATGGAAGGCAAAGGGTGAAGGTCACCCCGACTATTGAGATGACCTTTCACCACCTCCAATTTTTTGCATCCTTCAATTTTCTCCACTTCATGAATCCACGCACAATTGGAATTTTTTTCTCTAGCTCCAACTGATCCCCAGCATTCATTTCTGTTAGTTTTAGCACAATTAGGTTATTTGCTGTCAAGTGGGCGGTTCTATGCTGAAACAGAAAGTCAAGGACCGCCCTCTTGACATTAGAGAGTATAAATGTACTGAAACTAACAGCACTGATTGCTCAGGAATGGAGGGGGCTAGAGAAAAATGCCAACTGTGCCAGAATCGGTGGAGCGGGGCCTATTGAATGATGCAAAGAGTTGGATTTAGTGGAGGTGGTGAAGGTCCTTTTATTATGGCCCCAATATCTCCTCTGCACCCCTTGTATGCTGTCTTCCAGATTCCGGTAGAGTTGAGTACGATGGTGTAGCAGGAAACCTTTGGTTTGTTACTCTCCTGTTCACCCCTCTTGGGTGCAAACAGGTCTGAAGTAGTGACATCAATATCTCTATCGCCTCTGCTGCTGTAACCAAAGTGGACTCCAGGGGGCCCCACTGAGCGCACTACTAATGTTATCCCTGGAAGAAGCTTAATGGTTATAAGAAATGCAGTCTGCATGGAAGTTTTATGATGAGGGGCACAGAGGCTATAGGAACCTGTATATGGGGAATGGTGTATATGGAACCTGTATATGGGGAATGTATATGTGGTCAGGTGTATATGGAACCTGTATATGAGGAATGGTGTATATGGAACCTGTATATGGGGACTGGTGAATATGGAACCTGTATATGGGGACTGGTGTATATGGAACCTATATATGGGGAATGTATATGGGGACTGGTATATATGGAACCTGTATATGGGGAATGTATATGGGAATGGTGTATATGGAACCTGTATTTGGGAAATGTATATGGGGTCAGGTGTATATGGAACCTGTATATGGGGAATTGTGTATATGGAACCTGCTTATAGGGGGTGCAGTCACCTTGATGATGGGGAGCACAGCGTATATGGAATCTTACTTATTGGGGCAGTGTTTATGGAACGTTAGGGATAAGCAGGCACAGTATATAAGTCGTTTGGTTATAGAGGACACAGGATATATGGGATAAATAAAGTCAAATATAAGAATAGTAATAGTCTGTATATGTAATAAGATACAATAACGATAATAATTAGCACATAGAATAAAATATAATTCTGGTAAGAATCTATACTCATAATAGCACATAATAATGTAACGTAACGTAACGTAATAAAATATAATGATGGTAATAATCTGTAATAAATATAATAGAATGAATAATCTGCACATGTAATAAATGATTCCATATACTGAGTATTACACTTATATCCTTATTACATGTACAGATTATTGCCATTATTGTACATATATATAATCTATACATCTGTAATAAGGATGTAATAATAGTAGTAAATCTATAAATGTAATAAAGTATAATAATGGTGATAATCTGCAGATAGTGATGGTGAGAAGGATATAAGGAGAGTAATAATGTCTCTATATAATAAGATGTCATTGTAGTAGTGACAAGTGATAATAATAGTAGTGTCCTGTACATGGTAATAATCTGTATATGGAATACATAGAATAAGAGTTATAATCGGTTCATGTGATATCATACTGGTAATAATCTGTATTTATAACAGGTATAGAATAGTAATCTGTAGATGTAAAATCAATGAAGTAACGGTAATAATCTGTACATGTGATAAAATGTATCAATGAATATAAACCGTATCCAATAGTAATAGTTATAATAATCTGTATGTGAAACTGGAAGTGATCATGGTAATAATCTGTCCATGATATCTGTATCAGAAATAAGTAATAACAAGACTAATAATCTGTACATGTGATATGATATAGGGATGGTAATAATCTGTACATGTGATATGATATAGGGATGGTAATAATCTGTACATGTGATAAAATGTATCAATGAATATAAACCGTATCCAATAGTTGTAATAATCTGTACGTGAAACTAGAAGTGATCATGGTAATAATCTGTCCAGATATCTGTATCAGAAATAAGTAATAACAAGACTAATAATCTGTACGAGAGATAATAATAGTAATAATCTGTACATGTGATATGATATAGGGATGGTAATAATCTGTACATGTAATGAGAGATATTAATAGTAGGAATCACTGCATGTAATAATTGTAGTATTCTGTAAATGTAAATAATAACTCTAATAATCTCCACATATAATAAGGAGATTAGAATGGAAATATTCTGTACATGTAACACTGGTAATCTGTGTTTGTAACGAAAGATAATACTAACAGATGTAATCTGTACATGTAATAAGAATCTAACAATGGTTGTAATCTATCTACGTAATAAAGATGGTAATAATCTGCACAGGTAATAAAACATACTGTGATAATAGTAATAATCTATACGAGTTATGGTAACAATCTATACGAGTGACAATACTAGTAACCAAGGTGATCTGTGCGTGTAATAATATAATACTAATAATCTGTAGATGTCATATGAAGTAAAAATGATGATAATGTATAGTAATAATCAATATAATCTGCATATGTAAATGTTATGGCTGTAATTTGTACAGGTGATAATGGGAGTGATATATACATGTAATATCATAAGGATTGAAATAATGTATCAATATAACAATGTATAGTAATTGGTATAATCTCAGCATGTAATAGGAAATCACCATGGAAATAATCTGTACATGTAATCTGAAATAAAAATGGCAACAATGTATACATAATAAACTGTAATAATGGTAATCTGTCCGTATAATAAGAAATATAATAATCTATACTTGTACTATATGTAATACAATCTAATAATGGCAGTAAAGACATTGTACATGATAATCTATAGATGGAATATTAGTATCAGCCGTACTTTATACACTATAGGAACAGGTATAATCTGTAATCAGCGAAGGTCGATATTATAGGAGATCTAATAATCCGCAGCATGTGCAGCACGGTGTGTGTGAGCGTGATCTTATGTGAAAGGGATCAGTCCACAGGTAGACAAGTAGGAGGGACTGCACACGTGATCACAGGACCAGCGACAACATGGAACGACCCGACCATAGTGGTCACTCAGCTGCAGAATCCAGTTCATGGGGGTCACTGTGCTCTATCCATGGTGGTCACTGGGCTTCAGAATCCTGTCTGTGGTGGTCACTTAGCTTAATAGTCCTGTCCATGGTGGTCACTTAGCTTCACAGTCTGGTCCATGAGGGTTACTCAGATCCAAAGCTCCATCCACGGAGGTCACTCAGCTCCAGGATTCTGTCTTTGGTGGTCACTCAGCTCCAGAACCTTGTCTATGGACTCCATTGCCCCATCCATGGTGGCCACTCACCTCCACGAATCTTCTTCATGGTGGTCACTCTAGTCCATGGTGGTTACTCAGCTCCATAGCCCAGTCCATGGTGGCCACTCATCTCCACGAATCTTCTTCATGGTGGTCACGCTGGTCCCTGGTGGTTACTCAGCTCCATAGCCCAATCCATGGTGGTCATCTTGTTCCATAGTCCCTTCCATGACAGACACTCATCCCCATAGCCCCCTCCATGGTGGTCTTTCATCTCCAGAGTCTCAGCCATGTTCCTGGCTCTCGGCTCCTGAACTTTCCTTCAGATCCAACAAGTTCTGTAAAGTTCAGAAGTTTTCTCTGGAGCTTTAAACTCTCCACCAATCAGAGGAGCTTCTGCCTCCCCGCGGACCACGCCCTCCCCTGCGGATAGGCCGACTACATGCCAAGTGTGAGGTCGCCCCCCGGAGACCCCCGGCCACATATATAGGACAGCTGAGGGCTGAGAGCTCAGACCTGAGGGCAGCTGGAGGCTTCTTCTTCTTTTCTCCTGGACTCTCTGCTGCCCCCATGGACCTCCTGGCACATCCTCTCCGGGACATGGAGCTGCAGGCTGACGGCTCCCTCTGCTCCTTCTCGGCTGCCGATGACTTCTATGACGACCCCTGCTTCAACACGTCGGACATGCAGTTCTTCGAGGACCTGGACCCCCGGCTGGTGCACGTCACCCTGCTGAAGCCTGAAGAGCACCCCCACCACCCCGACGACGAGCACGTCCGGGCCCCCAGTGGCCACCACCAGGCCGGCAGGTGTCTGCTGTGGGCTTGTAAGGCTTGTAAGAGGAAGACCACCAATGCCGACCGCAGGAAGGCGGCCACCATGAGGGAGCGCAGGAGACTCAGCAAAGTCAACGAGGCTTTCGAGACCCTGAAGAGATGCACAAGTAGTAACCCCAACCAAAGGCTGCCCAAGGTGGAGATCCTGAGGAACGCCATCAGGTACATCGAGAGCCTGCAAGCCCTGCTCAGGGAGCAAGAGGAGCCCTATTACCCGGCCCTGGAGCACTACAGCGGGGACTCCGACGTCTCCAGCCCCCTGTCCAACTGCTCGGATGGCATGGTGAGTGGCAGAGCCCAAATACCCACCAGAGCCAGCACCAGGAAGCCAGGAAGGATCTATAGTGTGCAGGATACAGTATACTGTATATACAGAGCAGTGCACGTGATATACTGTATATACAGAGCAGTGTACAGGATATACTGTATATACAGAGCAGTGTACAGGATACAGTATACTGTATATACAGAGCAGGGCACGTGATATACTGTATATACAGAGCAGTGTACATGATATATTATACTGTATATACAGAGCAGGGTACAGGATATACTGTATATACAGAGCAGTGTACAGGATATACTGTATATACAGAGCAGTGTACAGGATATACTGTATATACAGAGCAGTGTACAGGATATACTGTATATACAGAGCAGTGTACATGATATATTATACTGTATATACAGAGCAGTGTACATGATATACTGTATATACAGAGCAGTGTACGTGATATACTGTATATACAGAGCAGTGTACAGGATATACTGTATATACAGAGCAGTGTACAGGATATACTGTATATACAGAGCAGTGTACAGGATATACTGTATATACAGAGCACTGTACATGATATACTGTATATACAGTGCAGTTTACATGATACATTATACTGTATATACAGAGCAGTGCACATTATATATTATACTGTATATACAGAGCAATGTACGTGATATACGGTATTATACTGTATATACAGAGCAGTGTGCATGATATACTGTATATACAGAGCAGTGTACAGGATATATTATACTGTATATAGAGAGCACTGTACATGATATACTGTATATACAGAGCAGTGTACATTATGTATTATACTGTATATACAGAGTAGTGTACATGATATATTATACTGTATATACAGTGCAGTTTACATGATACATTATACTGTATATACAGAGTAGTGTACATGATATATTATACTGTATATACAGAGCAGTGTACATGATATATTATACTGTATATACAGAGCAGTGTACATGATATATTATACTGTATATACATCAGTGCAGTGTACATGATATCTTATACTGTATATACAGCGCAGTGTACATGATATATTATACTGTATATACAGCGCAGTGTACATGATATCTTATACTGTATATACAGTGCAGTGTACATGATATATTATACTGTATATACAGCGCAGTGTACATGATATATTATACTGTATATACAGTGCAGTGTACATGATATATTATACTGTATATACAGCGCAGTGTACATGATATATTATACTGTATATACAGCGCAGTGTACATGATATATTATACTGTATATACAGTGCAGTGTACATGATATATTATACTGTATATACAGCGCAGTGTACATGATATATTATACTGTATATACAGCGCAGTGTACATGATATATTATACTGTATATGCAGCGCAGTGTACATATACTGTATATACAGCGCAGTGTACATGATATATTATACTGTATATACAGCGCAGTGTACATGATACATTAGTCTCTGGTTATATCAGTGCAGTGAAGATATTTTGCCTTTATCAGGTACAAACCCTAAAAGGACTGAACCCCTAAATGATTCTCTCCCTGGCAGAGCACTGCAGCCTGTGACTATACAGTAAGAGAGTGACGTGGATGTTGTGCTGCCTCCTAGTCAGTAAAGATGACATGAAACCTCTGTGTGTTCACAGATAGATTTTCCTGGACCCACCTGCAACACCCGTAGAAAGAACAGTTACCACAATGACTACTACGCCCAGGTATCATCCGGTGAGTAACCGAGCGGATAGAACATTCTGCGGGATAATCGTCTCTTATCTATTCCATATATGTTATCTATCTATATATCTGTCTATATAATATCTGTGTATACTTCATATCTATCTCCAGAACTGTGCTCAGATTAGTGGTAGGACACTGAAGAACATTGGGCTTAGACTACAGCCCTGTGGTTCTATCTATCTATCTATCTATCTATCTATCTATCTATCTATCTATCTATCTATCTATCTATCTCCTATCTATCTATCTATCTATCTATCTATCTATCTATCTATCTATCTCCTATCTATCTATCTATCTATCTATCTATCTATCTATCTATCTATCTATCTATCTCATTAATTCAGATCAAGTTGAAATTAGACCAGGCTTTATTGTCAGGACTATTGAGGCTCGGTGGGATAGTGACTTGTGGAATAAGGGAGTGCTACAATTCCTGGGTAGGGTCTATATGAGTCCGTGGCCTCTCCAGCTCCTCTTGGTCAGTGGCATGTACAGTATACTGAGCTATATGGCTCTTGTGTCCTCTTCTTCCCCAGGCAGGAGGGATCATTTTATTTCTTCCTCCTGAAGTCCAGTCATAGATCAGCGAGTCTCTGTCATTGAGTGTCCCCATAGCAGGAGTGGGCTTCAGCCTCCGTGACCTCGTGGTCACACCGTTGGCCCAGACGTCTTCTCTGGGCTTGTAGTTCTGTCTGTTGTGCCGGATTATGGACCGGCTCAGGATCTGCGGTCTCTGGGGTTGGGTAGTTTCTCCAGATATGGGCTAGTTTGTACGGACTCTGTAGACTCTGGTATATAGTCCGTTTCTTTGAGGTTCTTATGTCGTTCCTCTAGTCTCTGCTGTATTTCTCTTGGGTCCTTGGTTATGGTCATGTTGTCTTTTGGTCAGCCTGGGTTTGGTGACTTGTTCCAGAGTGTCTAGTTTGCTCATACCTCTTGGTGTAGTAATGTTTTAGGATAGAAGTGTGCACTGCAAGTATATAGGAAGGCCCAGAATAATAGCGCCCTCTTCTGGACTGTGAGGTGGGTGGAAATCTGCCAAGCTCAGCCCCACATTCACTGTTTGAGGTTTTCTGATGGACTTGGAGAAGGCACTTACAGATCTCCTGCTGGGCCGGTGTCCCACCTTGACCAGTCTGGGTGTGTGTGGACCTCAGATGTTGCTGCTATACAGGAGGATGGGGCAAGAGCAGTGCAAGATTTTCGGACAGTCTATTACTGGTGCTATTAATGGCCCAGAAGGTTCTGCAAGCCTTGACTTTTAGGATTTCTATATCGTGCTTAAAGCTCCCTGACTGATCGACGTCCCGGCTCTGCATTAGATTGATGAGAAGTGCCCAATGCTGCTGAATAGCTCCAGATCCTCAAGGTTGTCTTGGAAGCTTTTCTTGGCTGATGAAGGTCATCTGCATACAAGGGAGATGTTACCTAATACAGGGTGAGGCCTGGTGCAGAGGAGGACCCAGAACTGGGCTCAGATTAGTGGTAGGACACTGAAGAACATTGGGCTAAGACTGCAGCCCTGTGGGTCTATCTATCGTTCTATCTATCTATCTATCTATCTATCTATCTATCTATCTATCTATCTATCCATTATCTATCTCCTATCTATCTATCTATCTATCTATCTATCTATCTATCTATCTATCTATCTATATATCTCCTATCTATCTCCTATCTATCTATCTATCTATCTATCTATCTATCTATGTTCTATCTTTTTATCTATCTATCTATCTATCTCCTATCTATCTATCTATCTATCTATCTATCTATCTATCTATCTATCTATCTATTTCTCTCCTATCTATTTCTCTCCTATCTATCTATCTATCTATCTATCTATCTATCTATCTATCTATCTATCTTTCTATCTCCTATCTATCTATCTATCTATCTGTCTCCTATCTATCTATCTATCTATCTATCTATCTATCTTTCTATCTATCTATCTATCTATCTATCTATCTATCTATCTGTCTCCTATCTATCTATCTATTTCTCATCTATCTATCTATCTATCTATCTATCTATCTATCTTTCTATCTTTCTATCTCCTATCTATCTATCTATCTATCTATCTATCTATCTATCTGTCTCCTATCTATCTATCTATTTCTCATCTATCTATCTATCTATCTATCTATCTCCTATCTATCTATCGGGCAGGACTTGTATTTCTTTGCTCAATGATATTCTTCCTATAAGCCACTTAGAAGGATCTAGAAGGACATAAGTGTGGTGAATGTAGCAGTAATAACCTGTATATATATATATGTATATATATATATATATATATATATATATATATATATATATATATATGTATAGTATGTTGCATTGACTTCTTTGTCCAGGTATAGGGTGTTGTCCTCTGTGTTGTATTGCCGTGATTTCGCCACCACCGGAATGTTCTAATGACACTTTCTATTCCCACAGATACACGAACAGGGAAGACTTCTGTCGTATCCAGTTTAGACTGCCTGTCCAGCATTGTAGAAAGAATCTCCACCGAAAATCCCAACTGCCCCGCGCTCTCGGCTTTGGAGACTGGATCTGAAAGTAGTCCCTGCTCTCCCCTGGAGGGGGAGACACTGAGCGAGACGTCTATCAGCATTCCCTCCCCAAAAGGCTGCACTCAGATCCCTGCAGACAGCGCCAGTTCCATCTACCAGGCCTTATAGAAGTATTGTGACCTGTTCACATTGGATGTTTGTGGACGCCTTCACCATTACATTTCAGATTCGTATTTATTTCCAATCACTGATGTGAACACAAACTGGATCCTCGTCCTCCGTGGTACGGTCGGGATTGCTCACGAGAGCCTTGGATCTATCAGATTGGGCTGAGGCTCCTTCCTTCCTCTCTTTTGCCCCGTAGCTACTAACCTGCCTCTATTGCCCCACATGGGGCTGGACACTGCACGAAGTGAGGCAATGCAAGGTTGTGGACCACTTTTCTAAGATGTTCTATGTGTCATTGTAAATAAGAGTTGTCTCCTGATATTTAATGTCGCTGACTTGTGTTGTGTTAAATGCTAACTTTATATATTTATACGGTGTGAATGCCAAAGATGTTTCCAATAGTATTCTAAATAAAGAATCTTATTTATAACCCCGGGTGCCATCCATACCAAGCGCCTCGCAAAAGAGCTGATGGATGAAATCTTACACGGACAAACAGGGAACATTTGTCACAGCTGTTTCTTCCTCCCAAACCTCCAAGAAGATTAAGAGAGTGATCATTAAAAAAATATCAAATGATGGGGATGATACAGAGTAATATCATATGAGATAATGGGGATGATACAGGGTAATATCATATGAGATAATGGAGATGATACAGTGCAATATCATATAAGATATGGGGATGATACAGTGCAATATCATATAAGATATGGGGATGATACCATGTAATATCATTTAAGATATGGGGATGATACAGAGCAATATCATATAAGATATGGGGATGATACAGTGTGATATCATAAGATATGGGGATGATACAGAGTAATATCATACGAGATAATGGGGATGATACAGGGTAATATCATAATATATGGGGATGATACAGTGTGATATCATATAAGATATGGGGATGATACAGGGTAATATCATATAAGATATGGGGATGATACAGTGTAATATCATATAAGATATGGGGATGATACAGAGTAATATCATACGAGATAATGGGGATGATACAGGGTAATATCATAATATATGGGGATGATACAGTGTGATATCATATAAGATATGGGGATGATACAGGGTAATATCATATAAGATATGAGGATGATACAGTGTAATATCATATAAAATATAGGGATGATACAGTGTGATATCATGTAAGATATGGGGATGATACAGTGTAATATCATATAAAATATGGGGATGATACAGTGTGATATATAAGATATGGGGATGATACAGTGTAATATCATAAGATATGGGGATGATACAGTGTAATATCATATAAAATATGGGGATGATACTGTGTAATATCATATAAGATATGGGGATGATACAGTGTAATATCATATAAGATAATGGGGAAGATACAGTGTAATATCATATAAGATATGAGGATGATACAGTGTAATATCATATAAGATATGGGGATGATACAGTGTAATATCATATAAGATATGGGGATGATACAGTGTAATATCATATAAGATATGGGGATGATACAGTGTAATATCATATAAGATATGAGGATGATACAGTGTAATATATAAGATATGGGGATGATACAGTGTAATATCATATAAGATAATGGGGATGATACAGTGTAATATCATATAAGATATGAGGATGATACAGTGTAATATCATATAAGATATGGGGATGATACAGTGTAATAGGATATAAGATATTGGGATGATACAGAGTAATATCATATAAGATATGAGGATGATACAGTGTAATATCATATAAGATATGAGGATGATACAGTGTAATATCATATAAGATATGGGGATGATACAGTGTAATATCATATAAGATATGGGGATGATACAGTGTAATATCATATAAGATATGGGGATGATACAGTGTAATATCATATAAGATATGGGGATGATACAGTGTAATATCATATAAGATATGAGGATGATACAGTGTAATATATAAGATATGGGGATGATACAGTGTAATATCATATAAGATAATGGGGATGATACAGTGTAATATCATATAAGATAATGGGGATGATACAGTGTAATATCATATAAGATATGAGGATGATACAGCATAATATCATAAAATATGGGGATGATACCGTGTAATATGATATAAGATATGTGATATGTGGATGATACAGAGTAATATCAGATGAGAGAATGGTGAGGATTCAGTATAATATATGAGATAATTGAGATGACACAGAATATCAGATGAGATACTAGGGATGATACAGAGTAATATCATACGAGATAATGGGAAGGATACAGTATAATATCAGACAAGATACGGGGATGATACAGTGTATTAGTCAATGAGATAATGATGATACTGCTGTATATTATCGGACAAGATGATGGGGATGACAATTTATCAGTTTCTTGCCGTTACGTCTCACACTAACCAGTGTAGTCCATGATAGCAAACCTTTTGTAGCCGTCCACACGTTTCTTTCTTGCAGTGCCAGTTACTTCTCAGTTAGGCCACATAATGTAGGATACAGTTCACACAGATACAGTTATTGCAGTTACGTCACAAACCTAAAACTGATTTTTCCTTTTTATCTTTTGTGAAGATCTTTTAGTAGAGGTCCCCGGAGTCTGAATGGTTAATCTGTACGTTTCCCTCACACATGCCATTTTCAGGACTTCCACCTGGGGGAGACAAATGAGTCATGACATTAGTATTGAGGCAGCACATGTTGTACCGGGGACTCACCTGCAGATGGCACTATACTGTTATAACTGCTCTGCCCGCGCTGCGATCCCTGTTTCATCGTACGTTGGCTTTCAGTCTATCATGTTGCTGTTTGTTCATCATTCGAGGTGCCGCAGTCTACAGTCCCTTCCTGATCTCAATGTTCTCAATTGACATTAACTAAAATATTGTTGCTTGATATAATACAGACAGCCCTAAGCAGACCTCAAAAACGGAAACCCATGCACAGATGTGAACCGCGTCTTAAACCTTAGAACAAGATAAAATTAGGCAAATCCAATAATCCATTAATTGTGTGACCACCTCTTTAAAAGCAGAAGTTGTGGCAGTTTGCTGGTCTGGAGCATTCAAGTGCCTGCTAACACCGTGACAAGGAGGAAAGACATCAGCAATGATCTGAGAGAAGTTATTGTTGCGCTCATCAATCTAGGAAAGGTTATAAGGCCATTTTCAAAAAAATCTGAAGTTCATTCTACACTGAGACAAACTATTCACAAGTAGAAAAGAGAGTCAACAATCTTCCCAGGATGTCGTAGCTAAGGCAATGCTCAGATAAATCACAAAAAAACAAAGAGCTACTTCTAAGACTCTGCAGATCTCAGCATGTTAAAGGGGTTTTCCCTAACTTGATTGGTTAGTCCCTAGGCTAGGTCATCAATATGTGATTGGGTGCAGTGACACCCAGGACCCCTGCAGATCAGTTATTTGAAAAGGCCATAGAGGTCTTCTCTATGTCAATGATATCACCTTCATTGGTCATAGCAGCTTAGATCCATTAAAGTTATGTCAGCCATGAGAACGGAAGAGACCGCACAGGACCACATGAGGAAAACTAGGAGGACTGAGGCAAGGTGAGGTTCTATAGCACTTCTGGTTTCTTATATTAGCCAGATGGCTGAACATAGTGTTTGCCACAGTCAGAACTCATATGACTCTATAATACATAGTGTATGACACTGTCAGGACTCCTAGGACTATATATATCTATAATACATAGTGTATGACACTGTCAGGGCTCCTAGAACTATATATATATCTATAATACATAGTGTATGACACTGTCAGGGCTCCTAGGACTATATATCTATAATACATAGTGTATGACACTGTCAGGGCTCCTAGGACTATATATCTATAATACATAGTGTATGACACTGTCAGGGCTCCTAGGACTATATATCTATAATACATAGTGTATGACACTGTCAGGGCTCCTAGGACTATATATCTATAATACATAGTGTATGATGCTGTCAGGGCTCCTAGGACTATATATATCTATAATACATAGTGTATGACACTGTCTGGGCTCCTAGAACTTTATATCTTCTTGCACCCCCATTCATAATTCCAATCTATAGATTTACCCCAAGTGTTTCTACCAACACAACTATCTGTACCTAACAGCTACTAACTCCTTTACTTCCACCCCTAGTCCCTCCACATCAAAACGGTGACTGTTCTCATCCAACTCATCAAGAAGAGGAAGACTAGGACTAGGCGGAATATCTTTCTCAGGAGGTGCCACATCACTAGTAGGAATCCTGTATCAGTGAAGATAAAGATAGGGTTGATATAGCCAGAATGTCTGATGGTAAATTGATACAACAGCAGTTGAGGAGGAGGAACACACAAAATCCTGACTCAATGTGACTGCATCACTGTCAGATGTAATGTCCTTCTGTAACAAGTCAAGTAATTAAAAATTTATGAGAAACCACATCAACCCTGTGGCTACTGGAAGTGCTGTCAAGCCCAGAAATAGAGAAAAAAAGTTCCTGGTAAATGTGGCCTAAGTGACATGTAAAAACAACCAGGGTGCACTTTGCTGATGCTGTGTGTGTTGAAAAAGAAAAGTGCTTTGGCAGTCGGTGACCTGGCCAGTCAGACTGTAGTGTAAGAAAGTAGACGGTAAGAGCATGAGCAAAAAATAGTGCAGAATGCCACGTGGGGGAAAAATAATGTAACATGCTGCACCAGGGTATGTCTTGTCACGTGGAGCAAAAATAGTAATACGTGAGAGAGAAATGGGGCAGTATGCCACATGGGAGAGAAACAGCATAGCATGCCACATAGGGGAGGAACAGATCAGCATGCTGCACCAGGGAAATATAGCACAGCATGGGGCACAAGGGAAAGATAGCGCAGCATGCTGCACAAGGGAAAGATAGCACAGCATGCTGCACAAGGGAAAGATAGCGCAGCATGCTGCACAAGGGAAAGATAGCACAGCATGCTGCACAAGGGAAATATAGCACAGCATGCTGCACAAGGGAAATATAGCACAGCATGCTGCACAAGGGAAAGATAGCACAGCATGCTGCACAAGGGAAAGATAGCACAGCATGCTGCACAAGGGAAAGATAGCACAGCATGCTGCACAAGGGAAAGATAGCACAGCATGCTGCACAAGGGAAAGATAGCACAGCATGCTGCACAAGGGAAAGATAGCACAGCATGCTGCACAAGGGAAAGATAGCACAGCATGCTGCACAAGGGAAAGATAGCACAGCATGCTGCACAAGGGAAAGATAGCACAGCATGCTGCACAAGGGAAAGATAGCACAGCATGCTGCACAAGGGAAAGATAGCACAGCATGCTGCACAAGGGAAAGATAGCACAGCATGCTGCACAAGGGAAAGATAGCACAGCATGCTGCACAAGGGAAAGATAGCACAGCATGCTGCACAAGGGAAAGATAGCACAGCATGCTGCACAAGGGAAAGATAGCACAGCATGTTGCACAAGGGAAAGATAACACAGCATGCTGCACAGGGGAAAGATAGCACAGCAATGGTGCACAAGGGAAAGATAGCACAGCAATGGTGCACAAGAGCAAGATAGCACAGCAATGGTGCACAAGGGAAAGAGTGGGGAAAAAATAGTGCAGCAAAAGTAGTGATTTCTGCCACATGAGGGAAAAATAATCCAAGATGCCTCATGGGGCAAAACAGCGCAACATGCTGCATGGGGAAAAATAGTACAGCACGGCGCACATGAGAAATACAGTGCAGCATGCCACATGGCGGCAAAATAGTGCAACACAACACACCAGGGTAGTGCAACACGCCGAATCGAGGAAAAAAATAGCACCAGATACCGCATGAGGGAAACGCAAGAGCTCCATTACTAGTGTGTGGGGACCATCAGACTCCGGTGTCAGTTACATAAGGCATCTGGCACTGCGACAATCAGAGCAATGCAACTGCTGAAGGCAGATGTGAACAGAGCCTAATAAGTGAATGTCATTGTCTTACACATCCTCTCCCTCCACCAAATGTGAACACAAGCCAACAGGCTGTAAGCTGCGGATCCGCCAGTGATGTAGATAGGAGAGCCGGTGACCGTGAGGAGGAGACGGTGACAGCGCCGCCCGGTGTGCCTGCAGGAGGAGGAGGAGGAGGGGGACGGATCCCCCGCCCGCCGCACGGATCATTAGCGCAGCCCCAGCTCCAGGACACCGGCACAGGGGGCGGCAGAGAGCAGCAGAGCCCTCGCCTAGCGGAGCTGCCGTCCGTCCTCCCCGAGGAGCTGTCCCTTCAGCACCGGCATGGCGCAGCGTCCCGAGCCCAGCAGCCGCCTGTGATGAGCGGGAGCCGCCGCGCACGACATGCTCGATAGAAGACGGCGACATGGGCCAAGGGGACGAGACCGACCGCATCGTGATCAACGTGGGCGGAACGCGGCACCAAACCTACCGCAGCACCCTGCGCACCCTGCCCGGGACCCGGCTGGCCTGGCTGGCTGAGCCCGACGCCCACAGCCACTTCGACTACGACCCCCGGGTGGACGAGTTTTTCTTTGACCGCCACCCCGGGGTATTCGCTCACATCCTGAACTATTACCGCACCGGCAAGTTACATTGCCCGGCCGACGTGTGCGGGCCCCTGTACGAGGAGGAGCTGGCCTTCTGGGGCATCGACGAGACCGACGTGGAGCCCTGCTGCTGGATGACCTACCGCCAGCACCGCGACGCCGAGGAAGCCCTGGACAGCTTCGGCGGGGGCCCTGTGGATCTCGGCGCCGACGACGCCGACGGGGACGGCACCGGGGACTCGGGCGATGGGGAGGACGAGCTGGAGATGACCAAGCGACTGGCGCTCAGCGACTCCCCGGATGGCAAAGCCAGTGGCGGGCTGTGGAGGAGGTGGCAGCCCCGCATATGGGCGCTCTTCGAGGATCCCTACTCGTCTAGATATGCAAGGGTAAGTCCGGAGAGCATGAAACACCCGACTACACGGGATACCCGACTACACCACAACCAAGGTACTATACAAGATATACTACATGCAACAGAGGACTACACAATATACACGACTACACCACAACCAAGGTACTATACAACACCACACACACTACATGCAACAGACCGACTACACCACAACCAAGGTACTATACAGCACAGGCTACACAGCATACACTACATGCAAAAGACCGACTACACGGGATACCCGACTACACCACAAGCAAGGTACTGTACAACACCATATACTACATGCAACAGAGGACTACACAATATACACGACTACACCACAACCAAGGTACTATACAACACCACATACACTACATGCAACAGACCGACTACACGGGATACCCGACTACACCACAAGCAAGGTACTATACAGCACCACATACACTACATGCAACAGACCGACTACACCACAACCAAGGTACTATACAAGATATACTACATGCAACAGACCGACTACACAATATATACGACTACACCACAACCAAGGTACTACACAACACCACACACACTACATGCAACAGACCGACTACACGGGATACCCGACTACACTACAACCAAGGTACTATACAGCACCATACACTACATGCAACAGACCGATTACACGGTGTACCCGACTACACCACAACCAAGGTACTATACAAGATATACTACATGCAACAGACCGACTACACGGGATACCCGACTACACCACAACCAAGGTACTATACAGCACCACATACACTACATGCAACAGACCGACTACACCACAACCAAGGTACTATACAAGATATACTACATGCAACAGAGGACTACACAATATATACAACTACACCACAACCAAGGTACTATACAGCACCACATACACTACATGCAACAGACCAACTACACGGGATACCCGACTACACCACAACCAAGGTACTATACAAGATATACTACATGCAACAGAGAACAACACAGTATACACGACTACACCACAACCAAGGTACTATACAGCACCACATACACTACATGCAACAGACCGACTACACGGGATACCCGACTACACCACAACCAAGGTACTATACAAGATATACTACATGCAACAGAGAACAACACAGTATACACGACTACACCACAACCAAGGTACTATACAGCACCACACACACTACATGCAACAGACCAGTACACAGCATACACAAATATACCACGAGCAAGGTACTATACAACACACACTACATGCAACAGACCAGTACACAGCACATCCGACTACACCACAAGCAAGGTACTATACAACACAGCATACACTACATTGCAATCCTGCTCCCCTAGATATGCAAGGGTAAAGTCCTCAGAGCATGCAACAGACAACTACATCCCACCACAACCAAAGTACTACACAACATCACAATACATTCCTACATTTGCAAGTGTAAGTGCTCAGAGTATGCAACAGATGACTACACAGCACACCCGACTACACCACAACCACGGTACTATACAACACAACCAACACTACATTGCAACCCTGCCGTCCTAGATTTGTAAGGGTAAGTCCTAAGAGAATGCGACAGATGACTACACAGCATACAAGACTACATCAAACCACAACCAAGGTACTACACAACATCCTAACACTGCAGGCTCATATATGCAAGTGTAAGTCCTCACAGCATGCAACAGACTACTCCACACAGAACACACAACTACACCACAACCACGGTATGATACAACACAACATACACTACATTGCAACCCTGCTGCCCTTGATATACAAGGGTAAGTCCTCAGAGCACAACGTCACACAGCATACACAACTACATTCCACCACAACCAAGGTACAACACAACATACCCTGCAATGCATTCCTGTCGTCCTAGATATACAAGGGTAAGTCCTCAGAGCATACAACAGATGACTACATAACACACACACGACTACACCACAACCAGGCTACTACAAACACAACACACACTGCAATGCAACCCTGACGTCCTAGATATACAAGGGTAAGGCCTCAGAGCGTGCAACAGATGACTACACAGCACACATGACTACATCCTACCACAACCAAGGTACTACACAACACAACGTACACTACAATGCAACCCTGACGTCCTAGATATACAAGGGTAAGTCCTCAGAGCATGCAACAGATGAATACACACAGCATATAACACTATATCACACCATAACCAAGGTACTACACGACACAGCATATCCTACAACACAAGGGTGTATGCAAGGGTAAGAGAACAACAAATGAGGAATCACACCACAAGCAAAGTCCTACTTAACACACTGTACATCACAACACAACACAACCCTGCTGTCATAGATATGCAAAGCCAAGTGCTGAAAGCAGAGGAGTCACATCCGCATAAACTACACCACAGCAAACCACAACACTAGTACTACACAACACAACATACCGTATACTACAATACTACCCTGCAGTCTGTATATGCAAGTCCAGGGAGAATGCACTACACAGCAGGTCAGCATACACAACACTAGTACTACACCACAACACAGCATACACCACAATACAACTCTGCTGTCCTAGATATGCAGCAATACAACATACATACAGCACAACCCTACTGTCATTAATATACAATATAAAACAACATACACTATACACCTGACAACCCTACACAACACAAAAACACTACAGCACAACCCCACTGTCGTAGATATACAAGGGTACGTCACAAGAGCATGCAACAGATGCTGCACACAGTCAGAAGCGAGGGGACATATTGTTGTTTTATTAGAGCACGACCATACCCAAGTCAGCCTACACTACTGCACAATACTGCACAACACATTGTACACTACTACACTGTACACTACTGTACAATGCTGCACAAGACTCTGTACACTAATGTGCAGTCCTGCACAAAACACCGTAAAGCCTTGTACAAGACACCATAAACTATTGCAAGATTCTCCAAAACACACCATATAATACTGCACAATCCTGTACAATACACATACACTTCTGCACAGTCCTGCACAAGACACTGTACACTACTGCATGACTCTATACAACACACCATAAACTAATCCACAATCCTACACAACACAACATACACTTCTGTAAAATCCTGCACAAGACACCGTACACTAGGGCACAGTCATGCAGAACACACCATACACTACTGCATAAGACACCGTATACTTCTGTACAATCTTGCAATGGTACAAGACACTGTACATTTCTGCAAAGTCCTGATCATGCAGTAGACACCATCTTGTCTTAAACTTTTAGCAGACAGGCATCATACAATAAACTACATTTATGTGCCCCGCACTCCACAAACTGCATCTACATATCATGCAGTCCACAAGCTGCATCCAAATGCCCTGCACTCCACAAGCTGCATCTACATGTCCTGCACTACACAAGCTGCATCTACATATCCTGCACTACACAAGCTGCTTCAAAATGCCCCGCACTACACAAGCTGCATCTACATATCCTGCACTACACAAGCTGCTTCAAAATGCCCCGCACTACACAAGCTGCATCTACATGTACCGCACTACACAAGCTGCATCTACATATCCTGCACTACACAAGCTGCATCTACATATCCTGCACTCCACAAGCTGCATCTACATATCCTGCACTCCACAAGCTGCATCTACATATCCTGCACTACACAAGCTGCATCTACATATCATGCACTACACAAGCTGCATCTACATATCCTGCACTCCACAAGCTGCATCTACATATCCTGCACTACACAAGCTGCATCTACATGCCCCGCACTACACAAGCTGCATCTACATATCCTGCACTACACAAGCTGCATCTACATATCATGCACTACACAAGCTGCATCTACATATCATGCACTACACAAGCTGCATCTACATGTCCTGCACTACACAAGCTGCATCTACATATCATGCACTACACAAGCTGCATCTACATGCCCCGCACACTCCACAAGCTGCATCTACATATCATGCACTACACAAGCTGCATCTACATATCATGCACTACACAAGCTGCATCTACATGCCCCGCACACTCCACAAGCTGCATCTACATATCATGCACTACACAAGCTGCATCTACATATCATGCACTACACAAGCTGCATCTACATGTCCCGCACTACACAAGCTGCATCTACATGCCCCGCACTACACAAGCTGCATCTACATGTACCGCACTACACAAGCTGCATCTACATGCCCCACACTACACAAGCTGCATCTACATATCATGCACTACACAAGCTGCATCTACATGCCCCGCACTACACAAGCTGCATCTACATGTCCCGCACTACACAAGCTGCATCTACATGCCCCGCACTACACCAGCACCTTGCAGTTCCATATACATTAGTATAATATGGCCCAGCAGTGACTAGGAGCAGAGGAGAGCACTGCTGACACCTTGTAGGATGTGACTGAGGAGGGGGCCGCTATTCATCAGCTCACAGCTTTCTCCTTGCTACATGAGAAGGGCAGTGTTGGAGCCATTATTGCCTCCATGTCTCTGAGCAGAGGTCCTCTAGCACTAGCTGCAGGGTCATTCCCCTGTTCTGGGTGATTCCCGGGCTGCTGGGGGGCTACTTGTATATTCTGGGCGCCGGTAACCCAAAGACCTCTGGCAGCTGCAAGGTTAATTGTATGTGCATCCCATGTTCTGGGTGTAAACGATCAGAGGTTGCCCCGGCATTGGCTGCTGAAAGGTTAACCCCATGATCACCTGTAGCCACTTGCTAAGCACTGGTGCATTCATCAGCAGACCCCGATCCATGCCCCATAGTGCAGCCATTGCCAGGGAGATGGACCTTGAACAGTCCTTGCTGAAGGTTATCCCTTCCTGGCAGTCAGTCGTTCGCTCCTCCTGTGTAAGTGACGGGGAGCGCAGCAATGGAGGGAGCAGCCATCTGCCCTTGAAGAGAAAGCTCTCACAAGAAAGCCTCACTTTCTGCCATGCCTGTTGTCCACCCCTGCCCCCACCACCGCCACGTCAATGCCTGGGGCTGCCCATGGTGTCATTGTTAGCAGGCTGTGATGGGTTAATGCAGTAGGGTCATGACCCTCACCCTAATTCCAGGTTTGTCTCTTCGTAGTGTCCTCTGTGCTCCTTGTCTGAGAAAGTGATGACTTGTCAGTTACTGACCCCAAAGGGCCCAACTTCTGGGACCCCCGAATGTACACGTTGCCATTGGCCCTCATAGTCCTGGTCAGCTGACCTAAACAAGGCTGAAAGACCTGTAATGGGGCCCAAGGTTAATGAGGTCCCTGGGGGTCCGTCTCTGAGCGATCAGTAAGGGATGGCACATCCTATGGTTTCATGATTTGTGACAAGCCCTGGCCCGGCCGATCACCATCATCTCTTAGGGACTGAGTCAGCTCTGGTGGTAGAGGGACCAGGTGTCCCGGCCGTGTGGACATCTCCTCCATATCACACAGCCTAGTTTGTGATATTCACTCTAGACGGGGCCGAGGGTCCCGAAATTACAATACGAGCTACCGGTCTACAAGGACCCCTAGAGAACAGACATGTACATGCTGCAGATTATCACACCCCTGACCTCTCTAGAGATCTGCAGACCATTGATATATCCTGAATACTATGACACCCCTGACCTTTCTGCAGAACATTGCTCTGTCCGCTGCCTGTTCATCATGAGCGGCTCCAGGCAAGGCCGCGCGTTACATGTGGACAATGAACAAGGCCGGGACAAGAACTCCTGACATTGCTCAGTATCTGGATGTAATATCTGTGAGTATCCAACAGGCGATGGCCGAATGTCACAGCGTGGGGGAACTAAGGGGGCATTGTATTGTATATGGGGGCACTAAGGGGGCATTATACTGTGTGTGGGGCACTAAAAGGGCATTATACTGTGTGGGGGGCACTAAGAGGGCATTATACTGTATGCAGGGAGCACTAAGGGGGCATTATACTGTATATGGGGGGCACTAAGAGGGCATTATACTGTATGCAGGGAGCACTAAGGGGGCATTATACTGTATATGGGGGGCACTAAGAGGGCATTATACTGTATGCAGGGAGCACTAAGGGGGCATTATACTGTGTGTGGGGGCACTAAGGGGGCATTGTACTGTGTGTGGGGCACTAAGGGGGCATTATACTGTGTGTGTGGCACTAAGGGAGCATTATACTGTGTGTGGGGCATTGTACTGTGTGGGGGACCTAAGGGGGCATTATACTGTGTGGGGGCACTAAGGGGGCATTGTACTGTGTGTGGGGCACTAAAAGGGCATTGTACTGTGTGGGGGCACTAAGGGGGCATTGTACTGTGTGTGGGGCACTAAAAGGGCATTATACTGTGTGGGGGGCAGTAAGGGGGCATTATACTGTATATGGGGGGCACTAAGAGGGCATTATACTGTATGCAGGGAGCACTAAGGGGGCATTGTACTGTGTGTGGGGCACTAAGGGGGCATTATACTGTGTGTGGGGGCACTAAGGGGGCATTGTACTGTGTGTGGGGCACTAAGGGGGCATTATACTGTGTGTGGGGCACTAAGGGGGCATTATACTGTGCGGGGAGCAGTAAGGGGGCATTATACTGTATGTTGGGGCACTAGTGTATACAGTCTGCTAAGGCGTCATTGTGGATCACTAGAGGGGTAATATATTGTGCGGGGGCACTAAGGGGGCATTATACTGTGCGGGGAGCAGTAAGGGGGCATTATACTGTATGTTGGGGCACTAGTGTATACAGTCTGCTAAGGCGTCATTGTGGATCACTAGAGGCGTAATATATTGTGCGGGGGCACTAAGGGGGCATTATACTGTGCGGGGAGCAGTAAGGGGGCATTATACTGTATGTTGGGGCACTAGTGTATACAGTCTGCTACGGCGTCATTGTGGATCACTAGAGGGGTAATATATTGTGCGGGGGCACTAAGGGGGCATTATACTGTGCGGGGGCACTATATTGTGCGGGGGCACTAAGGGGGCATTATACTGTGCGGGGAGCAGTAAGGGGGCATTATACTGTATGTTGGGGCACTAGTGTATACAGTCTGCTAAGGCGTCATTGTGGATCACTAGAGGGGTAATATATTGTGCGGGGGCACTAAGGGGGCATTATATTGTGCGGGGGCACTAAGGGGGCATTATACTGTGCGGGGGCACTAAGGGGGCATTATACTGTGCGGGGGCACTAAGGGGGCATTATACTGTGCGGGGGCACTAAGGGGGCATTATACTGTGCGGGGGCACTAAGGGGGCATTATACTGTGCGGGGGCACTAAGGGGGCATTATACTGTGCGGGGGCACTAAGGGGGCATTATACTGTGCGGGGGCACTAAGGGGGCATTATATTGTGAGGGGCACTATACTGTGTGAAGTTATTGCCATCATGTTCAGAAGTCACGCCCACCTTCCCTAAAATCTACGCCTACAACTGTGCTGACCTCTGTAGAGATCTGCAGGGCATCGCTCTGTCCCGTGTACCCCATGACACATACACACAGGCATATTCTGCAGATTATTACACCACTGACCTCTGCAGAGCATTGCTTTGTTCTGCTTTCCGACAGATACATGGTAACATATTCTGCAGACTATCACACCGCTGACCTTTGTAGGACACTGCTGCGTCCCCTCTTCCGCCTTGACCGCTGCAGATTATTACCCCACTGCCCTCTGCAGAGCATTGCCTCCTGACAGATATCCAGCTTGCAGACTATTGCACCCGGCGGTGCAGGCTCTCTCCTACAGACGGGCGCTTGTGTTTTCTGTACTCAGGGCTTTAGATTGTTAATGAAGCTGAGAATTGACTGTTACTGCAGTTTCCATGGTAACGGCTCGCTCGCTCGCCCGCTCGCTCTGGTGTATCTGCAGGTTGATGCTCGTCTACGCCCTGTGCACTATTCACTAGGATGGCGATTTGCTGTGGTGTTAACCCTTTGTGCCCCCCCCCCCCCCAGATCAGATGCGACCACAATCGTCACATCAGACGCTTTCCTCTCGTATTGCTCCCTGAGGATCGATGGATCCAGACGCCGGTAAATCAGATGCTATCACAATGGCGCGCTTCATCTGTCTGCAGCCGCCATTAAGCACAATCACTTCTTTCTAATAGCTTTTTTCCTCGAAACAATCCTTGCTGGACAGAATGGCGTCCGGAGTAGCGGGGGATGTGCTGAGCCTTGTAGTAGGATATTGGGGGGGGGGGAGTCCCCAGGCGTGAGACTCCAATGGTGTATGGCTGAACAGCCAGCACAGAGTATTTCAGGAAAGGAGCGCGTCGCTCATGCATAGTCGCAGACTAAGAGTTACGTAATGGAAGGAGCAGAGGCCGCCGCAGCACAGAGTATTTCAGGAGAGGAGTGTGCTGGTCGTGTAAGTCATGGACTGAGAGATACGTAGTGTGAGGATCAGGGTCCCCAGCAGCACAGAGTGTTTCAGAAGAGGAGCGTACTGGTCGTGTAGAATAAGCAGTGCAAGGAGCAGGGTCCTCAGCAGCACAAAGTATTTCAGGAGAGGAGGGGCTGCGCTTCTTGTATTGGTTTTCCACCTGTACCAGAGGAATCTCTTGCAATGATTGATGGGATGCTATAGATATATAGATGACGTATTTTCCATTCATGGCCAGGATCTCGGGATTTTACACTATCTGCAGTGCTTGTGAACATCACGGCCGCCCCTATGGTGTTCTGGCTCCTTCATACTACAGACACGGGGCTCATGTCACCCACGGTTCAAAGCCTAAATGCAGAAATTTTAGGATCCCCTGAAAGCGTCTCTTGTACCGGTGTCTGCAGCTCCATTCTTCTGATGATCCACGGACAATTCAGATCGATCCATGAGCTTTGTCTTGTATGGCGTCCAGGCCGCACTGGTTCTACCTGCAGTACCAGACACAGCCAATAGACAGAAGTGGCGCTGTTTCAAGAAAATAGAAGGACCCCTTTATTCTATTTGTAGACCATTCTTACAGCCCCATCAAAACCATGGAAACAGGCGTGACGTGTGCTAGGATTAGATTATTAGGTATACAGAGGTGTAATATTAGATTATAGTATATTGCCTGTATAAGAATGTGAAAGGAGATGTATGAGCGCCCCCTAGTGATACCAGTTACACACTACAATCATAGTGAATATCACTAGAGAGAACAATGTCCTGTACATGTATGAGCGCCCCCTAGTGATACCGGTTACACACTACAGTCATAGTGTCCAGTACATGCGGTGGAGGGGCTGCGGTTCTTGTATTGGTTTTCCACCCGTACCAGAGGAAACCCTTCCCGTATTGCGATGATTGATGGCATGCTATAGATATATAGATGATGTATTTTCCATTCATGGTCAGGATCACATGATTTTGCACTATTTGCAGTGTTTTTGAGCATCATGGCCGCTCCTATGGTGTTCTGGCTCGCTGATACTACAGACACATGGCTCATCTGGAAGACTCTGATTCCCAGCATTCACTTTCACCTATTTACACCTATGTCTTTCGCTGTGACCTTTGTATTGAGCATTCTCACATTTTCTTCTGCTGTGTCTTCCGGGATTGCATTTCCATAGAAGCAAGTCACGATTTCCCCTCATTGCCTTTGTGGTGTGATAGTTGTCAATCTCAGGGCGAATCCCCATCCAGCCTTGTATCCCAGCGATGACTGGACGATTGTTCTATGTCCTCGCACCGCGTCTCTTACTGGAAACGTCTTGTGTCTTCATTTCTATGGAAAGTCATGTGTAGGTTGAGCATAGGGTTGCGTTGTAAGCCCCGGGCCCCCTCCTTCTCATGCCGCCTATACCTTGTGGATGGATCGCAGCAGACGTATCAACCCGACCAGTCGCTGTAATGAGAGATGTCAATGATTTTCCATAAAGTAGCGAAGTGCGAGGTAATATAATGCAGCTGATATCGGGAAAAGAAGAAAATGACATTGATTCCGCAGAAGAACAAAGAGCCAGGACTTCATACAGACGTCCTGAACATGCCATGGCCGGATCCGGCTGAGCGGGGTAAAACATTTACATGTATCTCCAGCACAAACAGCTGAGCAGATAAGTGAAGATGCAGCAGATTTTGCACCTGCGCCATAACCTTCATGTGTCCAAAGAGCGGACGCTCGGACCCATCATAAACCCATAGTCCATGCCCATAGTATGCCCATATGGTGCCCGAAACCACGACCCCAGGAAATGGTTAATACAAACATAGCAAAGCAACCCAACTTTTCCAGGATTCTACATCTGCCTTGTTAGATGAATTCTGTGAGGGTGCGAACACATGTCACAATGTGGACAAAAACTGAGCGGCCACGCCACTCGCTGCAGAGTCCCATTAATTCATTACAACCTGCCTGTACGTACATTGAATGTTTCTAGTTCATGGCTGTGGTAACCTGGAAAGCCAACCTCATGGCTGTCACCTCGGAGCACTCAATAGACTATCATTAATGGAATCCCGTGGCAGCTGGCATGACAGTTTTCATCCACATCAAGGATGTGTCATAACCATACCATGTGGTCATACCTTTAAGGGAAACCTGTCACATAGAAAATGCAGTCTAATCTGCAGGCAGGAGGTTATAGAGCAAGAGGAGCCGAGCAGACTGATGTACAACCTAATGCCCTAATGCACCTCCTGCTCTATAACATGCTGCCTGTAGATAGGACACTATATACAATCTCCTCCTCCTGCCCTATAACCTGCTGCCTGCAGATACGACACTATGTACAATCTGCTCCCTCTGCTCTATAACCTTCTGTCTATAGATAGGACACTATGTACAATCTGCTCCCCCTGCTCTATAACCTTCTGCCTATAGATAGGACACTATGTATAATCTGCTCGGCTCCTCCTGCTCTGTAACCTTCTGTCTATAGATAGGACACTATGTACAATCTGCTCCCTCTGCTCTATAACCTTCTGCCTATAGATGGGACACTATGTACAATCTGCTCCCCCTGCTCTATAACCTTCTGCCTATAGATAGGACACTATGTACAATCTGCTCCCTCTGCTCTATAACCTTCTGCCTATAGATAGGACACTATGTACAATCTGCTCCCCCTGCTCTATAACCTTCTGCCTATAGATAGGACACTATATACAGTCTGCTCTGCTCTTCCTGCTCTATAACCTGCCGCCTGTAGATAGGACACTATGTACAATCTGCTCCTCCTGCCCTATAACCTACCACCTGCAGATAGGACACTATATACAATCTGCTCCTCCTGCCCTATAACCTGCCACCTGCAGATACAACACTATGTACAATCCGCTCCTCCTGCTCAATAACCTGCCGCCTGCAGTTAGGACACTATATACAATCTGCTCCGCTCCTCCTGCTCTATAACCTGCTGCCTATAGATAGGACACTATGTACAATCTCTCCTCCTGCCCTATAACCTGCCGCCTGTAGATAGGACACTATATACAATCTGCTCCGCTCCTCCTGCTCTATAACCTGCCGCCTGTAGATAGGACACTATATACAATCTGCTCCGCTCCTCCTGCTCTATAACCTGCCGCCTGTAGATAGTACACTATATACAATCTGCTCCGCTCCTCCTGCTCTATAACCTGCTGCCTGTAGATAGGACACTATGTACAATCTCCTCCTTGCTGACTACACTGTATCTTCCATGTCACAGGTTGCCATTAATGTCAGGGGTACTGCCATTAGTTATCCTACAAGCAGTGTCAGCCTGTGTGACTGATGTTTTGCATTTACTGTTGTTAGAGCTGAAATCAAGTCCCATTCACTATTAACAATCTCTCTGTGTATAAGACTGATTACTAAAGCTCAGCTGTACTCTGCACTGCGCTGACATATATCATATATGAGTTATACTATAAACAGCTATACTATATACCATATGTGCAGTATACTGTACTGGTGTGAGGATATACTATATGTGCGGTATACTGTACTGATGTGAGGATATACTAAATGTGCGGTATACTGTGCTGGTGTGAAGTATACAATATGTGCGGTGTACTGTACTGGTGTGAGGATATACTATATGTGCGGTATATTGTGCTGGTGTGAGGATATACTATATGTGCAGTATACTGTACTGGTGTGAGGTATACTATATGTGCGGTATATTGTGCTGGTGTGAGGATATACTATATGTGCAGTATACTGTACTGGTGTGAGGATATACTATATGTGCGGTATACTGTGCTGGTGTGAGGATATACTATATGTGCAGTATACTGTACTGGTGTGAGGATATACTATACGTGCGGTATACTGTACTGGTGTGAGGATATACTATATGTGCAGTATACTGTACTGGTGTGAGGATATACTATATGTGCAGTATACTGTACTGGTGTGAGGATATACTATATGTGCAGTATACTGTACTGGTGTGAGGATATACTATATGTGCGGTATACTGTACTGGTGTGAGGTAGACCATATGTGTGGTATATTGTGCAGGTGTGAGGTATACTATATGTGTGGTATACTGTACTGGTGTGAAGTATACTATATGTGCATATATTGTGCTTTAAGAAAAGTAAATACCGCCCTCAGATGGAAATGTTGTATTGTTGCAATACTGGATATGCAGTGATGTTTCAGGCAGTTACGTAAATCGTTAAATATGGAGGCCTTGCGGTGAGCGCCGCAGTCCTGTCTGTAATGTGGAGGCCTCGCGGTGAGCGCCGCAGTCCTGTCTGTAATGTGGAGGCCTTGCGGTGAGCGCCGCAGTCCTGTCTGTAATGTGGAGGCCTCGCGGTGAGCGCCGCAGTCCTGTCTGTAATGTGGAGGCCTCGCGGTGAGCGCCGCAGTCCTGTCTGTAATGTGGAGGCCTCGCGGTGAGCGCCGCAGTCCTGTCTGTAATGTGGCGGCCTCGCGGTGAGCGCCGCAGTCCTGTCTGTAATGTGGAGGCCTCGCGGTGAGCGACGCAGTCCTGTCTGTAATGTGGAGGCCTCGCGGTGAGCGACGCAGTCCTGTCTGTAATGTGGAGGCCTCGCGGTGAGCGACGCAGTCCTGTCTGTAATGTGGAGGCCTCGCGGTGAGCGACGCAGTCCTGTCTGTAATGTGGAGGCCTCGCGGTGAGCGACGCAGTCCTGTCTGTAATGGGGAGGCCTCGCGGTGAGCGCCGCAGTCCTGTCTGTAATGGGGAGGCCTCGCGGTGAGCGCCGCAGTCCTGTCTGTAATGTGGAGGCCTCGCGGTGAGCGACGCAGTCCTGTCTGTAATGTGGAGGCCTCGCGGTGAGCGACGCAGTCCTGTCTGTAATGTGGAGGCCTCGCGGTGAGCGCCGCAGTCCTGTCTGTAATGTGGAGGCCTCGCGGTGAGCGCCGCAGTCCTGTCTGTAATGTGGAGGCCTCGCGGTGAGCGACGCAGTCCTGTCTGTAATGTGGAGGCCTCGCGGTGAGCGACGCAGTCCTGTCTGTAATGTGGAGGCCTCGCGGTGAGCGACGCAGTCCTGTCTGTAATGTGGAGGCCTCGCGGTGAGCGACGCAGTCCTGTCTGTAATGTGGAGGCCTCGCGGTGAGCGACGCAGTCCTGTCTGTAATGGGGAGGCCTCGCGGTGAGCGCCGCAGTCCTGTCTGTAATGGGGAGGCCTCGCGGTGAGCGCCGCAGTCCTGTCTGTAATGTGGAGGCCTCGCGGTGAGCGACGCAGTCCTGTCTGTAATGTGGAGGCCTCGCGGTGAGCGCCGCAGTCCTGTCTGTAATGTGGAGGCCTCGCGGTGAGCGCCGCAGTCCTGTCTGTAATGTGGAGGCCTCGCGGTGAGCGCCGCAGTCCTGTCTGTAATGTGGAGGCCTCGCGGTGAGCGCCGCAGTCCTGTCTGTAATGTGGAGCGACATATATCATATATAGGATCAGATATAGTATCATCACATTCACTCTGAGAAGGTGTCAGTCCACTACAGAAATGAATTCTTGGGGACAGATTTTTTTTGTTAATGTATAGATGAAATAGAATAGACTACAGACCTGTAATATACTGCCCTTACATAGGACTACAGACCTGTAATATACTGCTCTTACATAGGACTACAGACCTGTAATATACTGCCCTTACATAGGACTACAGACCTGTTTTTAGCCGCCTGCCTATATTTTTCACATTTTATCGGAGAGCCCAACCCCCGCTTTGTGCCAGATCATCTTGTCTTCTCAGATTTGTCAATCTTCTAGAGCTCAGATTTTGCACATGGATGAGGTTGGATGAAAACAGTGGTATCAAGTCCGACCTATAACCCTACAGGGTTGATCCAGAACCCCCCCTTCCCCCCATGAGGCTGATGCCAATTGCCCCACGCCAAAGGAAACGATTCCTTTCTGACTCCAAACGACACGAGCAATGTCTTAGACATGACGTTGGCATGTTACACCACATCCTGCTCCCTGGGTCAGAGGACACCATGTTCTGTTGCTCCTCAGCGGGATTCCTCCAGCTCTGCCCTTTCAGACCATTGTACAGCAGCGTTAATCAAAGAGAAGGCGATGAATTTTTTATGATCTGACGGTCAATACAGCGCCAGCCTTTTATATCTCCTGGAAGGTTTGTCCGCTGCCGCACAACACTATGGAGTCTGTAGAGTTCAGACCAAGGAGGCGAGGCTCATGGCGAGAGTGCGGAGCCGCTTCCCTTTACATAAACTCCTTGATGTCACTTTAGTTCTGTATCTTCGGTGATGGTTGACATTTAGCGGTGACTGTTTCTATATGATCGGGCTTGGTACAGTGATAGGACCATGTTCACATCTAGGCAGTCCCTGCAGCGGATTCTGGGCATTACCTGAAGGTGATAAAAGTACATGGAAGGGAAATGGGAGGATTTCCATGTGTTGCGATTGGAGGGTTTTTGCAAAAAGGACCAAGTGCAGCTGGTGGCCTCAGGATTACAGCTGCATGCATATCTCAAGCACGCTGCATGGCTGCCGGTGCAATTACCATACTGCATGGCTGCCGGTGCCGTTACCATGCTGCATGGCACGCCTTCCCATAAGCAGGACTATCCATGAAGTCAGATAACCCATATTCAATGGAAAATAACCTGTCTGGGGCTTTCCCTTCTCTTCCTCTTCTCCCGTCTGCCACAGCTCTCCGGAGGACATGGCAGAAGACACAAGCACTGGGGGAGGGGCGGGAAGTCTCTGCTCAGCCCAGGTGAGTGCACACTAACTATATTCAGCCAGAAACTTATGTGTATGATGTCAGCACTTATACGAAAAAGATGGCTCCTACAGACCCTGGAGGAGGGAGAAGTCTGCAGTGCTAGGGACTTTGCGTGTTGTGCCATGGCCAGAGCTTTAGGTGGCGCTATGGCACTGGATGCTAGGAGATCTGGTTAGCCACGGGTCTTGTGTCTACTCTTTGCTATATGAGTGTCCATTGGGTGGATGATGCCCACTGGTCCTTGGTGCAGATGGTCAGTGTTGGTAGCACAATAAACGGGATCATTGCTTGTAGTTGATCACTTCTTTGGATGACTTCTGGATCCTTCTGCATCGCGGTGATGGAAGGATCCCAATTTTATGCAAGCAACTTGATTCCCTGAACCAGTTTTGTGTGGGAAGAATTCTCTGGTATTGTGCACCCGCACTGAAGAAAAGTGTGCCCACAGCATTACTCAGAATAAATGTGCAAATTTACATGCCAACCTAAAGGGCGATCACAAATACCAAAGGCCGAGCAAGCGAAACGTCTGAGCTTGAGGCCTTGGTCCCAGAGGGCACATGAAGAGAGGGGAAAGGGGAGAAGTAGCAGCCTATATGAACCACAAGTAAGTCGGATGTTTCATGTGTTCAGGTCACCGCTGAGACCCAGATTTAGCTCCAATATGGACCGGAACACAGATGGAACATCACCGAAGGTCGACTGTACGCTTCTGCAATCTCTAGACCTCACTTGATTTTTTTAACCAGGAGTCGGACAAGTCCTATAGGTCACGTAATTATAGGTTATGACTAGTAATGCTACAAATGGTCAATGTGTACAATGTCCTAAAGACAGGTTAGTTGTGCCCAAGAGCCCTGAAAAGCTCCACTCACTGATTTCCTAGATTAAATGGAGGGCGCTCTCCTAATATAGGACAGACTAGGTGGAGGGCGCTCTCCTAATATAGGACAGACTAGATGGAGGGTGCTCTCCTCCTAATATAGGACAGACTAGATGGAGGGCGCTCTCCTCTTAATATAGGACAGACTAGATGGAGGGTGCTCTCCTAATATAGGACAGACTAGATGGAGGGTGCTTTCCTCCTAATATAGGACAGACTAGATGGAGGGTGCTCTCCTCCTAATATAGGACAGACTAGATGGAGGGTGCTCTCCTAATATAGGACAGACTAGATGGAGGGCGCTCTCCTAATATAGGACAGACTAGATGGAGGGTGCTTTCCTCCTAATATAGGACAGACTAGATGGAGGGTGCTTTCCTCCTAATATAGGACAGACTAGGTGGAGGGTGCTCTCCTCCTAATATAGGACAGACTAGATGGAGGGTGCTCTCCTCCTAATATAGGACAGACTAGATGGAGGGTGCTTTCCTCCTAATATAGGACAGACTAGATGGAGGGTGCTCTCCTAATATAGGACAGACTAGATGGAGGGTGCTCTCCTCCTAATATAGGACAGAATAGATGGAGGGCACTCTCCTCCTAATATAGGACAGACTAGATGGAGGGTGCTCTCCTAATATAGGACAGACTAGATGGAGGGCGCGCTCCTCCTAATACAGACAAGATGGTGTGTGTGTGTGTGTGGGGGGGTGCTTGCTCCTCTTTTTGCTTATATGCAATCCTTAGTAATATACGGGAAGACAAGACAGAACATGTAAGCTGAATTATAAGGCCAGCTGCCGCTGCCCACAACATCTACAGGAGATAATGAATCTGCATTTTAGAGTAACTTTGGAAATTACTGTTATTAAAAGATATTTTTAAAACCTATTATATTATTAATGAAATATTGCAATCACTTGGATATAACAGATCCCACTGGTCTGTGCATGTTATTCTAGTGAGGCTGTTAGTAAGGTATGTCCAGTACAGCTTCTGCGGGATCCTCTAAACTCTTAGAGAAAGCCCCAGCATGGTCAGGGGCATTTATAACAATATCAGTGAGTTACAGACTCCAAGCAGTAAAGGAGTCATTAGATAAGCCCCTCATTCGTGTCTCTTATATCCTTATTGGGGATAGAAATAAGAAGGACTGTTCCGGATGGAGGAGAACAGAGGGGGCGAGAGGCTTATCTAATGACTACGGTATTTCTTCACTGCTTGGAGTTTGTATCAAGATGTCTGTCTTTTACTGTTGTCAATGTTACTACCATTACTGGGCTTTTTCTCTGAGAAGCAGAGGATAGCCTATGTCCAGCCTAATACCCTTTTTTTTTTCTCCTGAGGATACAGCAGAATCTGTACTGTACTCTACATGCCATATATGAATGACAGGGCTTTACTACAATGACATGCACAGACCTGTAGATTTGAAACATTACTGGGTGTTATAACAAGAAGATATTTGTGAATTTTTTGCAAGGAAAGTCCCTGTACAATGCAGATGGATGACATTTTTCCATTTTTACTGCTAGCACGACCCGTCTAAGGGGTAATAACGATGAAGCCTTGAAGAAGCAGCAATGTTGCTTTTACTTATAAGATGGAGCAGTTCTCCCCCTCCCAAATATGTTGATGTCTGGGTATTTCTGGTTGGTTGTTAATATGTGCACATTTTACGTGTCTCTTCTTGGGAGGCTTTATACTCAGATTTTGCTGACACTGCCGTTACTATTGCTGATGGCACCTGCCCCTATTTCCATTTCAGATATATCAACAGGGAGAAAAAGGGAGAAGGTAAATGTATTCAGATATTGCGGATGATGCACTGTTAAAAAGATTTGCAGAAGTTTACAATTAGGGATGAGTAAACCAATTGGGAAAGAACCAAATTTGACCTGAATTTTCGAAAAGTTTTGTGCTGACCATCGACAAAACACTGTTATAACTCTGGAATCTCCTCAGACTCCTCAGCTCTCCTGGGCATCTTGTAGTCTCTCGGCACCCACTTCAGGTCTCTGGATGATGTTACGCACCCTGAGTCGTAACATCATGACATCAGCGTGCCCCACAGGAAAGCTGAGGCTTGTGACAACAGAGGTCGGAAGAGGGTGCCCAGGAGAGGTAAGGAAGGTTAGTATAACAGTTTGTTATTTTTACTCCCCTGCCCTGTGCCTCCATTTATTATGCTTTGGGTTCTGAGCAGACCCCAAACCAGCCATTATGGAACTGCAAGTCCTAACACACTTACTGGCTCTGCTCTTCTTGGAATGACCATAGAGGTCATTGATCTGTAGTGAGAGGGATCATAAACCCTCCCACACCAAGTACGATGCACAATGTCAGATGGAGTGGTGTAAAGCACAATGCCACTACCAGACTTGCAGATTCGCTTCTATTTCTGTTTATTCTGGATTTCCCTATCTTTATAGGGACTTTGCTGACATATTGCCTCCTTTGACTGACACTTATTCCAAATTCAGAGTTTCTTTGTTAGAAAATGAGACCATATCTTCCACCATCACGAGGAATCTGGAGAGAGGGTTTATCTGTAAGTCTTATTCTCCTACCAGTATTAGGTTCTTCTTTGTAACCAAATTGGATGGTTCTCTCTGACCTTGCATCGATAAACAGGGTCGGATCAAATAGCTGTAAAAGATTGTTACCCCTGATCGTGTTAAGAGTGCTCAATATTTCAATAAGCCCGATCTTCATGGAGCATATAACCTGGTCCGATGAATGGATCTAGTCGTGATGACCTTGTGATTTTGTAATGTCCCACCAGTCTTACATCATTTTGTAAATGAGATCTTCTCTGACCAGATTGTCATTGTGAGCTTCATTTTCTTGCCAGATCTGCAAACCCATCGGCTTCATGTTCTACAGTTTGGAGCGTCTTCATAGATCAGCCAGATCATGTCGGGGCCTTTATTTAGACTTACCCCAACATTAGAAGAATGTTTGTTTGTGCTTTGTTCGTAAACCTTCAGCAGGTCCATCCCTGGTATTGGAGAATCTTCAGCACAAAATTCTTTCCTGGGCTCATTCTTCTTTGGTATATGGACATCCAGGAGTCGATGTTCTTCTGAACTTGTCTCCTGTTGTTACTGGTGGACTGGCTGGATACGTAACGAAAAGGGCTTTTTGTATACGCATGTGACCAATGCACACTGTTTAAAGTCACCACATTCACTGACTGCAGCTCTTTTCATCCTTCACGAGGTGCTTAGTCACTGATTCCGGCACAGTTGGAATTTTTTCTCTAATCCCCACCATTCCTGAGCAATATTGGTTGATATTTTCAGCGCAGTAATTTTCACCACTGTCAGGTGGGTGTTCCCTCTTATTCTGCTCCAGTCTAGCACCGCCCACCTGACAGTAGAGAACATAAGTGTGCTGAAAATAACAGCCCAGATTGCTCAGGAATGGTGGGGGCTTGAGAAAAAATTCCAACTGCCGATGGCATGTTTTGGAAGTGGTGGAGATGATGAAAGGTCCTCTTTAAGGCCTCCTTGTTTAACCTAAGTCACCTTGGTCAGAGATATTTAAGGACTGCATTATTGATCTCTTGACTGCACTGGGATATGATATCCTCTGGGTACTTATGGACCAATTTTTCAATAATGGCTTGTTTTGTTCTTCTAACTGGTTTACAAACTGCTCCACAATTGGTTCAGATTTTTCTTCTATGATTAACAATCTCACATTATTCTTGACCATAGAGTTAAATTTGTGTCCAAGTTCTTGTGGACCGTTTGCAAGAATCTCAAAATCTCTCTAGAAATGGAAAGATTCTTTGGACCTGTTCCAATTCTCATTGTGATATCTATCCTGTATCGTTCCATTGGGCAGAATTCGCTCTCAATAATCATGTCTCGGATTCAACTAGAAAGTCCTCTCTTATGGTGACCTATGGATGTAACCCAATTCTTCCTTTACCTTCACAGGGCCCATCCCAAGTTCCAGTTATTGACAAGGTATCAGGTTATACTTTCGGTCCAGTATTCTCGATGGCTGGGGGATCCATCTGTCCATCCCCCAGCAATGGGACACTTATCCTGTGCGACTGTAATGAGACAACCCCTTTAAAACTTATTGAATGTTTTTTTGGCATAAAAGTAGCTAATTTTATTATTACATCAGTGTAGCTGTTTGAGGGCTTGTGTTTTGTGAGATATGGTATTTTTTTCAAGGGCACCCTTTCTGGGAGGGATGAAAAGCACCAATTTTGACACAATTTGGTTTTTATAAATTTAGTTTTGTTCCCAAATAGAATAAATAACATAGATCGTTACCATTACAGCCATACTAGACTTATGTATATAGTCTGTTTTGGTGTTTTTGGTAAAAAAAAAATCATTTGTGTCTCCATGCTCTGAGAGCTGTGAGTTTTTGCTTGTTTGAGTTATTTCCATTGAAGGAGCCGGTGGTGGGCTTGTTTTTTGTGGGTTAAGCAGTACTTTTTATAGATACCGTTCTGGGGTGCCTATGACTTTTTGATCTTACTAATAATAATATTTCTGGCATAGATTTTAGCTTATTTTTATGGCATTCGCTGAGTAACTATTGCATTATTTTATACCACAAGTCAACATGCTTACATAAAAAACAATGAACCTGTATTATGTGTTTTCCGAAATATGTTTAATTTTTTTGAACTGTTTAAAATTCCCATTATGGGACTAGACTTTGGGATTTTGTGATCCCTGATAGAAAACATTGCGGTACTAATGTACTTCATTGTATTCTGGCGGTCAGCACGTGCTAATCCGGTCCTGCCTCTGGCAGCAGTAAAGATGGCAGACTCAAGAGCCTTTGTCAGACCCTGGGTTGACATAACAACCCATTGGCTCCAAGGATCTAGACACGCAGAACCAGTGAAGAGGGCCACGACATAAGAAACCCCTTAGATGCTGCAATGGCTGTAGAGTGCAGCATCTATGGTGTTAAATATTCATATCGGCACTGTGCATATGCGATGATGAGCTGTAAATACCTCCGCTCTGCAGAGTAAATGTATGGAGCAGGGCATTAAGGGGTTAGAATAGGGCAGAGACTCTCTAAGATGGTCCCTAGTTATATTTTCAGGTCATTAGCTAGGTCTCCTGTGGCTTTTTTTGAGCTGTGGTTTTGTTTGTTTGTTAACCTGTGGATTAGTATTGGACTTTGCAAGTTGTGTTTGCTCATTAACCATTGGATTATTGCCGAATTCTGCTCAGTCTGCATTGAAGTCAAGTATTCATTGTTGATCCAAGACTGACTTCATCCTGCTAAATAGCCAGGACTCTCCAGTGCACCTATCCTGACTCGGCTCATCTAAACCTGACTGCAAACTCAACTCTGCTTTACTATCACTGGTTTCTCTGAGTATGACTATTCCTGGCTCAAGGTATCTGAATACAGATAATTCTTTGCATCTCTCGATGAACATAGAAACATAGAAGATTGTTGGCAGAATAAGCCCCCTGGTCCATCTCGTCTGACCTTATACTATCTCCCTTTTAGACATGTGTTATTCCACTTACTTAATCTTACATTTTCTGACATCTGCTGGAAGTTTGTTCCAAGTCTCAACTACTCTTTTGGTGAAATAATATTTGATGTTGGTGGTCACAAAGAGGATTTAAAGGGCCTTTTGGTCCCCCATTGGGCAGCGATTGGACACTTATCCCCTGTCCTGTGGATAAGGGATAAATATCCATAACGGCACCAGCCCTCCAAAGTCTATGGAGCAGAAACTCCATAGGCTGCAAATGGACCATTCACACACCGAGACATCTAACTATGTCAGCAATCTCAATAGGGTGGACCTTCAGGTTCTCTCTCGGGGTCTTGGATTGCATCATTTTACAGCCTTGGATAAAATTGAGCATTTTTCATGTCAAAGGTATCCATAGTAATACAAGATGAGCCCATTACCACTAAGTAGGAGCAGAAGATGTACTGGGAGTGTTGCTCTTATGGGAATTGGATGGTCCAGCTGGTCAGCAGAGCCTGGACATTGAGTAGACATTCGCCTGGAGTGCACTGAGAAAGGAATCAGGGGCCAAAAGCAGGAAATAAATGTATAATTGATAAGGAGATGAGCCTGGAACAAGCAGCCGCTCCACATCACTTCTGCTTTGCTTACTCCTGGCATTGTGGATAGAGAAGTGGACACCAGCCCCAATAGGATATAACGCAGCCTGGAGCTCTTAGTCAATAGGAGATGAAGTAGTCGGCTTGTACAATGGCATTATTACTGACTGTGGAATCAATGGGGGAATTTATGACCACACGTCCATCCATTTCCTGGCATAGATGTGTGATAATGTGGCGCGTCTTTGGGGCAAGGCCTTTTTTTATGCCAAGAACATACCACAATCCCATTCTGTGGCTTGCTCGCCACTTTCTGCAAATGTGGACAGGGCAGGGAAGTCTCGGCCCGGCTTATTTATTATTCTCCATTGCGGCTTGGAATATTGTGGCTGACACTTGGGAGCCTAGTAGGTGGCAATAAGGGGTATGTTATAGACAGTGGGAGCCTTGTAGGTGGCAATAAGGGGTATATAATAGACAGTGGGAGCCTTGTAGGTGGCAATAAGGGGTATGTGACAGACAGTGGGAGCCTTGTAGGTGGCAATAAGGGGTATATAATAGACAGTGGGAGCCTTGTAGGTGGCAATAAGGGGTATGTGACAGACAGTGGGAGCCTTGTTGGTGGCAATAAGGGGTATGTGACAGACAGTGAGAGCCTTGTAGGTGGTAATAAGGGGTATGTAATAGACAGTGGGAGCCTTGTAGGTGGCAATAAGGGGTATGTGATAGACAGTGGGAGCCCTGTAGGTGGCAATAATGGGTATGGGATAGACAGTGGGAGCCTTGTAGGTGGCAGTACTTGGATATTGTGGATTGGATAAAATTTGGAACTGGTAATAGTGGTCATTGTAGCTAGTAATATGGGGATATTATCCCTGAAAGTGTGATACATTGTGTCTGAAATTGTGTCAGACATTGGGTAACACTTTGGGCATTTTGTTTGACAGATTGCTAAAGATTTACTAAGCAATATGTCAGAATTGTGCATAATTTGCACCAAAAAGTTATATTTCAAATTCCGTCAGAATTCTGGTGCATTTTGCATGATAAATATTTCCCAACATGCCATAAAAATGGCCCAAAATTGTGCCACATTTTTCTTATCCAGCTAGTAATGTGTAAGTGTAATGTTGTACTTGACCGTGTAAACCTACATTGACGCTAAGTATAGACAGCGATTTTGGCCACGACTCCCGTTGCGCTAATGTTAGTGAATAGAGTCACATTGTAACCCTGACGGCGCTGCAACTGTGACTTCAAGTCGAACATTGCTCAACCTCTTTGCGACTTGAAGTCATAGTTGCAGCACCCTGAGGGTCACAGAATAATTTCATTCACTAACTTTAGTGAAGGGGTCGATTTGCGGTCATGCAATGGGACTGGCAGCCAAAATCGCTCCATAGCCCTAGCCTTATCTTCCAGCATTAGACACTGGTCAGTTTACATTTGCACGGTCTAAAACATTGACGTTATTGACAGTGGCACTTTAGCGGGATACTGTGGCTGTCATTGGGGTCCTGCGTGCGGAGTCATTCATCTTCTCTACCTAGGGCACCGTGTCATCCCTGCCGGTCAGATGTTCGCATCTCCTGTATCATAATAATCTTGTGCGTGAGATTCTGTCCTGAGACGACCTCCGAGCGTTGTATAACCTGGATTAGATCTACGTGGAGGAACATAAACATTGACTACATTTACTTCCTATTTTGTAAATGCGTTCGCAGTTTCCTGTTGTGCTTTTCAACAATTAACAAGCGGCATGCTGCTGACGCCGCCATGGCGGCTGCTGTTGTACGGCTGGACCGGGGGCAGCACATGACGGGGATTGAAACAGCAGTGGAGAACATGAGAGTTATAGTCTAGGTGTCAGGATAATAAGAGCGGGTCTAGGTGCTCGGTGTAAGGAAAGGATCTGTTGTGGGTTACAATTGTCTTTAGGATTCTACATCTATTTGTGGACGTTTCTTCAGTATATCTACGTCTGTATTCTGGGGTACATGTGTGATAATTTGGTGCATCGAATGTGTGATACATTCCCCGTCCTGTGCTTCAAATATCGCTTTCAGTAAATGTGGGTAGAGAGGATGAGGCAGGGACCCCGCGGGCCAACATGTATATTTATTATATAAGGTCTGTCTTGTGTCTGGGCTCACAGGTGACGTCTACTATGATTTAAAGTCATTAACATCAATTTTTGTGTACTTTTCAAATGGAAGAGAAAATCCTCGTTCTGCATTATATAGTCCTGGGTCTATTGCTCTACATTATATAGTCCTGGGCCTATTGTTCTGCACTGTATGGCTATGGGCCTATTGTTCTGCATTTGTATTCTGAAACTATTGTTCTGCATACTTTGATCCTGGGCCTATTGTTCTGCACTGTATGGTCCTGAGTCTATAGTTCTGCATTTTATCGTCATGGGCCTACTATTCAGCACTGTATGGTCCTGAGCCTATTGTTTTACATTATATAGTCCTGCACTTATTGTTCTGCATTATATCGTCCTGGGCCTATTGTTCTGCACTATATATGGTCCTGCAGGTACTGTTCTGCATTATAGCATCTTGGGTCTATTATTCTGCACTGTATGGTCCTGGGCCCATCATTCTGCATTATATAGCCCTGGGCCTATTGTTCTGCATTATATAGCCCTGGGCCTATTGTTCTGCATTATATAGCCCTGGGCCTATTGTTCTGCATTATATAGTCCTGGGCCCATCATTCTGCATTATATAGCCCTGGGCCTATTGTTCTGCATTATATAGTCCTGCGCCTATCATTCTGCATTATATAGCCCTGGGCCTATCGTTCTGCATTATATAGTCCTGGGCCTATCGTTCTGCATTATATATTCCTGGGCCTATCGTTCTGCATTATATAGCCCTGGGCCTATCGTTCTGCGCTGTATGGTCCTAGGCCTATTGTTCTACCATATATGTACTATATGTCCCTATTGTTCTGCAATATATAGTCCTGTGGTTATTGATGCTCTCAAACACACCTAATACTGATGACCTCTCCCAATTACAGACATTAATATCAATAACTCGCAGGCCATACCTACTTTTTGGGTTGTGATTGGCGTATAGAGTGCCCACAGCATCTGCGAAATGAGAGACATCCTGGCGGATGTGAGATCATTCCATTCTACATGCGGGTGGGAGATTTGCCCTCATTACAGGAGCCTCCCAGACAATAAGGTAGTTTGTTCAATGACAAGTATTTACCCCAAAATGTGTATAGGGATGTGATATACTGTATATGTATAGGGATGTGATATACTGTATGTGTATAGGGATGTGATATACTGTATGTGTATAGGGATGTGATATACTGTATATGTATAGGGATGTGATATACTGTATGTGTATAGGGATGTGATATACTGTATGTGTATAGGGATGTGATATACTGTATGTGTATAGGGATGTGATATACTGTATATGTATAGGGATGTGATATACTGTATGTGTATTGGGATGTGATATACTGTATATGTATAGGGATGACCCTGCTACAACGCTGTAGATGAGATATTACATTGGGAGCCCCATGCAAACGTTGATGGCATTGGGCACCTTCCTCGTAGGACCGCTAGGAGGTATACATAAATTACAACAAGTATATAGATTTTTAGGGTAGGGTAGGGTAGAAAAGACTAAACTAGGGGTAATTATTCTGCCTGACATTAACCTATTACCTCCTGATACCATTACACCTATGGCCCAGCAGGAGGCGCCATAACAAGCCGCAGTATCTTCATACGAGAACATTTTATAAAACCAATTGAAACTTTGCTTTTGATGATGCGACCGAGTAGACGAATATTTAATCATGGTGCGACCCCTTACCCCGCCATGCGCCGATCTCTTCCGATGTCTTCTCTCCTTCCAGTTAATAGATGTGAATTAGTCTTCGTTTCTCTGATGAGATGAAAGTCTTCCCATCTAGTTGTCGGAGTTATCTTGGCGCTGAGCTCAGTGCCCAATTCTAGAAGGATGGTGAGAATTCTTCTTTTCTTCAGAAGACGGTTGTCTCCAAAGACAAAAATTAAATTAACTTTCTTCAGGTCACAAGTCAGCAGAAGGCGGCCATCGAGACTCCATAAGCTAATTGTATTGCTTGTCATCTGCAAACTGGAGATTTAATTACTTCTTAAACTGCGGATTACAATAAAGTCTCCTTAACCGCATCACAAGACGTATCTAATCGTAGCAATGCTGGACGCCTGTCTTCTGCGCTGGAGTTGTAGTCTCGCGGGCTGAGCGGTTACGGTTTTGGAGATTTTTGTCGTATTTCCTTCTGGTCCACACCAGACCCTTCCCCATACTCATCTCAATATATCCAATTGTACAAAAGTGATAGTGATTGATTTCCATGTTTGTCGCAGTCCTAGCACCCTCGCAACGCGGCTCTATTCACTTCTATTAGTGAAGGGCGATTTATGGTTGTGCGACGGGAGTCGCCGTGTAACTTTAGTTGCATCATTGGGTCTCTTAAGTGACCCTTTAATGCAGCAAAGCAATAGGGCCCCCCTTGTTCCCTCCACATAGGCAACAGTGCACCCCATATAGGAAATGGTCCCTAATAGTGCCCCCCTGCTACTGTCCAAGCCCACTCCTCTTAAGCCTCGGCGGGTGCTGAACGTTCACATGTTTGTGCTCTGTAGCACTGAGAAGTCCTGTGCCTTGCACTCTGGAGGCTAAAGGGTAGGTGACCCCGGACAGCATTGGAGATGGGCAAGTAAAATATTGGCCACTACTTGTTAGAATAATCCAATAGGTAGCAGCTGATCTATAGTAAAATGCATTAATGCAGCCCACCGCCGCTGGGCCCCCCGATCTCCAGGGCCCCACGCAATCCACCCCCTGACTCTAGTTTGGCCTCCTCTGCCATTACGACCCTCCATTACCAGGCGAACATCTGGGTAAAGAAACGTATCCACAGTCTCCGCACTCACCGAGACGTTTTTGAAGTGCAATTGATTGTTCTTTGATGGCTGGCCCTTCAGGAAATATCTCTCCGATCCCATCACTTCTGGTAATATATTTTCATATATATTTGTCGGCTCCATTATTTTAGCCTTAATGGCTCATTAACAATCTGCAGACAGTAAATGCACATATGGAGAAGCAATAAACCGCAAACTAATGTCCATTCTCGGGGAAGATCCACATCACTAACCCAATGAGAGACACAGAGCTGCTGAGCTAGTGCAAAACTAGTCAAAATGTCACCTGTATATGTAGAAAGCATAAAGCAGATTGTTAGAGGCCGCGATACCGGGAGAGGAGTAAATCAATACGCTGCAAATACCCGCGTCAGATAATAAGTCAATGACTAACCAAAGCTGCAGGATAGTACATGAACTAATGTAGGGTAGCAGAAGACCCTGCACGGTGTGCATCGCTGGCCATGCGTGTATCCCAGCACGTATGCACCCTGGTCTGACATCATAAGATGTCAGAAGGATAGATATGAGGTAGATGGATAGTACAGTGGTCCATGGTATATACGTGTATACACTGCAGCTTCTTGCATTAATTTTAGTTGGGGTTTGGGTCCAGGGTTTAGGAGTGACTAGAGATGGGCGAACCTCACAAACCTCTTGTTTTTGACAACTATCAAGTTCATCCGTTCAGTTCCTTTAGGTCTCTTCTAACCAAAGAGTATAGTAAGGGGTAAGACTCAGGGAAGGTGTGACAACACAATAAACAGTTATACCCACCTTGCTCCACTTGCAGCATCCATCGGTCCCTCTGCATCCTCTTCCAGCCAATCACAGGCCTCGATGGTTTTCCAGGGCTCGTGATATCAGCCAGGAAGTCAGAAGAAGATGCCAAGGGACCACTGGAGGCTGCGAGGGAGCACAGGACAGGTGAGTATATTTCCACACCTCCCCTGGGTCTCAACTTATTATCCTCTGGGATTTGAAGAAACCCCAGAATACGATAGCAATTTGTGGGTGACTCAGGTTGAGCCCAAATCTTTTGCAAAATTCACTTTCAATCTGGTTAGATAAGAACTGTTTTGCTCATCTTACGGAGGGACTGGAGATCCTGGCTGCAAGGTGGCTCCTTACTCCATTCCAGGAACCTGGTGCCCGGCTGTGGTCAGACTAATGAAAAGAAAGCCGCCGCAGAGCATTGTGGGTAGTGTTTGTCTGAACAGAAAGATCGACTTGAGTGTGCTATGTCTGAACGTACCGGAGTGCACAGAAAAAAGCCGGCTGAGGAGCTCTGAATAGGAGGCCAGTATTAATAAGCGGCCATTGAGGACATTGCATTTCAGATCTCCTGCTAAAGCAAGTCTTAACCCCTTATAGGAGTTTTCCAGGACCTTTAAATTGATGACTTATCCTTAGTAAAGATCAGTAAGCAGCGGCAACATGACATCATGTGCATTGGTCAATGACGTCATCACAGCTCAGTCCCATTCAAGTGAATGGGTTGAGCTGTGATACCAAGTACAGCTGCTGTCCAAATATCCGGTGCTATCCTAAGGATAAGTCATCAGTTATAAGGCCTGGAAAACTTTTAAAGCACCATGTTTTCAAAGTTCTGCACACCCCCTTTAAGGACGGCACCTGGTCTGTCCTCAGCCCTTAGTTTCCAGACCTGCAGGAATACATTTATATTGGATTTACTTATATACTTTTATGTGAGTTTTCTGCTGCAGAAGAGTTGCAATTTTTGGTGGCACAAGCAGTTTTGTACCAAAAATGGGGACTTTTTGCAAATGACGCAGGCATGGGCTTAGCTGGAGGGTCTTGGCATTTCAGATTACTCTAGCTGCTAGCGCTATATGGGGAGGGATCCGGCCTCGGAGATGGTTTCCCAGGTGCCCAGATGACTATATAATATGTTTTATATATCACCCACATATTCCGCAGCTCTTTAGAAATAACAGGGTTCATGTACAGACAAAATGTTATTACAGGGTAATAAATCAATTCACATAATAGTAGGGAGGGCTCTGTCCGCAAGAGCTTACAATCTAAGAAGTAGAAGCAGTGACACAGAAGATAGAAGTGCTGGCACAGCGGACCAGTCGTTTTGTTGAGCTAAAGTTACAGAAATAAAGCTGTATGAGCAGTCAGCAGTGTCTGGGGCATACAGGGTTACACCTATATAAAGGCATCATGTCCTATGGGATAATGTGGGGGGAGGTGATGACCAGGGGAGGGTTAGTTTGGGGAGTGTAAGTGTAGAAGTGTTAGATTGGGTAAAATGATAGGCCTTTCTGTAGAGATGAGTTTTAGGATGCGCTTAAAGCAGTAAAAATTGGGAGTTTATCTGATTGTCCGGGGTAAAGCATTCCAGAGAAGTGGCGCAGCTCGGGAGAAGACTTTGGGGTGGGAGATTCTGATAATAGAGGATGAGAACGGAGAGAGGACTGGTAGGGTAGTAGACAGAAATGGAGTAAATATAGGGAGGGGCAGCGCCATGGAGAGCTTTATGGATGAGGGTGATATATTGTATTCTATAGTCACCAGCCAGTGCAGTGACTGGCACAGACCGGAGGCAGTAACGTAACACTGACAGATGAGCCTGGCAGCCATGTTTAGGATAGACTGTAAAGGGGAGAGTTTAGTGAGGGGAAGACGGACTAGTACAGAGTTACAGTAGTCAAGTGGAGAGTGAATTTGGGCGACAACAAGGGCTTTTGAGCATGAAAGTGATATTATGGGTAAAGCACAACCCCAAGAGAATGGGCATGCTGTTGTGGTGGTATGGTGAGACCACAGACTGAAGTGGAAATATCAGGGTTAGGTTGGGTAGTAGATGGTGGATAACATTCAGTCTCAGAGAAAACACATGATGTTACAGACATGACTACTAGAACCATTGTAAAGAGGAATATAAGTGGGTGTCATCAGAATAAGGATGGTACTGACTGATCATTTAGGGACTGTGAAGCGAGAGAAGAGGAGGGATCGTAGGACTGAGCCCTAAGGAACCCCAACGGCAAGGACAAGAGACAGAGCTGGCCTTACACACCCTAGGGAGACCCTCCGAGGCCTTACATAGGATGCACAAGTATCTCAATAGACTGACTGGTGGCCAGGTTGGAAGAGGAGAGTGAAGAGATGGAGGATAGTTAAGTGTCGGAGAGGTGATGGTTGTTAGTGGGGCGCAGATTCTTGTATGTATAATGGGTTAACGTGTTCTGGGAAGGAAAAAGTTTCGATGGTAAAAGAAAAAAAGTTATGGTCAGAAAGTGGGAGAGAAGAGTTTGTACATTTAGAAACTAAAAACAGTCAGAAGAAGACTCGATTAATTGTATTACCATCTATGTCTGTGGGAGCAGAAGAAATTCGTGAAAGAAGGGGATACTGAAAAAAACTGAGAGGCATTGGGTTGACAGGGGTGTTAAAAGTCACCATTAATAGAAAATGGGAATACTCAGAAGAAAAGCAGTTCAAGAACTGGTAGGGTGGTCCATGGGGGTGGTAGCAAAAAACTACAGGGAGAGTAGGCAGAGCCTGGTGGTGATAATCTCAGATGAAGGGAAGGTGAGTGAGGGTACCGGGGGAACAACCTAATGCATGCACGGTGGTGATAGACGTATGTTACCCCTCCATCCTGCCTATAAGAAGTGTATACCACCATAAGACAAAGCAGCGAGGTGGGGGATTGGAGTATCATGCATCAGAATCGTTTATGGAACTCTTAAATCTTCTAGCCAAGACTTTATCCATTATAGATCACTAGGCTTATATGTAAATTTTCAACATAGAACATCAGGCATATATGTAAATTTCCGAGAAGTGATACAGGCTGTTTAAATATTAAATCTGGACATTCCGATCAATATCTGACCTTACTCAGCGGATATCGGGAACGGGATGTAGATAAACCATAAGGCCTGGGTATTAAACATTGATGCAAATAATACAGATATAAATTCAATTATCCAGGACTTTGGTGAGGAATTTGTTGGTTGGACAAGGTGGAGGTGCTGGTTGGATGGGTTGGAGTAGTCAGAAGCCTGGCCCCGATAACTGTGTGTTGTTCTGTTCCTAGAAAGATGATGTCATGGACAGATGATCCAGGGCTCTAGCAGAATAACGTGCAGCAACGATTTTAGGTAGATGAGCATATGGCTGTAAACCATAGGGAGGCTTTGTTTTATGGCTGTAGGAGCACTGTAGGGTCATGGGGGTCTTTGTTTTATGACTGCAGGTATACTGTAGGGCCAAGGGGAGGCTTTGTTTTACTATAGGGCCACCTTATTCTATGGCTGTAGGTGTACTGTAGAACCAAGGCCAGGCTCTTTATTGGTTGTAGGTGTACTATAGGGCTATGGGAAGGTTGTTTTATGACTGCAGGTATACTGTAGGGCTAAGGGCAGGCTTTGTTTTACTATAGGGCCACTGGGGCCCTTATTATATGACTGGAGGTGTACTTTAGTGCTAGAGCTGTAGGTATACTGTAGGGCTATAAGGTGGCTTTGTTTTATGGCTGTAGGTTTGCTATAGGGCCACATTATTTTATGGCTGTAGGTTTGCTATAGGGCCATATTATTTTATGGCTGTAGGTGTACTTTAGTGCCACAGGGAGTCTTTGTTTTATGGCTGTAGGTGTGCAGGAGGGCCATGAGGAACAAGTGTCTCCTCCCCAGCCAAGGCTAGGTGCACATCTTTGGAAGAATGGAAAAACGGACCACAAAAATAGCGGACACAAACAGAACCTGGGATACTCCATTGACTATTAGGGGGTATATTTGGCATCCATGGAAGGTCCATTATTTGTAACCAAAATCTCCAGATGAAAAGGTCAGACTTAATTTCTGACAAATGTGCATTGGACAGCTGGTGCAGATGTGAACCCGGTATAAATAGTCTGAATAATTGTTATTAGAAGTCCGCGCCAGCAGAGAAAGTGTTAAAGCGGAATTCTTCAGTTCTTGGATGATACGAGGTCCCTGATGGAAGGTCTAATTACGCTGAGCTTTTCCTGTTCAAGGAAACCACAGTTGTAACCAGAGACCTCTATCTGCAGTATTATCTCAGGCACCACTTCAGCCTAGACAAGGCCCTAGAAAGGGGATGGTTATGAGAAAGATTCTGCTCATAGAAGTACAAGAATCACTTGAACCCGGAGGCTGACTACTCTTCATCTGCTATTTTCCTCTGTTATCATCCATCTTATTACAGGTTATCTATAGGTCATCGCTATCAGAGATTTCAGGCTTGATATCAACTCTTCTCATCAGTTCAGGTTCCTGTAAAAGCTTGTAGGTGAGGCCCAAGGATACGGACATTACTTGTCAGCGTGCCATCTAACTAAGCTCAACCGGGAATGGTCATTTCGATGGTCAGAGTCACCCCATAAGAGAATGTGTAAAGTCTTCTACAGACAGGTCAACTCACCCAGGAGTCTCCTGGTTTTCAGGTTCCCTCACTTGGCCACTTCTCTGGTCCTGTTTGCTAGACAATCTGCTATAGTATGTGCACTTTTTCAGGATGGGGGGGGTATTTTGTGAGGGCGCCATTTCACTTTTTGCCTCAGGCAGCAGAAAGAGTAGGTGCACCCTGATAATATAACTTCTTCTGACACAGAAAGTGGATCTAATCTGTAGTCACAGTGCAGCCTATCCTCCCTAGGTCACATCCACCAGGACCCCTGGGTCATAGTACCCACACAGCCCTTTCTCTGTGTCTTATCTTCTGCGACTCCTGGATGATAGTACCAGCATAGTCCATCCTCCCTGGACATCTTCCTTCATTGCCCCTGAGTCTCTGGATCACAGTATTAACATAATTTATCCTCTATGGTTCAAGGTCATAGTACTTGAATAGTTCCTGGGCCACATCCTCTTGGAAACTAGAGTTACAATAGTAGCACAGTCTATCCTCCCTGGGCCTCATCCTCCATGGCCTCCAGGTCACAGTACTAGCACAGTCCATCCTTGTTGGGTCTCATCCTCCATGGCCTCCAGGTCACAGTACTAACACAGTCCATCCTTGTTGGGTCTCATCTTCCATGGCCTCCAGGTCACAGTACTAGCACAGTCCATCCATGCTGGGCCTCATCTTCCATGGCCTCCATGTCACAGTACTAACACAGTCCATCCTTGTTGGGTCTCATCCTCCATGGCCTCCAGGTCACAGTACTAACACAGTCCATCCTTGTTGGGTCTCATCCTCCATGGCCTCCAGGTCACAGTACTAACACAGTCCATCCTTGTTGGGTCTCATCCTCCATGGCCTCCAGGTCACAGTACTAACACAGTCCATCCTTGTTGGGTCTCATCCTCCATGGCCTCCAGGTCACAGTACTAGCACAGTCCATCCTTGTTGGGTCTCATCCTCCATGGCCTCCAGGTCACAGTACTAACACAGTCCATCCTTGTTGGGTCTCATCTTCCATGGCCTCCAGGTCACAGTACTAGCACAGTCCATCCATGCTGGGCCTCATCTTCCATGGCCTCCATGTCACAGTACTAACACAGTCCATCCTTGTTGGGTCTCATCCTCCATGGCCTCCAGGTCACAGTACTAACACAGTCCATCCTTGTTGGGTCTCATCCTCCATGGCCTCCAGGTCACAGTACTAACACAGTCCATCCTTGTTGGGTCTCATCCTCCATGGCCTCCAGGTCACAGTACTAACACAGTCCATCCTTGTTGGGTCTCATCCTCCATGGCCTCCAGGTCACAGTACTAACACAGTCCATCCTTGTTGGGTCTCATCCTCCATGGCCTCCAGGTCACAGTACTAACACAGTCCATCCTTGTTGGGTCTCATGCTCCATGGCCTCCAGGTCACAGTACTAACACAGTCCATCCTTGTTGGGTCTCATCCTCCATGGCCTCCAGGTCACAGTACTAACACAGTCCATCCTTGTTGGGTCTCATCCTCCATGGCCTCCAGGTCACAGTACTAACACAGTCCATCCTTGTTGGGCCTCATGCTCTATGGCCCCCAAATCATAGGTCTTGAGCAGTCGTCTCTTGGCCTTATACTCCAGGACCCTCTGGACACATTGCTGGCAGAGTCCATCCTTCTTGGTTCTGTAGTTTTGTCTGTGCCATCTTGACTCAATCTCTAGACTGTTGTTGCTCTATCTGTAACTGCATCTTTCAAGTTTTGTAGATTTTCTGATATGATGCCAATTATTATATTATTCCTCCAGTTTCTTCTGGGTTATTGTGGTTTTGGATCTTCAGTCAGTGAGACCATAAGTAATGTAACACCGTGTAATATCTTGCTTACTCTTTTGAGGCTTTACTATATAGATCAGGGGTTTGGGCCGCTATCTGGCATGTCCTGAATGACCGAGCCTTCTGCTGTATTATTTGTGGTAGTCTGTTAAAGAGAATCTTTCTCCATCTCCACCAACTCTTTATATCCTTCAAAAATGCTCTGATTCACTGATTTCGGCTCAGTTGGAATTTTTTCTCTAGCCCCACCATTCCTGAGCAATCATTGCTGTTAGTGTCAGCACAGTTAGGCTCTTTACTGTCATCTGGTCGGTCCCTGTCTAACTGCTAAAGCACCGCCCACCTGACAGTAGAGAACATAATTGAGTTGAAACTAACAGAAGTGAATGTTCAGGAATGGTGAGGGCTAGAAAAAAAATTCCAACTGCGCCGGAATCAGCGGAGCGGGGTCTATTGAAAGATGCAAAGAGTTGGAGTTGGTGGAGGTGGTAAAAGGTCCCCTTTAAGCTGAGCTCTACAAGCATCGTGCAGAGAATTTGCTTTCCATAAGCAGGTATTCTAATAATAATGCCACAATTGTATCCCTTTATGTTGAAGATATTATACGCATATATTATAATACATGATCATACATTTACACAATAGTCTTACAGACATACATAATATGAAACTTCCTGAAGATGAGCTATAGAAAATCTGCTTACTCCATCTTCTGTTGCATCACCATTAATTGTCCCATTGAGTTTCTATGATTCATTTCTTATTTAGTGGAAATTAATTAACATCCAATTAGTTTGTGCATTTAATAGCTTCCTTGTCCTTGGATAATATTATTTAGTCATAGAAAGAGGACAGAATGTACAACGAAGAACTCGGAAAAAGATAGAGTAGAATAGCTCCTGCCTGTTCTATCTATCTATCTATCTATCTATCTATCTATCTATCTATCTATCTCCTATCTATCTATCTATCTATCTATCTATCTATCAATCATCTATCTCCTATCTATCTATCTATCTATCTATCTATCTTTATTATCATATCTAGCAACAACATATTTATCTATCTATTATCTTCTATCTCATATCTATCCATTTATATCTCTCACATCTGCTTCTCTTCTCTCTCTATCATCTACCAGCAGTCACTTTCCACTTTACATAGACGTCTATGGAGAGGGGAGGCTGCTGGAAAAGATACAATAACAGCATCTGCTATTCTAAGTAAGGGCGCACTCCTATATCTTCAAGTTAAAGGGGTATTCCCATGACACTTTGTTCACCAACCTGCAGGCTGTTGTGCTCTATTCACTTCCTGCTTTTCTCGGCACATTGGTGGGCGGGGTTTCACTTGCACAGGATTGGTTGTAAATTAATTACCACAGTGTGAAGCTGATGTAGCAGAGCTGGATTTGAGTCAGGTTGCATTACATACAGAGGTAACAGACTCCCTATCTCAGCCCTTATCAGCCAAATTCAATTAAACTGACTGATAAGAGCTCAGAAATCCTCCCCTATCTGAGAAGCTCCGCTACTTATCAGACACAAACAGCTCAGAGCTGCTCCCAGCCCCTCCATCCACCCTGAGAGCAGGCAGCTACATCACTTGACAAATGAGCAGATAATCCCAAGGGCCATAGAAATGGAGTGTAAACAATGAAGTGAATAAATTAAGATAGCGGCCAAACAAAGCAGTTTTGATAAAGCAATGCATTTAGGAAAAGTCTTATATTCACATAAACTAGCAGTATAGATAGGATCCTAGTGATGGGACAACCCCTTTAAGACTCTAGTACTGCGCAAAATAAGGTTGTTCCCTCCCTTCTCCATAGACTTCTGTAGTCTGAGAGAAGATAAGGAGGAGGAGAGTGGCCTAATAAGTGGACAAGGAAACAGATCTCCTTAATAAGATGACAACGTTTCTGTTATGGTCTGGGGATCTCTGACCATGGACTGGCCCCTCACTGATGACTTCTCAGTCAGGTTAAAGAAAAAACATCCCCCTTCTGACACTCCACACCCAAACCTACCAAGCTGAGATAGAGAATACCGGGTCCTAACACTTTCGTATCTTCACCCGAACTATTCATAAAGCGGTTTTATAAGTGGGGGTCCGCTTTAGGTGTCAACTTAAAGTTTGTTACATCTGTAGCTCTGGTACAGTTGTAAAGAGCAGGGTTCGGTTTTTAAGATTTTGCAGCAGATGCTCCAATACGCCTGCCATTATTAAGCCGTGTACAGATGGCATGTATTTTCCATGTCGTGATGTAACGTGACCTATGAAGTCTGCCGCTGTGTAATATCTCATTAGGGTGAGAACAATATGGAGCAATTTATGGCGATGAATCAGCAGGATGATGCTTTATGGCTGAAGTGACAGATATGTCCAATTTCTCCTTGCGATCTGCAGTTTAGATCATGGTTTCCTGTCCCAGATCTATTTATAGGCTCCCTCCGATGTAGAACGCAGTGTCGTATAGGAGTGATCGTCCTGTTTGTTGCATATGTAGGTCAAGTACATAAATGCTGCCAGGAACAGGAGCAAGATAAAAGTGTCCCCCCCCCATTCTTATATGTGCACAGGCAGATATTGGGACTCCTCCAGCACATTAGTCATTAGTCTTACCCGTCAGCGTCTAATATATAGATAGTTCATGTCTACTGGCTGGTCAGAGGCTGGGGCATTGCTATAGGGGGTGCAGAAGTAGCAATTACTACCAGGCCCTGTAACCTCGAGGGGCCCAAAGACTCTTCTGCAACCTTATAAGACACCAGTATTATATATAACACATAGTAAGTAGGGGCCCCATAACATAGGTTGCATTGGGGCCCAGGAACTTCAAGTTATGTCTCCTGCTGGGAGGAAAGAGCTTGTCGATGAGCAAGGGGGAGACTAAGTAAAATAAAAGGAGCAGATTTCAAAACAAATTGTCAGACATTTAGCAGATACAAATGTCACCTTTCAGGACAATGCAAAATAAGAAGGTCCAGAAGCTCCACGTTGGTCTGTTGTGCTCCTGCTGTATCCCCTGCAGAGATCACAAGGAACTTCAGCTCAGGAGAAAGGGTTGGTGGTGGGCCAGGCTGGCTGTAATTCACACCTTGTTATGTCTACATGTACATTTGACTGTATACCCGATACACACTTTGCAGGACCTTTCATCTGTTCTACCACCCTGACCTCTCTTTATCTTTTAATATGCTAGTTTTCCAGCACAGTTGGAATTTTTTTCTCTAGCTCCACCATTCCGGAGCAATTAGTGCAGTCCGTTTTGGTGCTTCATATACTAACTAGACTTCCTTGTCCGGAGCAAGCAAAGGGGTATGATTGTAAGCTTGTGAGTCACACCTTCTTGCCTGTTCCTTCCTGACCCCACCCACTTGACATTATATAGTCTAGTTAACATATCAGGCATTCAAATGAACGCCAGGGGGGCTAGCGAAAAAACTCCAACTGTGCTGGAATCATTAGGATGGCCGATCTGGAGTTGGTGGAGGTGGTGAAAGGTTGTCTTCGATAAGCAAAGTTGTGATATCTGTACAGTGGTGGCTATCTTGTAAGTCTATGTTCAAGTGGCGCAGATCCATCCGAAATCGTCGGATGTAAGAGCCCTGCAAGCCTGACTTTTAAAAGCAACGGAACCCATAATAGTCAATGGGGTTCCTTGTGCTCCGTAGAATGGATCCGTTTCTCCATTCTTCTGATGGACCAGAAGAACGGAAACATTGCGACAGGTGTGAACCTGATACCAGAAACATAAGAGGAAGTTTACAGGGTAGAATATGCAAACTGTGTATGGTGCTGAATTTTCTGCGTTGACTTTAAGGCCAAGAAAATGGGCCAAGGCTGTCCAATGACATACTGTGACTAAATCCAGCGCTTGTCTATGCCCAGATACAAAAGCAAAAGAACGGCGTCAGCAATCCGCACAATCAGTATTCATTTGCATAAGAAATAATGGAAATGTTTAGTGAAATGGTTGAAAAGAGAAATGATTACTACCGAGCCGAAGGAAAGGCTGCAGCTGCTTCCATTAGGAAAAGCTGGCCCAGAATCGGCCGCGGGAGAGGTGGGGGGATGTGTCAACGGCATACGTTAGAAATCACCAGGAAACTGGCCTTATATGCATAGATATCACCCTGCGGTGAAACATCATAGTAACAAGTCTGTGTAGGGCACACGCATGTAGCGAGGACGCCTCGCACCAAGTACCTGACACATAGCTAGCTAGGCTTCAGTCTGTCGGAAGAAAGAACAACTGAGAAGAAATTCCTCGGAGATCAAGCTCTTGCATAAAATCTATACTTCATTTCCAGGAATAATAAAATACAAAGAAGTCGCGGTCCTGTGCGCTCACACGTCAGCGGGTCTTACACATATCAAGTGTGCGATGTTTAATCTATGTTAGTAAGAACCAGTCTTCTGGAGACACGGAAGGTCGCAGGACTGAAATTTGTCTTATCATTCCTGAAAATAACGTTTAGATTTTATGCAAGCATGTCATCTCCGAGGAACGACTTCTTAAAGGGGTTGTCCAGTTTTATGCAGATATGGAGAGACAAATGATACAGTTTCTATAATAAAAAGGTCTACAATTTTCCATTTTATATCAATTTGGCATGGTTTGCTAGATCTCTGCTTGCTGTTGGCCTTTGTTTATTTCCAGTGGATATAAATGAGTCCAAGGTCATGTGATGGACAGTCCATGGTCATGTCATATAAAGTCCATGGTCATTTGATGGACAGTCCATGGTCGTGTCATATAAAGTCCATCACCATATAATGGACAGTCCATGGTCATGCCATATAGAGTCTTTGGTCATGTGATGGACAGTCCATGGTCATGTCATATAAAGTCCATGGTCATGTGATGGACAGTCCATGGTTATGTCATGTAAAGTCCATCGTCATATGATGGACAGTCCATGGTCGTGTCATATAAAGTCCATCACCATATAATGGACAGTCCATGGTCATGTCATATAAAGTCTTTGGTCATGTGATGAACGGTCCATGGTCATGTCATATAAAGTCCATCACCATATGATGGACAGTCTAGGGTCATGTCATATAAAGTCTTTGGTCATGTGATGGACAGTCCATGGTTATGTCATGTAAAGTCCATCGTCATATGATGGACAGTCCATAGTCATGTTACATAAATTCCATGATCATGTGATGGACTGGCCATGGTTATGTGATGGACTGTCCATGGTCATATGATCCATCGTCCATCGTCATATGACACAGGTTTCACACTAGTGTTGGGGTCCCTGTTGTTCAGGTCCACTTGGGGACCCGAAAGATGGAGACCATGTCCACTTAAAAATTGGTTACCCGGGGAAACTGGCAAACCGCATATACTATGATTTCAGTATAAGACCGGCGAAGAGAAAATTGTCGAAGGAATTTTCTCGCCGACAATTTTAAGCGGAATCTGCGACGGAGTTTCCTATGGAGACTGTAACGCAGATGTGAATCCAGCCTTACCTGGTCTGAACTCATAAGCCACTTATGAGCCTTGTTTTTATGCATATTCAAGGGTAAGTAAATTGGAGATGACTCAAGATAAGAAGCCAGTTTGCAACAAACGAGATTCTACCCTAATTTTCAAAAAGTTTTGAGTCTGAATCGAAAGTAATATTTTTATTGTTGTGGGGTTTCTTCAGACACCCGAGTATAATAGGTGGATGCCTGGGGGAGGTGCAGAAACATAGCAAAAAGTTATACTCCCATCTCTCCTGACCATTATTGCCTTGGGGTCCTTTTCCAACCTCTTCCACCTCCTGGATGACATCACAAGCCCTGGGCGTCACCTCTGAGACTGTGATTGGGCCTCAGTGGTCACATGACAATTGTGTTAAAGCATCATGACATTGGAGGTCCAATCACAGGCCCCATGGCAGGTTACATCACCCAGAAGGCCAGTAGAGGGCCCAGAGGAGGCTCCGAATGCAGCGAGTATGTCCAGGAGAGACGAGGGAAGATGCGTACAGGGTCTACACTATCCCTGAGTCCCCAGAATATAATAATTTCACTTCTAGTTCAACTTGGGTTGTACCACCTGAACCCGTTTGCCCATTTCTAGAAATGACATCGGGGTCACGATATGAAATGAACTCTCTGGATTACTAATCTTAGACTGCACAACGTTGAATCACATTGTAATGCTATTATATTTTATACTCACGTACTTCTGCTTTTGTTTTGACAGTATGTGGCATTTGCCTCCCTCTTCTTCATTCTGGTTTCCATCACCACCTTCTGCCTTGAAACTCATGAACGATTTAACCCCATCGTGAACAAAACAGAGACTGAAATCATTGGGAACGAAACCCAGCAGCGCTTTTACGTTGCGTCAGAGACAGAAGCCTTCCTGACTTACATTGAGGGAGTCTGCGTGGTCTGGTTTACATTCGAGTTCCTGATGAGAATTACCTTCTGCCCAAATAAGGTGGAATTTATCAAAAACACTTTAAACATCATTGACTTTGTGGCCATTCTGCCTTTCTACCTGGAGGTTGGACTCAGTGGCCTGTCTTCCAAAGCTGCTAAGGATGTCTTGGGCTTCTTAAGAGTTGTCCGATTTGTGCGAATTCTTCGAATTTTCAAGCTGACCAGGCATTTTGTTGGGCTAAGGGTTCTTGGACATACTCTTCGCGCCAGCACAAACGAATTCCTGCTGCTCATCATATTCTTGGCGTTGGGAGTTTTAATTTTCGCCACAATGATCTATTATGCCGAGAGAATAGGTGCTAACCCCAATGATCCTAGTGCCAGTGAACATACGCATTTCAAAAACATCCCTATTGGCTTCTGGTGGGCTGTTGTCACCATGACCACACTTGGCTACGGAGACATGTATCCTCAGACGTGGTCCGGCATGCTGGTGGGAGCATTGTGCGCTCTTGCCGGCGTGCTGACGATCGCTATGCCTGTACCTGTCATTGTGAACAATTTTGGAATGTATTATTCCTTAGCTATGGCTAAGCAGAAGCTACCAAAGAAAAAAAAGAAGCATATCCCGCGCCCTCCCCAACTGGGATCCCCAAATTATTGTAAATCTGTTGTAAATTCGCCACACCACAGCACTCAGAGCGACACTTGCCCGCTCGCGCAAGAAGAAATTTTAGAAATGAACAGAGCAGGTAGGAAACCACTTAGAGGAATGTCTATTTGATCATCCATCATCCATTCCTTGTAGAGAATTACAATTCAGTTAATCGTCTTAACTAGCGAATGCGTAGGGCGTTTACCCATTGACGGTCCCCCCATAGCATACACTCTGAGTATGTATGAGGTGGAAGGCTAGATTTTTGGGACGTGTGAGACGAGCCGTTAGAGGGTCTCCACAAGTCTTAGGATAGATGACCCTTGTTTTACCTAGTAGGAAGGATTCACGTTCTCCGGTGTTTTTGAAGATCGCTAAGCCTTTGGTGGAGAACATAAAAAAAAAAAAAATGCCGAAATACTGCACAGGAGATTCCTGGACTATAAATCTGATCAAATCTGTTACGCTAAGGGAGCTCTGGATCCAGCTTGTATGTTTATAGCTGGCCAATTGGGTTCAGGATTTTGATGAAACTAATTCTGCATGATCGAACCTTCAGCTCTATAAATACACAAGAGAAAACTCGAGAAAGACAAAAAAAAAAAAAAAAAGATGACTAGTAGAAAGCCAGATGGGAAGGTTGTCAAAGAGCTAAATACAAGTAGTTTTGTAGCTGAATTAACCGAAGCAGCACAACTCTTTAGTAACGAAACGTAGTACTATAGGAATTTTACCTTCTAGCATGTAAGACCATCTCCTCTCTACAGCCTATTAGGGTCTATGGATTGGGTGAATATGGACCACAAGGCATCACTTAGGTGACCATCTGATCCATGCCAGCAGTATGCCCAATCCAAGCCAGAGCAAAAGAGGGTTTGGCGGGAACAGAGCCTAAGAGCGTATCCCATGGCTAGTGGTCGTTCACTGGATTTATCTCAGTTTTATGAGATGTCTTCTGCATCTAACACTGGGGCTGTGATGATTTTGATTTATTTATTTTTTTAACCCCAGTCTCTACCTCTACCCATGGAATATTAGTGGTATTAATATGCCAGGGTACAAAAAAACAAATTGACAAGATAATTCTATAGTGACCAATACAATCTTGAAATATTCCAGGAACGTTTTTTCTTTTTATCTCTTGCCATGTTCATGACAATGATTCATATCTTGGTGTTTGGAAATGGACAGATTGAGATCACTTTAGTATTAAATAATTCACCAGCAAAATCACTTCCCCTAACAAACCGTGAATGTACAGTAAGTGATGAGAAGACGTTCAGCAGTGCAGCGTGGGGATTGAGGAGTCATTATGCAACCATTCATTCAGTTGTACTATCTCATATTTGCATGCCGCCCCATAATGTGAGAAAAACAAAGCGACGTGGAGACTTTCTAGGCCGGACATGAATGACCTCCAGTATCACCTGGAAGGAACCCAGAAGCACAGAGATGTCCGTCGGCCATGCGGAGACTGTAGCGAGTCTTTGCTTTTCTCACATCATTTTAATGTCACTCCATGTCTATATGTTGTTTTTGCATCTGTTTACTGGTCACACGTTAGGGCTTATTGCAGTTACTAGGATGTAGAGGTGAACAGTATTACTGGAGGAAAGCTGCTGCACTCCTCATATCATAAAAACAAGCTGCAGCAGCCCTCATATCATGAGAACAAGCTGCAGCAGCCCTCATATCACGAGAACAAGCTGCAGCAGCCCTCATATCACGAGAACAAGCTGCAGCAGCCCTCATATCACGAAAGCAAGCTGCTGCAGTCCTCATATCACAAGAACAAGCTGCAGCAGCTCTCATATCACAAGAACAAGCTACAGTAGCCCTCATATCATGAGAACAAGCTGCAGCAGCCCTCATATCATGAAAGCAAGCTGCAGCAGCTCTCATATCACGAGAACAAGCTGCAGCAGCTCTCATATCATGAGAACAAGTTGCAGCAGCTCTCATATCACAAGAACAAGCTGCAGTAGCCCTCATATCACAAGAACAAGCTGCAGCAGACCTCATATCATGAGAACAAACTGTAGCAGCCCTCAGATCACAAAAACAAGCTGCAACAGTCATCATATCACAAAATCAAGCTGCAGCAGCCCTCATATCATGAGAACAAGCTGCAGCAGACCTCATATCATGAGAACAAGCTGCAGCAGACCTCATATCATGAGAACAAACTGTAGCAGACCTCATATCATGAGAACAAACTGTAGCAGCCCTCAGATCACAAAAACAAGCTGCAGCAGTCATCATATCACAAAATCAAGCTGCAGCAGCCCTCATATCACGAGAACAATCTGTAGCAGCCCTCAGATCTCGAGAACAAGCTGCAGGCAGCAAAGCCCATAACAGGAACTGATGAGGGATGACATGGTCCACCATCCAATCTTACGTCAGACCTCTAGAAAACCTTGTCTCACCAAAGGGACATCACAAGGTCACATTGTCATGGATTTATTACTTCTACATGTAACACTTTAATGGTCTTTGAAAGTTTGGCCAAGTTTTTGTAAACTTTTGGCAGGACTAAAAACTATTTAGAGATATCCTCTAGTTAAATAACAAGGTAGATCTTGCAGCCAAGAGAAGCATCAAGCACAGTAGACCTACAGCAAATATTGCCCCAGGGCAGTGACAAAATAGGTAGAAGAACTCATCCTGTAGGGTGCGGGTCCTTAGGAGGGAGAGAGACAAGTGTATGAATCAGTCACTATGTGCACCAACATGGACACACAGTGCACTGAGAAGCAGGAGGGAAACCGTCAGAATGCATGAATGATTAATAATAATAAGTCATTAGAGCATTGCAGCTGGGAATATTGATCCGTGAAAATATGTCACTCAAAATAGAAAGAATGTTATAACGTTAGATATATGAGATAGATGATAGAGAGAAATAAGAGACTGCAAACTGACTGTGGATATGAAATAGATATCACAATATCAAATGTCAAGCAGGCATATAATGCCATGTTGTTAGATGCATCACAAACAGATATATGATGTTAAAGAGGCACTGTCACTACGTCCATTTTTTACAATCTTCAATAGGTTCCTCTCCACTGATTCCGGCGCAGTTGGAATTTTTTCTCTAGCCCCCACTGTTCCTGAGCAATCAGTGCTATTAATCTCTGCACAATTATGTTCTCTGCTCTCAGGTGGGCGGTGCCTGACTACCTCCTCGAGCACCGCCCACCTGATAGTACTGAAACTGACAGCACTGATTGCTCGGGAACGGTCAGGGCTAGAAAAAAAAATCCAACTGTTCCGGAATCAGTAAAGTGGCATCTATTCAAAGATACAAAGAGTTAGTGGAGGTTAAAGGTTCTCTTTAAAGAAAGAAAATGTATTCCACTAATCCTGCTGGGAGATCCCAGTGAAGGTCAATCATGAGAGGAAATGTAAGTGCTATCTGGGAGTGCAAGTGGTGAGGTTTTAAGTGAAATTTGTTGTGAGCTGACATAAGATCATTACCTGATAATGATCTATCGAAATCTAAAATACCAACATACCACAAATTGAACCCTGTGAGTTGCATGTAGTGTAGCAGCTCCTTTAGTCTGGTCCTGGTACTCACATCTCATGATATTCTATTCTGAAGAAGGAGAAACCACAAGTTGGGCTGTCAGTTATTAGATAGATATGTGCCCAGTTTGTGGTCATGTTCTCTGATTGAAGCGGTCAGAAAATATTGCCCAAATCCCAAGAGGCAAGGTGCCTCCTCCTCTTAGATGTTCACCTTTTATGACACGGATCAAGAAACAAATGTTGTGTAGACTCCGTTCACCTTTGATGACCGCTGTACTGCAAACTATTTATTTCTATGTTCCAGTAAAGTGATTGGAAAAGTTCCAAATTATGGGATGAAGGCTCCAAATTTTTAGGATAAGTATAGAATGTCTTCAGTGCAAAGCCAGGTAGAAACACAAACCTGGCCATCAAATGTTTGTTACCTCGAAGGGGTTGTACCACAATAAAGACTCGTCCTGTAACCACAGATTAGGGAGTTAGTGTCTGATCAATGGGGGGTTCCAACCAGTCACGTGAACAGGAGTTCTGGGTTCCTTTGTTTGAATGGAGGGACTGCCACTTCGGCAATGCTTGAGTGATTCGGGACAGCTGTGTCACATTCTTGATACAACCCTATTTAGAAGGGCTATGATAATATCACATGCCAAGATCACTTACTGATTGGTGGTGTTCAATTGCCGGGTCCCCACTGATTCTAAGAACGAAGGGGCTATGGCTCGTTCACAGTCCTTCTCTAGAGATCACCTAAAAAGATGGGAATATTGCTGTTCAGAAAAGACCCTTTGGGACTCCCATTCTCCTAGACAACCAAGGTTGACCAGTCAAGATGTTATGGCAAATACTTGGAATTTAAGAACAGTCTTTGTATAGTGTTACATTGTGTACGGCAGGCATGTCAAACATGCGTCCCGAGGGCCGCATGCGGCCCTTTACAGGCATATCTGCGGCCCTCACAAAAGTCTCAAACTTTGTCTCTAAACTTTAGAGACAAAGTTTGAGACTTTTGTGCGGGCCACAGATGTACAAAACTCACGATCAGCACTTCCGGCTCTTCATTCACTGGCCCATATCCCTGCATATGACCTGCTTACGTGATCAGCGGCTGCTGTTCACGTAAGCAGGTCATATGCAGGGATATGCAGCGCCGCACCTCTCATGAAGCGACCGCTTCAGGCGGCGCTATGCCGTGGCCCCGGGGGGGGGGGGAACGGCATTTTTTGACCTAAGCCAGTTCAGGACAAACTGTCCTGGACTGGCTTAGTGTCACCGTCTCGACAGGGAAATTGAGTGATGGATTGGGGCGATCCTGCTGGACGCAGCGCTGCTCCAGCGGCCGCCCCTCACCCTTCGCAGAGAGCAGGTCTCCCTGCCTGCTCTCTGCCTGCTCCGCCCCCTCCACCCCGCCCCCTCCTCCCCACACGCCGGGTGACGTGGCCACGTAATCAGGCCCGCACCCGACGTGTGCCTGCGTTCTACGCGGTCTCACAAGACTGCTGCGCAGGCTGAAGAGCAGAAGCAGGTAAGCTTCTGCAGAAGAAATTGTGATGTTTCAAGGGGATAAATACTAGATTTATGATGATGGGGGGGGTTGGGGTGCTGGGGAAGGGTTGAGGTACTGGGGGAGGGGGGCTTTTTGATGTCTGTCTGGCCCTTCCTTGGGCTTGAGGACTGGGTTTTTTTCCCACCCACCTTGTAATTCTTTCACTTGGGGGTTAATTGGAGCATTACAGTCTGTAGTGCTCCTATTAACCCCCAAGTGCAAGATTTGCAAGTGGGTGGGAAAAAACAGTCCTCAGGCCCAAGGAAGGGCCAGACATCTAGAAGAACCCCCTCCCCCAGCCCCCCCTTCCCCAGCACTCCAACCCTTCCCCAGCACTCCAACACAATAATGGTGTCTGCCAGTTTTAACTGAGGTGCCATTTTACCGGCAATCGCAGGCACCCGGAGCAAGATTCGGGGCCTGCGTGCATTTTTATGGCATCTGGGAGCCTTGTGAGGCATTGTATTCTATACTTTCTATTGTAGGCTACTCTATGTAGCCTGCAATAGAAATGCCGGATTTTTGCGATGCATTGTATTAGTGATCAGTCCCCTAGGCCCTAGCCATTAGCTGCTGTGTGCGGCCCTCACAACAACCTCTTGTTACTCATGTGGCCCTCGGGATACCCTGCGTTTGACATGCCTGGTGTACGGCTTACTGATGGGTGGTGCTCAGTTACCAGGATACCCAACAATTCTATAAAGGTCTAGAGTTGTTCTAGAGCAGAGGTTCCCAAACTTTTTTTTCTCGTAGACCACTTTCAAAAGTTTCGGTGGAACCCCCGCTGCTACATTTCTACCGTATTCCCAAAACTCGTCAAAAAATCTGAAGATTAGATCTAATGATGGAAATTTGCATCGCGGCCGAGATCCCTGGGAATCACTGATCACCTAAAAATATGGAATTACTGCTGTTAAGTAGAAAAGTCAAAGTGATCTTTCCCCCATTGTTGGTCAGGATGGTTGTCCAAGAGTCAACTAGTCAAAATTTTATGACAATTCCTAGGTATTTAAGAATAGGCTTTAAGAACTTACCGATGGGTGGTGTCCAATGGCTGGGCCCCCACTGATTCTAAGAAAGAAGGGGCTACGGCTCGTTCACCGATTTCTCTAAACATGGAAATATGGCCATTCAAAAGAAAACTCAAATGGACCTTTGCCCCTTTGGGACTCTCGCTATCCTAGACAACGAAGGTTGATGAGTCAAAATTTCATGAAAAAATATACTTTGTATACCGTTACGATATTGTGTAGAGCTTACTGATGGATCTCCACCGGGTCTACAAATAAAGGGGCGACTGCTCTTTCACACCTAAAAATATGGGAACCAAAGGGACCTTTCCTCCTTTATTGTCTAGGATAATGGGAGTCACAGAGATGGACTGGTCAAAATATACTAGAGATTTAGGAATAGACTTTATATGGTGTTAAGATTTTGTGTAGGGTTTTACAATTTGGAATACAACCGATTCCACAAAAAGGGCATCATGGGGAAGGTTGTGAAGATGGGAGAGTGCGGATGTAATAAGGAAGGATGATGGTCTTAGGTTACTGGTAGAGTGGAGAGTATGAATGGAGTGAGGAGAGGAGATGTATGAGAGAGTGACATATGGAGAGCTTTGAAGACCAGGAGGAGTCACGAATTGTACAAAATTACAAGAAACCAGCCTAATGAGTGACCATATAAGCGTCTTGGGAGTTGTATAGGGTTGAAGGCAGAAAAGAAAGATCAAAGTCAAATAGAGATCCAAGACATTTAGCTTGGGATGTACAGGAGGGAGAATGGTGGCCTTATAGACTGAGACATCAGATTTATGGGAAGGAAGGAGAGCTGTGAGACATATAGAGGGCATGGCCGCAGATATCGTGACAGATATAGTGTATAGCTGTTGACACTATGAATGTATATGGAGAAGTCAACTTCTATAATGATATTATATTCATTGGTTCCTTTAACTCTTTAGGACCCTACAGAAGCTCGTAGATGTAAGGGTTCCTCTGATGCAAAACCAGGAGGGATCAGGGTGACTCTTGTTTCATCCATGGGCAAATAGGTTTTAATTAATTGAGTGTATATACACAATGACCCACATTTATTATCCCTTTAACAACGACTCCCTATCTTTTGACTTTGCTGCGTCTTGGCTCTCTCTCTTGCAATGTAGAAGGAGCAGGTCTAGTGCCCCGACATCTTAGGCTCACTGAGGACTATGTCATGGGTAGAGCTTGGGGCAAATCTTTGTTACCTTTGTTGGATCTGGATCTCATGCGTCCCTGGATCAGTTCTGCCAATGTCACAACAGGGGGCAGTTTTCTTCTGTAGCTCTTGTGAATGCCACCGTTACAATGGAATACTGCAAGATAAAAATTATAAAAATTGAACGTCCCCCTGAAGTCTTTACTTTCATGAAAGTACAATCCGAGGTCAGGGTTGGCAGAGTTTATGCAGTACCATAAATCAGGCAATAAGTCAGGGCAGGTAGAGCAGGTGCAGAGTCAGATATCAAGCCAAGGTCAAACACAGCAGAAAGACACCTTCACAAGACTAGCAAGCTATTAACCTTTACTCAAGGATATTCCTGTGAGGAAAGGCGCCTTAAATAGCTCACAGGTGCAGGGTACATACAGCAAGAGCTTCTTAAAGGGCTAGTGCATTTTGCAGGCAGGCAGAGATTTTAGCACCCAAGGTCTGGCAGAGGAGAGCGGTAGACAGAAAAGGATGGAGACCACAGTCAGGCAGGCTTACAGCTCCTGCAGATGGAATTTTTGTAAAGACCACCTTTCATCACCTCCAACTCTTTGCGTCCTACAACAGGTGCAACTCTACTGATTCTGGTGCAGTTGCATTTTTTCCTGTACCCCAATCCATTCCTGAGCAATCACTGCTGTTGGTTTCTGTTGGGTGCTGAAAATAACAGCAATGATTGCTCAGGAATGGTGGGGGCTAGAAAAAAAATTCCAAGTGAGTCAGTGTAGCTGCATTTAAGGTATTGAAGGATGCCGAGAGTTGGAGAAAGGTTTTCTTTAAATAAGCCAGAGGGGCAGGGGAGCAAATGGGGACAGACAGAAGAGTTTTGCAGTTTCCTAAATTATTCCTAGAGCACAACGCCTTTATACTGGGACAGCAGGTGGCCGTGGCCAGTTGGTGCCACAGAAAACAGGGTGGTTAGTAATAGCACATATCTAGGTTGGGTCAATAACCCTGAAGAATGGGGATCCTCACACATTGAAAGGGTCACAGAGCTCAGTATTAGAGGATTCACAATGACTAGTGGGGTTCTATGGGGGGCAGTTTTGGGACCTGTTCTCTATAATATATGTCTCAAAAGGTTTGCACAGTAAAATATCAATGTTTGCAGATGATACTAAATGGTGTAAAGAGAGAGACTCCATAAACAACAGTATACTGCTACATAGGAAAGCAGCCAAAGGAATACATGGAATGGGTGGACTACAATACCCAGGAAGATGATCAAATTTAGTAACTAGTGCATTGTAGTCCGCACATTTCATTTATCACTTTGGAATTAGTTTGAGAAAAAAAGATAACCAAGGGGGCGACCTGATAACTAATGTTTAGAGGAAAGGACATAGAAGAGGGTTCCTTACTGTAAGAGCAGTGAGAATCGGGAAAGGAGTTCAAGAAGGGCCCGGAGTGTAATAATATCTCATGTCATAGTTATTGTTAGAGATCGGGATACAGCTCATTGATCCAGAGATTTATTCTGATTGATTGAGTTGAGAAGGAATTTTCCTGTATCTTATGGGGTTTTGGCTTCCTATAGATCAACTTTGCACAATATTAGGCTGAACTGGATGAATGCATGCAAGAAAGCTTATTTCAGCTTTGTCTACTATGCAATAGTGAGCGCAGCTCTGGAGAATAATGCAGACTATAACTCAGGATCAGCACAGAATAAGTAATCAGCAGAATAGTGAGAGCAGCTCTGGAGTATAATACAGGATAAGTAATGTAATGTATGTACACTGACTGTACCAGCAGAATAGTGAGTGCAGCTCTGGAGTATAATACAGGATAAGTAATGTAATGTATGTACACAGTGACTACACCAGCAGAATAGTGAGTGCAGCTCTGGAGTATAATACAGGATAAGTAATGTAATGTATGTACACTGACTGTACCAGCAGAATAGTGAGTGCAGCTCTGGAGTATAATACAGGATAAGTAATGTAATGTATGTACACAGTGACTGTACCAGCAGAATAGTGAGCGCAGCTCTGGAGTATAATACAGGATAAGTAATGTAATGTATGTACACTGACTGTACCAGCAGAATAAGGAGCGCAGCTCTGGAGTATAATACAGGATAAGTAATGTAATGTATGTACACAGTGACTACACCAGCAGAATAGTGAGCGCAGCTCTGGAGTATAATACAGGATAAGTAATGTAATGTATGTACACAGTGACTGTACCAGCAGAATAGTGAGCGCAGCTCTGGAGTATAATACAGGATAAGTAATGTAATGTATGTACACAGTGACTGCACCAGCAGAATAGTGAGCGCAGCTCTGGAGTATAATACAGGATGAGTAATGTAATGTATGTACACAGTGACTGCTCCAGCAGAATAGTGAGCGCAGCTCTGGAGTATATTTATAAAGTTCTTGGACTTCGGCCTGTAGATGATATCTAGATATAAACTGTAATTTGATTAACTTGTTAATTATTTGGTTTGCACGGTTGCAGCTTCTATGTACAGTAAATCCTGACCATACTCGGGGTACCCGGACCCCATCTCCCCCCTGATTATATATGTTAAAGAACCGTTTTTCTTATAAACCAAATGGCTCAGATTGAGCAAAACTGTGAGTGTAAATCAGAGAGGGGAGTGCTGCAGAACGTTGTGGGAGGACATTGACAAAAGTGAACACAAATGGTAAGATGAATATATTCTAAGGAAAATGTATTCAGAAGTGCTAATGCTTCACTTGTATCTACAATCTGTTCACTAGCTCATATCTACCTAAAGAGCAAAAGATACTGTAGCAGCACGAAAAAAAAGAGATAAGGGTGAAAATCTCCAAAAGCAACTGACCTGGTGTCCCTGTGCACACAAATAACCCAGGGGGTGGCACGCTAAGAGTCAGTGAAAAAAAGTGTCCCCTGTATTCACCCATGTCATGTGTCTTTGGGATCTATGGGATCTTTCTCAGTACGTAAAGCCATGTGAGTGTAGGTCAATGACTGCCAGTTACCATCTAATCTTGGCCCTTCATGGCCGGCACGTCTCCATCCTGTAGTTCAGCTCTGTGGCTCATGACTCTGTGACTGAGCCCTATTCACATTGCGTTTTGTTTTACCACTATATACCTAAATATTACAGAATCTATGGCCATATTCTGCCCATAACAAAGATAGTATAATGTTAGCTAATATATGTCCACCTGACCGTTACACCGTCATGTGCTCTTTTCTCACATCTGATCCTCCTCCTATTAGTTAAGTCCGTCCCCCGAGGGATTCCTCTACTGTGAAGGTCCGCCTCCTCGCTTGTCAGCTCTCCATTCCTAGACATGCATTTCACTATTGTCTCATGTGAACAGCTTGATGGACAATGAAAGGTCTGGAGTTGTTTGGTAGTCACTGAAATACACACACATGATTGTATATACTACACACCCCTGAGGAGGTAATGCAGCCAGACTGAAATGTTGCATGGGTGAATAAAGGGGCGCTTTCTTTTTTCCCTGACTCTTGTAATGCTGCTTCTTTTGTTTGTATCTCATATCTATCTATATGAATGTCTGTCTGTCTATCTATCCTATATCTATCAGTTTATCTCAAATCTAATCTGATCGATCCCCTATCTATCTATCTCCTATCTATCTATCTATCTATCTATCTCGTATCTATCTATCTATCTATCTCGTATCTGTCTATCTATCTCTCATATCTATTAGAGATGAGCGAACATTAAAATATTCGATATTCGTTTTGAATAGCCCCTCAATATTCGACTATTCGAACGAATATCGAACCCCATTATAGTCTATAGGGAAAAAATGCTCGTTTCAGGGAATCCCACTCTTCGACTCAGGAGAGTCACCAAGTCCACTATGACACCCCAGGAAATGATGCCAACACCCTGGAATGCAACTGGGACAGCAGGGGAAGCATGTCTGGGGGCATCTATCATGCCTAAGTACCTGTATTACGTCAGGATCCCTGTCAGCTTGCGATATGCGCGAGCTGACTTTTTCCCATAGGAATGCATTGACCAGCGTTGATTGGCCAAATGCCATAAAGAGTACAGCATTTGGCCAATCAACGCTGGTTATGCCGGAGGCTCGTCTGTGAGGAGGCGGAGTCTAAGATCGGGCCAGAATGGAGACTCCTCCTCCGGCAGAACCAGCGTTGATTGGCCGAATGTTGTACTTTGTATGGCATTCGGCCAATCAACGCTGGTCAACGCATTCCTATGCCGAGATGTAGCAGAGCTGGCTGTGCGCTCAGCTCAGCTACACCGGAGATGCAGCCGAGCTGAGTGTGCAGCAGGGTTCAGCGCACACTCAGCTCTGCTGCATCTGAGATGCAACAGAGCTGAGTGTGCAGCAGGGTTCAGTGCACACTCAGCTCTGCTACATCTCCGGTGTAGCAGAGCTGGCCGTGCGCTGAGCTCGATCTCTGGTGTAGCCAGGCTGAGTGTACGGCCAGCTCTGCTTCATCTATGGTATAGCAGTGCTGGTCGTGCGCTGATCTCGGCTGTATCTCCGGAGTAGTCGAGCTGAGCACACGGCCAGCTCTGCTTCATTTCCAATGTAGCAGTGCTGGCTGTGCGCTCAGCTCGGCTGCATCTCCAGTGTAATCGCGCTGAGTGCACGGCCAGCTCTGCTACATCTCGGCATAGGAATGCATTGACCAGCGTTGATTGGCCGAATGCCATACAGAGTACAGCATTTGGCCAATCAACGCTGGTTCTGCCAGAGGAGGCGGAGTCTAAGATCAGTCCACAGCAGTCTCCATTCTGGTCCGATCTTAGACTCCGCCTCCTCACAGACGAGCCTCTGGAAGACCCAGCATTGATTGGCCGAATGCTGTACTCTGTATGGCATTCGGCCAATCAATGCTGGTCAATGCATTCCTATGGGAAAAAGTCAGCTCCTGCATATCGCAAGCTGACAGGGATCCCGACCAGATAGAGCCCCAAAGAGCTGGGTGAGTGACATTCCCACCTAAATAAAGGTAATTCCAAGCCAACTCTGCCTGTAGATCTGTCCCTGTCTCACAGTCACATAGTTCACAGTCTCAAATTAACCGAATGTTAAATCCACCATTCGTATAAATTGGAGGTCACCTGATTTAGCCAGCCAATTACTTTTTCCGATTTTTTTCAATGCCTCCGTTGTTGTAGTTCCTGTCCCACCTCCCCTGCACAGTTATTGGTGCAAAAAAAGCGCCAGGGAAGGTGGGAGGGGATACAAATTTTTAATGCGTTTGCCTCAATGATTGTAATCGAATACCTCGAACGGCCTGATATTCGATCGAACAGTGTTCGCTCATCTCTAATATCTATCTATCTATAAATTGAGAACATTTGAGCCCACAATCACCTAATAGATTTGTGTCCCCTCATACAGGTAATTCTGAATATAAACAATAATGAACCATGAAATAAAAATGAATTTTTCATCTTACATCAAGATGGGAAGTTATGTTTTTTATTTCCAGATTATATGGACACATTAGAATAGTTTCTCCTACTTTGTTATAATCACAAAGTTTTTGATGAGATTCTCAAAACTATTTTTATGATTTGAGATATTTTTGTAATTTCTTGTGGATCCTTGTTCAGCTTTATTATTTGCACCTTTCTGACATTTGTGTCGTTACTACATTTTGTATTATAATTTAACAAATTTTGCCATCTGTCTGTGAAATCCCAAACTGAGATCCAGTTTCTGAACCTTCTTTCTGTTCCACTGGGTCTTTTGCCAGCAGACCATGGTGTAGGGATGCTGATGACTGTGTATGGGTGGACGGCTCCTGTATATGTATATATATATATATATATATATATATATATATATATATATATATATATATATATATATATATATATATATATATATCTTGTTTGGGAGGGTTATTTCAAATTGCTGCACCTCTGGACTTATAACCTTAGTTCTGTTGTCATATTATAGGTGAGATTATTAGCTTTTATATGCCACCAGGATTGCAGTTCTAGCTGTGACCAAACCAGAAATATCAGCAATGAAGACACAGTCAGGAACAGGTGCTGCGGATATAAACAAAGTTTTCATATGAGACCAGAACCAATTTACAGCCTCGTCTTCAGTGGCGTAACTAGGAATGGCGGGGCCCCTTTGGCAAACTTTTGACATGCCCTCCCCCAGTCTGACACCAAAGACCTTGACGGATCCCTCCCCACGCATTACTGCGCACTCTATTAGGCCCCATAGTGGCCCCTGCACACAGTATTATACCCCGTAGTGGCCCCTGCACACAGTATTATGCCCCATAGTGGCCCCTGCACACATTATTGTGGTCCCTGCACACAGTATTATGCCCCATAGTGGCCCCTGCACATACTATTATGCCCCATAGTGGCCCCTGCACATACTATTATGCCCCATAGTGGCCCCTATACACAGTATTAAGCCCCATAGTAGCCCCTGCACACAGTATTATGTCCATAGTGGCCCCTGCACACAATATTATGCCCTATAGTGGCCCCTGCACACAGTATTAAGCCCCATAGTGGCCCCTGCACACAGTATTATGCCCATAGTGGCCCCTGCACATACTATTATGCCCCATAGTGCCCCCTATACACAGTATTAAGCCCCATAGTGGCCCCTGCACACAGTATTATGTCCATAGTGGCCCCTGCACACAATATTATGCCCTATAGTGGCCCCTACACACAGTATTAAGCCCCATAGTGGCCCCTGCACACAGTATTATGCCCATAGTGGCCCCTGCACATACTATTATGCCCCATAGTGCCCCCTATACACAGTATTAAGCCCCATAGTGGCCCCTGCACACAGTATTATGTCCCATAGTGGCCCCTGCACACAGTATTATGCCCATAGTGGCCCCTGCACATACTATTATGCCCCATAGTGCCCCCTATACACAGTATTAAGCCCCATAGTGGCCCCTGCACACAGTATTATGTCCCCATAGTGGCCCCTATACACAGTATTCTGCCCCACTGTGGACACCTATGAACAATTATTATACTCTGGGGTCTTTTCAGACCTTAGAGTATAATAATTGGATTCCCAGGGGGGATACCAACATAAAAAACACTGTTACTTACCTCTCCCTGGCTCCGCTGCACTCCTCAGTGTTGTCGGCCATCTTCCATCACGTCACATGACCCAGGACGCAGGCCCTGGTCATGTGATGTCGGGGATGGCACAGAAGTAGGCCCGAAGCTTACGGCGTAACTTACCGATCCCAGCTCCTGCCAGTATCGGTAAGTAAATAGGGTCCATTACCAGCTGGAGAAACTCCAGCCAGTAACAGCCTATTAAGAAAAAAAACCTCACAGCAGTGGGGGCCCTGTGGCAGCTGCTACCCTGGTAGTTACACCCCTGCTCGTCCTGTATGTCAGTGCTATACGGGTGCTACCCACCTATACACTCAGTTATCAGCAACCCTATACAAAGTTTAGGCCCTCTATATATCTATATCACATCTCTATCTAGCTCATATCTAATATTTAACTATTTATCTATCTCATATCTATCATCTATGTAATTCCTATCTATCTCTCTCATATTTATCTATCTATTTATCTAATATATATGTATTAATCATATTGATATCTATTTATCCATCTCACATCTATCTCATACAGGGGCGTAGCTATAGGGGGTACCCTGGTGCCTATAGGGGGGCCTGGAGCCTAATGGGGCCCAAAGTCCTTTGTATACTATAAGACGACACCAGTATTATAGATAGAAATTAGTAAGTAGGGGACCCATTACAGATTTTGGATTGTGGCCCAGGAGCTTCAGGTTACGCCTCTGAATTCCATCTATCTGTGTATCCATCTCATAGTTATCTATCTCTGTCATATCTCTATCTACCCATCTATCAATGATAATAAAGTGCTTATGAAATGACAGTATCCATATGACATTTTGGATCTCCGTTGACTTTTTGGGTGCAGAAATGAAGTGAATGACCACTTAAGGCCGTGTTCTCATGGCCTGGACTTCCAATAGGCATTGGCTTTGTAATCCCTGTGCTATAGAGTCTCGAGCCTGCAGCGTGTTCCTTGTGCTGATTTCTAGCCTATAATATGAGTGGCGTCAGGCAGAGAATCCTTACCATGTGAACACGGCCTTAGTGCAGAGCTGCGGCCCCGTGTCGCCGCCGCCGTCTGCCGGGCCAGCCCTGCACATTGCTTTACAGCCATTGGATATTTTTGCATTGACAACTTTTAATTAACAAGAAATCAGAGCGGTAGACATGAAATCCAGCAGGGAATCCAATCCCCAGACGTCTCATGAACTAAGAATAAACACGGCATGAATCAGCCGCCACGCACTCCCCGTTACTAGAAGCACATCGCTCCTGCTGCCTTATTCTTTTGTGTTCTCTCAAGGAAAATCACAAATGTAATTTGCTTTCTGTAAACTGTGTGTAAATATATGTGCGCTTGATTTTGCCGGGATGTGAATATCGTGTCGCAGACTGTGGAGCACTTCTTGGTGAGGAGAGTGTATACAGCACGTCGGGAAGGGGTTATACACACAGCCCAATTTGGTACTATTGGGGGGGGGGGGGGGGTTAGCAATGGAATTAAACAATGCAGAGGAAACTGAAGACAACTGTGAAAAATGGCCTAAATACATGGTCCTCGTGAAAAAGGAAGAGAGTAGGGTCCGACTTGGTACAAAGGGTCAGTGTGTAGTCCAGGTCTAGTTTATTAGACATGGACTACATGATGGACTTCAATGTTACCTGGCTAACTAGGAAAGACGGGGATTACCATAGCCAAATCCTTGACTGGCCTCCGAACATTATAATGCCCCCTTTACTGACCCCACATGATATAATGCCCCCCTTACTGATCCACACACAGTATGTCTTCCCCTTTACTTGCACCCACATAGCATATGGCCTCCTTTACTGGTCCTCATAGAGTATACTGCCCACTTTACTGGCACCCATAACCCTATTAGTGCCTCCCACACAGTATAATTTCCCATTTACTGGCCCCACATAGTATACTGCTCCTTTTACTGGTCCCCAAATGGTACACTTCTCCCATTATTGGCCCCCATACAATATATTCCTCCCTTTACTGGATCCCAAATGGTATACTTCTCCCATTATTGGCCCCCATATAGTATACTGCTCCCTTTACTGGTCCCCAGACGGTATATTTCCCCCATTATTGGCCCCCATATAGTATACTGCTCCTTTTACCGGTCCCTAAACAGGACACTGCCACCATTATTGGCTCTTATACATTAACTGACCTCTTTATTGGCCCTCTAACCAATATATTGGCCCTCATAATGACACATTACTACAGCATGTAATGCTCAATATTCACTTACCCACCCCCGCTCCTGTCCGTGGCCCCTTCACTTTGGCCCCACCCTCTCAGTGGATATTCCGTTCCAATGCTGAACAACGTTCGGACGTTGTTCAGTGTCAGGACATAATGTGTGGCGCACCTTAGAGGCTGGCGTGGGGAAGCTCAGGACAGGTCAGGTATGGGGGGGTGTAATCCAATAGGTAATGATACAAATATACATATATATATATATATATATATATATATATATATATATATATATATACACATATATATATAATGCTGTGGGCTGCCCATCTGACTCAAACTTAATTGCATAAAATGAAAATAATCATCTTTGTGAAAAAGTGACTGTCCCTTACATTTTACATTCCTTGTGCCAACAACCCTAACCTTAAAGTGGGCCTCCAATTATAAAACCACTATTTAAAAATGAGCAGTGCAGGTGAATATAAGATACTTTGTAATATAGCTTATTAAAGAAAAATGCTTCTTTCCCCATTCATCAAGCTGCTTTGTATAGCACATAGAAGTCTATGGAGTGAGGAGGAATAGGTTGCTGGAAGAGACACACAACTACTGCTGCTGCTGCTAAGCTCTGCTACTTGGAAGGTTCCTTTAACTATAATATCTAATAAGATACACTGTACAGAGCGTGGCAATAAATCGTGTATTAGCCATCAGCAGCCTTCTCTTCTTCCTCCCGTCTCCATAGACTTCTGTGTGTATATATGTGTTGCATCTATGTACATAATATCTATCTAACTATATCTATCGTTAAGGTGGATAAACCTGGAAACATACACGAGATAAAATTTCCAAAAAATATTCCATGTCGTATGCTTAACTTAGCCAAAAAGTTGCTCCACAGTCTGTGTTGTGTTGTGTCTAATGCTTGTGGTGTGTGAATGGGTGACATTTTCTGGCATGCTGTGATGACCTCCACATCCTAATCTGTGTTACTGCCATGAACCGTGTCTCCAATAGCCTCTTTATTATATTTGAAGATTCCAAACTGAATGGAGAGGTGGCCAAAGCGGCGTTGGCAAATGAAGATTGTCCCCACATAGACCAGACAATAACGCCCGATGAGGGCCTGTCCTTTACGCAGTCTAACACTCGGGAGAAAGGTGGACCCTACTTTCTCCTTTCACCCGAGGATTATCCGAGCCCGCCCGATGGAGGAGTAAGAAAGGGTATGTAGATGAGTTTTATCAGAGAATCTCCCATTGACCGATAGCTCAGGACTGTATCGGCAGAGAGCAGGGATGCAGATACTTCTTGTTTATGTCATGCACTATCTCTACAAGTCTTCCACAGTTTTTAGCGTGCAGGGTAGGGCTGACCTAGAAATGCTGCATTCATGACCCCAAACTTAACCCACAATGTGCCTGTGCCTAGTAAGATGTTACTTCATGTGGCGGGGAACATACTGTTCCTACGTAGACTCATGACTGTTACAAAAAAGACTCAGTTATATCATACATTTTGCGCCTTTACCTTGTCGCATTGACAAGTTGGGTGTAATACGCAGAAAAAGATGGTGGGTGATGCCACAAGCTGCGGCAAGTAGCCAAATCTCTATATAGAACATACATCAGCTAATGCACCGAGATCCACGTGATGAGGTAAATGCAATGAGGTCCACAACGTGACATCCACACAATGAGGTCCACAACATGACAGCCACACGATGAGGTAAACACAATGAGGTCCACAACATGACAGCCACACGATGAGGTAAACACAATGAGGTCCACAACGTGACATCCACACAATGAGGTCCACAACATGACATCCACACAATGAGGTCCACAACATGACATCCACACAATGAGGTAAACACAATGAGGTCCACAACATGACAGCCACACAATGAAGTCCACAACATGACAGCCACACGATGAGGTAAACACAACGAGGTCCACAATAGGAGATCCACACAGAGAGGTAAACATAGTGAGGTCAACACAGTCACATCCACAAGGTGAGGTCAACACAATGAGGTCCACACAACGAGGTCCATAACAGGACATCCACACAGTGGTAAACACAATGAGGTCAACACAGTCACATCCACACGGTGAGGTCAACACAATGAGGTCCACAACATGACATCTACAAAATGAGGTCCACTCTAGGGTATCCACACGGTGAGGTAAACATAATGAGGTCCACACGGTGAGGTCCATAACAGGACATCCACAAAGTGAAACTGAGGTAAACACAATGAGGTCAACACAGACATATCCACACGGTGAGGTCCACAATAGGAGATCCATATGATGAGGTAAACACAGGCCTTCATAACAAGGTCCACAACAGGACATCCACACAGTGACATTGAGGTAAATGTAATGAGGTCAACACAGTCATATCCACATGGTGAGGTAAACACAATGAAGGAAACACAGTGAGGTCCACAATAGGAGATCCACACAGGGAGGTAAACACAATGAGGTAAACAGCCATATCCACACGATGAGGTAAATACAATGAGGTCCACACAAGGAGGTCCACAACAGGACATCCACACAGTGACAGTGAGGTAAACACAGTGAGGTCCACAATAGGAGATCCACACAACGAGGTCCACAACAGGCACACAACAACATCCACACCGTGATGTAAACGCAATCAGATCCACAGACTGAGGTAAACGCAATCAGATCCACACAATGAGGTTCATACAATGAGATGAAGACAGTAGGGTCCACACAATGAGGTTCACTCAGCACAGTAGGGTCCACACCACGAGTACCACACGACAAGGTCCACACAACGAGATCCATACAGCTCATCTTCAGTGTCTCTTATGTTAGTAGCAATGTCTATCATTCAGAACCTAGCTTGTCGTGAAAAAAAACAATGAAAGTCCGCTTGGTAAAAATGTTTCTGTCACCACTTGTCGGCCATCAGACGTGTGTTAAGAGCATTGTTATTATTGTCATAATCTGATTCCATTGTCTGCCGACTTGTTCCCTCTGCATGTGTAAAAGCAAGAAAATGGCTGCATGCTATGTCTGTAGCTGCAAGCAAGTGGGTGGTATCACTATGGCAACAGGAGGAATGGATGTGAGGGTACGGCGTACTGCAAATACTGCATTGCCATCTCGAAATTCAGTTTCAGAGGCCGATCCTGCAACGCAGACACCAGAGAGCAGCTGCAGATGCCAAGGACTCCTTAGTAAGCCTGTCGATAGCGTGCTATAGGTAGAATCCGAGCCTAGCGCAGAGCTGCACCTCCAACCGTCTCGACAATGCTATTTATAAATGGGGTTTTTTGGGTTTTTTTTTTTTCCTCCAAAATGCTGGAAATATTGCCAATGCATGCGGAAGGAAAAAGTCAGCCCCGAGGCACAAAACAAAGCACTTACATAAGCAAGGCTAGGAGCAGACGCTTGTAGTGTGTGCACCGGTGACATCTCCTCTGTGATCTCTCATCTTGTAATCTCTCCATAGTTTGTCTCCGCTGGATTTTGTTGCCAAGTGATACAACTCTCAGCATGTAACAGTGCATGGGAATCCCGCTGAAATGGCTACACTGTTGACCTCATTCTTAGTCCATTCAACTTTATGATCCACTGCTGTACTTTGCATTTCATCTTCCAAATGAAGGTTCTAAAAAAAAAAAAAAAAAAAAAAGTAAAAAAATAACAAAAAGTCATAGCTAACATTACCGGGGTAGAGCGCCCTCCAGTGTCTGCACATCGCCTCTCACTCTTCTCTCTCTCCCATTCATCATGTAGCATGGATCAGTAGCAGAGAATGGTCTATAACCAGCTTTGTAACCATTTTCTTTACTATGCTCCCGTTTCCTCGGTGCCACTGATAACCCCCAGTATCAAAATAGCGAAAGACGAAGGAAAAGCGGGCAGCGCGCTCTTCTGGCGGGCCATATGCTGCATGATCTTGGTATATAGGACCACCTACGATAGTGTCTTGCTAGTTTGATGCTTTTTTTTCTCCTCTTGGCTAACATTGGACTTCACTGGCTGCTGTCATTTGCGGGAAACAAAAAAAAAATGTAAAAAAAAATTAAAAAATGGAGACAAAGGAAGAACCGTTCTCTCTCTCAGGATATTCTTTGAGCCATAGGAACCCAGCAAGAGTCTGCGCAAGTAGGATGATTATATTGCATGGGCGCCTATTAAAGTAGAAGCAATATTCAGCTGCATGGAAATGATAACTTAAGTTTCCGATGGAGAAGAAAAATGGCTGCCTCTGCATGTCGCTCCACCACTTCTTTTGTTTGTTTTTTTTTTCCATTTCTCTTTCAAAAAAAAGTTATATCGACGAGCTTGAATGAAAAAAAAAAAAGACGGTGGAGGAGTCTTTTAAGTCTTCATTGTATATTTTACAGGCATGTTTTTGCAAAGAGCATCGTGTCATTGCTAAATATGCAAACAGAGGCAGCCATGATGATGGCTTGGGCTGATGTGCAGGAAAGAAGCGGCGTGTTGTACTCACCCCTGCATATGGACAAACATAACCACGTCAGGCAAAACCCTACCTATCCAAAGGGGTTCGGGTGAGGTGACCCCTAGAGCGATGCTGCCAAAATGTAAAAAAAAAACTGTAGAGGAACCGATTTTTTTTTTTCCCCCTTTATTTAGCATGAATTGCATGATGTAAAAAGCGCAGAAGCAGAGGATTCTGTAAAATGCATATATTTTCTTTTACATACATTATGTAGCAAACCATACTGTACATTGAATTGCTCCGGGTTGACTTTTTGTACATGGACTCTTAACAAGAAGTGCACTCTGGCAGCCATCGGTCACATTGACCAGGTCCGCGCACTGTATATCTACATCTCTAGATGGATGGCGACTTGTGACTAGTCGGATTTTATTTCCCCGTTTTCATTGGCATGCTTGTGAACATGGAGCCTATACCTGACCTGTTAACAAGTGGCCTATAGTGACTGTCCATAGGAGGTCTCTTGTACGTTATCGCTGTATACATGACCCATGGTGGTAAATCCCTAAAGATTGTTCTTTATTAAATAACCAGACTTGGATTCCAAACATGAAACGTGTTCATTCAATGCTGGGACTTGTAGTAACGAAAAAAATCAGGAAACACTTGTCCAAGTACGAAACAGACTGGCACTGTATGCAAACTGATACGTTTGGGCAAAAAAAAAAAAAAAAAGATGCATGCAAAAAATGTTATGCAAAAAAAAAAAAAACGAAAAAAAAACAAAAAAAAACAAACTTGCATGAAATAAATTTTGTATTGTAACTTCGACTGCCTGCTCTATAGACGAGTATGTTGGAGGAAAGTCGCTGATGGTGATTGGTTTTGCGCAATTTATAATGTCATTTGTGTGGAATTCCGTGCCGCAGGTCTCATGCTAAGAAATAATATCATGAGAGAAGAACGGCGAAGCTGGAAAGTGAGACGAGAGTCGTCGCGCGGGTAAGTAGAAGAAGATACACTCGCAATACAATGTACGGTCAGTCAGGGGATGGCTTACTAGAGAGTACAATGTATACAAATACCTCACTATTAGTAGTGCACTGTATACTGTGACTATACGCCTATGCAATACATATATAGTGTCTCTAACAAAAAGAGCTTAGTTCCAGTTCCCTATATTACTGAGGAGTGGGAACTCACTATTAGGGAGAAGTGACCTGTATGTGATGTCTGAGATAACTCACTATTATAAAGTGAAGTGTATGTGATGTCCATGAAAACTCACTATTAGTGAAGAGTACACCAAGTATGAGGTCTATGAGAATTCACTATTATTGAGGAGTACACTACATATACCATCTATGAGAAATTAACATTTGTGAGTGCACTGCATCAGAGGTCTATGGTAACTCACCACTGCTGAAAGGTACACCAAAAGTGTCATCTATAACTCACATTACTGAGGAGTGCACTGTATGTGACGTCTATATCTCACCATTACTAAGGAGTGCACCAAGTGTGATATTTTACCATTACTGAGAATAATTCTAGAATAACTCACCATTACTGAGGAGTGCACTACATTTGCTGCCTATGATAACTCAACTTTCCAGAGGAGTGCACTGTATGTGATGTCTATAACTCACATTAATGAGGAGTGCACTGTATGCAAAATATATGATAACTCACTATTGCAGTATGTTATGTCTGATAACTCTATAACTAACTATTACTGAGGAGTGCACGGTATATGATGTCTATACCTCACTATTACTAAGGAGTGCACTGCATTTGCTTTGATAAATTAATGTTCCTGAGTGCACTGCATGTGATGTCTATAAAAACTCACTGTTAATGAGAAGGGTTCCATACGTGATGTCTATGATAACTCTCCATTACAGTATGTTATGTCTATGAAAACTCACAATTGCAAAGGAGTGAAAGGTATGTGATGTCTATGATAACTCACTATTACTGCCATTACTGAGGAGTGCACTGCATGCGATGTCTCACCATTACAGAAGATAATTATAGAATAACTCACCATTACTGAGGAGTACACTACATATACTGTCTATGATAAATCAACATTCCTAAGGGAAGCACTGTCTGTGATGTCTATAACTCACTATTACAGTATGTTATGTCTCTGATAACATTATTACTAAATAGTGAGTGATATGTGATATCTATAACTCACCATTACTGAGGATTGCACTGCATGCGATGTCTATAACTCACTGTTACAGAAGAGTACACCATGTGTGATGTCTATAACTCACTATTACTATGGAGTACACTACACTGACTATCTATGATAAATCAATGTTCCTGAGCGCACTGCATCAGGTGTCTTTAAAAACTCACTGTTACCGAGGAGTGTTCTATATGGAGGTCTATGAAAACTCACCATTACAGTATGTTATGTCTATGATAATTTACGGGGGATATTGTCACTCCTTAGGGAGAGACCACCATATAGGTGTGTGGAGACTTGTTAAGCCTTTAGCACTCCACTTTGCAAGGAACTATGGGAAGAATATGCAAATCCGCCTTCCATGATGTAATTAGGAAGACAGTTGCTGCCTCATTGTTGCAAACCCTGTCTAAGCCTCTCACCTCTACCAGGTTATAGTCCTCTCTACATCGGGCTGATGAGATCCAACCAGATCGAAACAGCTGTCCTCGATTGAGAGACTATAACCTGGTAATAATCCCAGCGTCATTGCTAAACAAAGGCCTCTTGGAAGGTCGGGCATGAGGCTAAAGGGAGCAGCCATTATTGGGTTATTTCACTGGAATCCTGTCTTAAGACAGGCTTGCACATTCCAGTGAGCGCCCTCTATTGGTTTGCAACAATGAGGCAGCAACTGTCTTCCTAATTACATCATGGAAGGCAGATTTGCATATTCTTCCCATATGATAATTTAGTATTACTGAGGGGTGCACTGTATGTGATGTCTATAACTCACCATTACTGAGGCGTGCACTGTAAGTCACCATGACTGAATATTCCACTAGTGTCATACACATTCTGGTGAGTATGCCATCTATGATATATCATTGTTCCTGAGGAAGACATAGTATGGCATGTCTATGATAATTCACTATTACTAAGAAGTACATTACATATGCGGTCTATGATAACTCACAATTCATGGGTGCACTGCATGTGATGTCTACGATATCTCACCATTACTGAGAGGTGCATTGTATGCCATGTCCATAAAAATACCCCATTACTAAAGAATGATGCGCATGTGATGTCTATGATAACTCACCATTACTGAAGGGTGCACTGTGCACAACCACTCACCATTACAATATGTTATGTCTATGATAACTTACTATTACTGTCTAGTGAAGAGTATGTGATTTCAATGATAACTCTCTATTAGTGAGCAGTGCACTGCATGTGGTCTATAATTCACCATGATTTAGGAGTGCATTGTATGCAATGTGTATGATAACTCACCATTACTGAGGATTGCACTATATGTGTTGTCTATAACTCACCATTACTGAGGAGGTCACTGTATGTGATGTGTATGATCACCCACCATTACTGAGGAGTGCACTATTTTTTATATTACCAGGAACCTCATTTTCACACATCCTTATATACAGTCGTTTTTGCAGTAATGCCCTTGGTACTAGCAGAGATGCAACTGTTTGTGTTTGCCAGTCTATTGCAGCCACAGTAACACGCATCCGTACCTTTTGTTCATATTGTTTGCCAGTGCTGACCACTTCTGTTAGTTGCCTTGCACATTTGGGGCTGTGGCTGACTCCATTTTGGTAGTGCACACCACCCATCTGCCCAAGGCTGACTTAAATTATAGCTAAATACGGTTAAACTACACTCCTCCTTATCCCTCGTTCACATCTGCGTTGGTATTCCGTCCGGGGCAGTCTGCATGGGGACCTCCCGAACAGTATACCAAACGAAATTGCAAGCACTCTGCAGTAAAAGCCCACGGACCCCATAGACTATAATGTTTTTCCTGTTAATGGAAAAATAAAAAAAGTTAATGGAATATTAAATGGTAACGCTACAAAGTACAATCTGTACGGCAAAAAGTAAGCCCCGTGAACGCAAATCTTAAAAAAATAAATAAAAAAAATTGTGATTTCCGGAAGGTGGAGAGAAAAAAACGAAAATAAAAAAAAACGGCTGTGGCAGGAAAGGGTTAATACACCATTCAATGGGATTACATCAGAAAACAGCCATAAATACCTTGGTCAATGTGCCTGTATATCTCGTCCAGGACAGTCACCTCCAATGCGCCCCCCATTGACCACAGCGGTCTCAGCCTCAGCATTAAACATATTTATTCAGCTTCTTGTGCAAAATATAAAATATAGGAAAAAATATAAAATTCATCTGCACCGAGAGTCACCGGAAACACGTGGCGGTCGCTGACCTGGAGGCGCGCACAGGACTAGAGAGTGTCCGGCTCCACACCCGATCAGCGTCACTCTGCCCGATGTGGGAAGTCCGACTGCCGTTGGCGTGGGCACATTGTCTTCGCCACCGGTTCCGCACATCCCATGCTCGTTCCATCCCCACGAATAGACTGTATCCCCTAAAAATATAAGAAGAGCAGCTTGGCATTGGTACAGGATATTCCGAAAATCAATAGAAGCTTACGATTTATTACAGGACAAGGAAAGGGATTGACATGAACAAAGCAAATCAGAAGATCACATCAAAGAGAGTCAGAAGAGATTAAAAAAAAAAAAAAAAAAAAAGGTTTTTAACCCTTGCACCCCCAGGTGCACCCGGACATAGATGGACACTAATTTGGCAGAGCAGTCGCAGTAGCCATTGGGTTTTACACAGCAGTGACCCGGCTGTAGTGCCTGTGATCGGACAAGACTCTGACCACAGGCACTTAACACACTCAGATTCCGTGGTCAAATGGAGTAAGACATCTTGGAGTTTATGTTCAAATTTGTGATCAGTGATGGGGTCACGATCACAGGAGGCAGGCCTTGTCATGGGAGCTGGGAGCCTTCTGTAAGTTCCCAGGCCAACCTTAAGGGGGCATTCACATGGAGTAAACTGGCACTGATTCTGCCATGATAACTCGCGGCAGAATCGGCGCTGACAAAAAGACTCCCATGGGTTCTGTTTTTCACGCGGAACCCATTGAAGTCAATGGGAGTCTTCTTTATCAGCGCTAATTCTGCCGCGAGTTATCGAAGCAGAATCAGCGCCAATTTACTCCGTGTGAATGGTCCCTTAGTAGTGTCATTATAGAAACCTGCCTGTGGGAAACATACAGCAGTATTGCAGTCTATGGCACAAGAGATCTAAAGATTAGAGATGAGTGAGTACTGTTGGGATCAGCCGATCCGAACACCACGCTCCATAGAAATGAATGGATGCACTTGGTACTTCCGCTTTGACGGCGGCCAGCCGCTTAACCCCCCGCATGCCGGCTACGTCCATTCATTTCTATGCGAGCGTGCTGTTCGGATCGGCTGATCCCAACAGTACTCGCTCATCTCTACTAAAGATCACAGGTTCAAGCCCACCTTAGGATGCTAAAAAAAAAAAAAATTTTTTTTTTTTTAAATCCCCTAAAAGTTCAAATCAGCCACCTTTATATAAAAATATAAACACATTAGGCGTCCCCAAGTCCAAAAATTGCCTGAACCATTAAAATATATAAAGTTTGTCCTATAGGGTGAACGTCGTGGCGGCAGAAGAAAACAAAATCGCTGAATTACCCTTCTTTTTTACTGCTTTGCCTCCCAAAAACTGGAATAAAATCTTCAGTTCCCCAAAATATTATCAATGAAAACGACAGACTGCCCCGCAATAAAATACACCTTGGACAGCTTCGTACACTAAAATCTCTTAGAGTTAGGGGTGTTAGAATCTGGCAACTCAGCCCGACTGCTAAAACAGCGGTCACCCGCGGACCCCACAGACTATAATGGGGTCTCCCGGGTGTCCGCTGATTTCAGGACTCTTCTCTCTCCCGATTTCTTGTGGTTTCATCTGCGGAGTGTCCAATGCAGACTCCGATGCAGATGTGGACTTAGCCTTATGTGCCGCAGGCCTGCACGTCTTATCACTGCAAAAAAAACTTTCGGAATGTCAATGTCACGGGAAAGATCTTAACGTCAAAAACATCTGGAGTTCTTCTTCATCCTCTTGGTTTGCATGTCATTCTTTTTTGGCTCCGAGCCTCTCCCACTCATACAGAATATCCACATCTACTATTAGAGGACCGTGCCCAGGTTATCAGATCAATGACAAATCCCTGGATAATTTGGCATGTGACCTTGAGCCCAGCCGTTCCGGTTTCTCCGGTGCCAGCTCGTGACAATGCTCTTCCCAGCTGCGCTCGGCTTTCCTCTCACAATTAACCACAGTGTTTTCTATAATTCATTTCCTATGTTCTCATTCACAAATCTCAGTGTGTGGCGAACAAGTTATGTTTTCTTCCAATCTGCAGCCATCGCAGCGAGACTTGTAGGTTATAGAGAAAGGAAATTTACTGAAGAATTACTAAATGAATCACACAGAAATTTCCAATCTCGGCACGTGGTGAGCGCAGCGGCGGCGGTCTGAGATCAGTGTGGCCTTATTCTGACACTTAGTGTTGACAATGCTACAGGACGGCTGTAGTGTACAGTGACACTGACTAATGTACCAAGAACACGACCGCTACCAAATGTGACACCGCAGAGGACAGAACACAAAATGAGATGAGTTATATAACAAGGACGATCGGTATAAGCCGATATATTGTATCAATATTCAGTAATGACTACAGACAGGGGGACTTCTAATGGTTTGTTTTGTTTCAGGTTTGGATGGTTCTGTCCCAAGATCCATTGCAGGTCAAATAACATTGTTATGAACCAAGGTTTAAATTGGCTTAACACACAGTTTATGGCTACTAGGAGCTTATCTATAATACATAGTGTATGACACTGTCAGGGCTCCAGGACTATACACTCACCGGCCACTTTATTAGGTACACCATGCTAGTAACGGGTTGGACCCCCTTTTGCCTTCAGAAATGCCTCAATTTTTCGTGGCATAGATTCAACAAGGTGCTGGAAGCATTCCTCAGAGATTTTGGTCCATATTGACATGATGGCATCACACAGTTGCAGTCGCAGATTTGTCGGCTGCACATCCATGATGCGAATCTCCCGTTCCACCACATCCCAAAGATGCTCCTCTATTGGATTGAGATCTGGTGACTGTGGAGGCCATTGGAGTACAGTGAACTCATTGTCATGTTCAAGAAACCAGTCTGAGATGATTCCAGCTTTATGACATGGCATTGCATTATCCTGCTGAAAGTAGCCATCAGATGTTGGGTACATTGTGGTCATAAAGGGATGGACATGGTCAGCAACAATACTCAGGTAGGCTTTGGCGTTGCAACGATGCTCAATTGGTACCAAGGGGCCCAAAGAGTGCCAAGAAAATATTCCCCACACCATGACACCACCACCACCAGCCTGAACCGTTACCGATACAAGGCAGGATGGATCCATGCTTTCATGTTGTTGACGCCAAATTCTGACCCTACCATCCGAATGTCGCAGCAGAAATCGAGACTCATCAGACCAGGCAACGTTTTTCCAATCTTCAATTGTCCAATTTCGATGAGCTTGTGCAAATTGTAGCCTCAGTTTCCTGTTCTTAGCTGAAAGGAGTGGCACCCGGTGTGGTCTTCTGCTGCTGTAGCCCATCTGTAGCCTCAAAGTTGGACGTACTGTGCGGCGTTCAGAGATGCTCTTCTGGCTACCTTGGTTGTAACGGGTGGCTATTTGAGTCACTGTTGCCTTTCTATCAGCTCGAACCAGTCTGGCCATTCTCCTCTGACCTCTGGCATCAACAACGCATTTCCGCCCACAGAACTGCCGCTCACTGGATGTTTTTTCTTTTTCGGACCATTCTCTGTAAACCCTGGAGATGGTTGTGCGTGAAAATCCCAGTAGATCAGCAGTTTCTGAAATACTCAGACCAGCCCTTCTGGCACCAACAACCATGCCACGTTCAAAGGCACTCAAATCACCTTTCTTCCCCATACTGATGCTCGGTTTGAACTGCAGGAGATAGTCTTGACCATGTCTACATGCCTAAATGCACTGAGTTGCCGCCATGTGATTGGCTGATTAGAAATTAAGTGTTAACGAGCAGTTGGACAGGTGTACCTAATAAAGTGGCCGGTGAGTGTATATATCTATAATACATAGTGTATGACACTGTCAGGACTCCTAGGACCAGGGCCGCCGATAGGGCAGTACTACTGGTACTGGCGTCAGGGGCCCGGCCAAATTGAAAAATGGGGGGGCCCGGTTTTGGCCCGCCACCGTGTGCCGGCCCCCTGGCGCCCGTAGCAGTCATTGTGTATGTCCTATTTCAACTCAGATCTGCATCCAGAGGACGCAGATCTGAGTTGAAGACATACGCGGCTGAAGCAAGGAGCTGACACAGGTCAGCTTCTCGCTTCGCCGCTGCGCGCCTCTCTCCCTGACACATATGCAGCTGAAGCGAGGAGCTGACATGTGTCAGCTCCTCCCTTCTCCGCCTCCGCTACTGGCTTGTAGACGCGATGTGATGACGTCACATCGCGTCTATAACTGTGCGCCAGTGAGAGAGAGGCGCGCAGAGAGCTGCGAGGGAACGAAGGAGAAGGTAAGTCAGTCAGTGTAATATGGAACGTGAAACTGGGGGCAGAGATGGAGAGGACGACATGACAATGGGGGCAGAGATGGAGGGACATGTATATGGGGCAGAGATGGAGGGGACATGAATATGGGGGCAGAGATGGAGGGGACATGAATATGGGGGCAGAGATGGAGGGGACATGAATATGGGGGCAGAGATGGAGGGGACATGAATATGGGGGCAGAGATGGAGGGGACATGAATATGGGGGCAGAGATGGAGGGCATGAATCTGGGGGTAGAGATGGAGAGGACATGAATCTGGGGGCAGAGATGGAGGGACATGAATCTGGGGGTAGAGATGGAGGGGACATGAAACTGGGGGCAGAGATGGAGGGGGGGAACATGAAACTGGGGGCAGAAATGGATGGGCGGACATGAATCTGGGGGCAGAGATTGGGTGGGAGACATGAAACTGGGTGCAGATGAAGGGTGTATATGAAGCTGGGGGAGAGATAGAGGGGGGACATATAATGTACGGGTGACTGTAGGAGGATTATACTGTGTGCGGGCACATGAAAAATTAATGAGAATGGGTGGAGTCAACATAACGGTGGGTGGGGCTAAATTTGCCGCGGCGCACATTTTGTCCCTCTTTTGGTTCTTCAAAAGTTGGGAGGTATGGGTACAGGGGGCAGTGGAAAGATGTTAGAAGGTGGACGGGGGGGGAGGGGGATTGTTGGGGCATCAGGTGTGCGGCACTGCGGAGAGGGAACTGGGGCCTGATTAAGCCTTGTAAAGCTGCTAAATAAAGGTAAATGTAATACAGAATTGGTATCTCGCATTTTAAAATAGCGGGGGGGGGCCAGACACTTAGGCTGTATGGGGCCCCAAAATTCCTGATGGCGGCCCTGCCTAGGACTATATATATCTATAATACATAGTGTATGACACTGTCAGGGCTCCTAGGACTATATATATCTATAATACATAGTGTATGGCACTGTCAGGGCTCCTAGGACTATACATATCTATAATACATAGTGTATGACACTGTCAGGGCTCCTAGGACTATATATCTATAATACATAGTGTATGACACTGTCAGGGCTCCTAGGACTATATATCTATAATACATAGTATATGACACTGTCAGGGCTCCTAGGACTATACATATCTATAATACATAGTGTATGACACTGTCAGGGCTCCTAAAAAATAGTGTACGACACAGTGTATGTCCTAGAATTCCTGTGTCATAGACTATATTTCACAGATAGTCCTAGGAGCCCAGACAGTGTCATACGCTATGTATTATAGGTAGAACTATATCTATAATACAGTGTATAACACTGGCAGGACTCCCAGTAATCTATCTAGCATATTCCTAGCTAAGGCAAACACAGCCAAAGTAATGTCAAAGTGACAGTAACATGTGTGTCTATGGGAAAACGGATGACAGGCAGTAGATACAAACTGCATGTTTAACCATAAAAAGAACTGGAACCTATTTAACGCTTTTTAACATTAAAAACACTGCAAAAATTTGCATGCCCACGTTTTATTTTCCATACCAACAGGGAAGTTAAATTGGAAGAAGAAATATCTTTTACAAAAACTATCCCATTGTAGGGACTTGCAAGTGCAAAAGTTATTTTGAAGAGAATTTTGTAACAACATGAATGGTCAGAAAGTAAAGAAGGGACTGTAAAAAATAAACAAAACAAAACGTACGAGAAACGTATCTGTCGCTACCACCGGAGCTTGCCTGGTCTGTCCTTTTACGTCCTACATTACCAACAGTCATGTCTTCCACCTCGGCCTCCTCCACAAGTCTGTTCTCATCCAACTCATCAAAAAGAGGAAGACTCAGACTTGGAGGAATAGCTTTCTCTGCCGGTGCCACATTACTAGGACGGATGAGGAAGTCGCGACTGACTGGGAAGAAAGACTGTGTGGAGAGGAGGAGGAAGACAAAACACATAGAACTAAAGGTGACTGCGTCACAGAAGCCTTTACTGCATAATGTGGGATTATGTCTCCTTGTTTACATCTTGGGAGACAGATTTGCATATTACTCCCATGATCCCTTACAGTGGAGCGACTATGGCTGAATAAGTCTCCACACACCTAATAGGTGGTCTCTCCTTATGGAGTGATATTATCCCCATAATCTGGTCTCTCAGCCTCTCAATTCTACCAAGTCAGTTCTCTCTATGCTGCGCTGACGAGGTCCAACCAGACCGAAACGGCCGTTCGTAGCTGAGAAACTAACATGGTAAAAATCCCACATTATGCAGTAAAGGCTTCTGGGAAAGTTGGGCATGATGTTCAGGGTGCTTCCTATAGAGGGCAGCATAACAGAGGCACTGTCTCCCTATTTACATCTTGGGAGACAGATTTGCATATTCCTCCCATGATCCCTTACAGTGGAGCGACTATGGCTGTATAAGTCTCCACACACCTAATAGGTGGTCTCTCCTTATGGAGTGACATTATCCCCATAATCTGTATTTTTCTAGTCATTTTACTGGACTACTTATGTGATATATTTTTCTTATACTATAAATGAATTGGATACAAAATTTTTGGGATGACTCTATTGCAAAAAATGCTTTTTGAGATTTGGCACTCAAAGGGTGACCTGGCCAGTCAAAAACTACAATGGAGCGGTGACAGCATGGTAGACAAAATAAGATTTTGCACTTAAATGATGACCTGGCCATTGTATGTTACACAGTAGACAGCCAAAGTACAGTGCAGAGCTTCTTCCCCTCTCCGGTGAGCAATCTGCCTCTGTCGAAAATTAATGAAATGTAAATTCATTAGATCTAACTCAATTATGCTCCAGAGTCTTTGTACACAGTGATCGACAGCTCTACGGTATATATGTACACACTGATAGAGAAAGCACAAGAGTCCTCCCAACAAACAGTGATTGACAGCTCTATATGTATACACAGTGAAGGAAAGCACCTGAGAGACCTGCCCCCCCCGTGATTGACAGCTCTTCAAGTATATACAGTGATAGAAAGCGCCTGAGAGTCCTACCCCCCCCCAGTGATTGACAGCTCTATATGTCTATACAGTGATAGAAAGCGCCTGAGAGTCCTACCCCCCCAAGTGATTGACAGCTCTATATGTATATACAGTGATAGAAAGCACCTGAGAGTCCTGCCCCCCCCCCAGTGATTGACAGCTCTATATGTCTATACAGTGATAGAAAGCGCCTGAGAGTCCTGCCCCCCCCCAGTGATTGACAGCTCTACATGTCTATACAGTGATAGAAAGCACCTGAGAGTCCTGCCCCCCCCCCCAGTGATTGACAGCTCTATATGTCTATACAGTGATAGAAAGCACCTGAGAGTCCTGCCCCCCCCCCAGTGATTGACAGCTCTATATGTCTATACAGTGATAGAAAGCGCCTGAGAGTCCTGCCCCCCCCCCAGTGATTGACAGCTCTATATGTCTATACAGTGATAGAAAGCACCTGAGAGTCCTGCCCCCCCCAGTGATTGACAGCTCTATATGTCTATACAGTGATAGAAAGCGCCTGAGAGTCCTACCCCCCCCCCCAAGTGATTGACAGCTCTATATGTATATACAGTGATAGAAAGCACCTGAGAGTCCTGCCCCCCCCCCCCCCAGTGATTGACAGCTCTATATGTCTATACAGTGATAGAAAGCGCCTGAGAGTCCTCCTCCAAAGTGACGGAAAATAGGCGGGGTTAGCAGGGGAGGGGTGGGGCCATCTCGCTTCCAATAGACTTATCTAAGAAGTTGTGAGGATGTATATCTGCAGCAGCAACACCAGGTAGAAAGTCTGTTCCTATAGAGACTCGCCTTCAGTATTGGGCGGAGCGCTCCATAACCGCTCTGCCTGATCACAGACATAGAGACCACTGAGTTGTTTCTGCACATTACTTTCCATTCATCAATAAGAGCAGGGCGCTGAGGAATCATCAGCAGGACCACCCTGGACCCCAGGTATGCAGGATTAAGGGGGTTTTCCATCCCCAAATGGATCTTACATACTGATGACCTATCACCAGGATCAACTGTTATGAAAAGTGGAAGTCACAGCAGTGGGTCGGAGTAATAGAAGTAATAGGAGAGCCGCCGCAGCCGTTCTCTCTGTATAGTGGTGGTTCTGCGCCATTGCAGCTCCCATCCTATCACCTGAATAGGAGAACACTGCAAACACTGCCCAGGAATAAGGAACATGGCAAAAAATTAAGGAATTTACTTGGTCTCCAAGTACCACAGATCTCGATCTGATCAACTTTCTTTGGAATGCAAAGGAAAAACAACTCCGTTCTATAGAGGCGGCATCTCCGAACTTACTCGTGTCTTGGTACCAGATGCCACATCGCACCTTCTTAGGGGTCAGAGCTGTTTGACAGCAGCACTGGGACCTACACCATATTGGTTTTTAATGGCTGATCTCACACGTGTTCACCATTCATCAGAATAAACCAACTGCTTAAAGGGATTGTCCAGGAATTGAAGCAACTTGTGGGACAGCAGGGAGAGATGTTAAAGAAAAACAAAACAAAACATACTCACTTAACCCTGCCACCAGGCCACACAGACAATCAGTGGCCTCAGCAATGGCTATTACAGAAGCGGTGACATATGTGAGTGATGTCACCTGTCCTCTCTCCAGCGAGGTCACTGATTGGTTGCAGCAGTCACATGAGGCTCAGGACACACTTATAGGTAATGACAATGACACAACTACAGTGTACACAAGTATAGCTAATCACAATGTCACAACAACAAACACAATTACATGTAATCACGATAACACAACAAGAGTGTACACAACTACAGGTAACACAACATGACAATCACAGTGTACACAATTACAGGTAACACAACATGACAATCACAGTGTACACAATTACATGTAACCACAACCTCACAACCACAAATACAATTACATGTAATCCTGACAATGATAACACATCAAAACCTGCATGAGGGACTAAAGATCTCAATGGGGAGTCTGAGAACAGAACTAGCAAAAGGTGTCGAATTTATAGTTTTGGCCAATGATAATAATAGAAAATCTATAAAATGATGTTCTTTATATATAATGATAATTACTGGGGCCAGCAGAAGAGTTAGACTTACCGCACAATGCCAGGTTATGTTCGGACCCGCATGCAATCTGTAAAGCGAAAGAAACAAAGGTCAGGTCAATTTATTGCTTAAGGAACAAGATATTGAGAAGACGGAAATTTTATCTACCAGAACCACATTGACAATGGCAGGAGGACTGGAGCTTACAAACCATCTAGATATGGAGTCGTGCGAAAGCACAAGCAGTCTAGACATGGAGTGGGGCGAGGTGCAGACCGCCTAGACATGGAGTGGGGCGAGGTGCAGACTATCTAGACATGCAGTGGGGCGAGGTGCAGACTGTCTAGATATGGAGTGGAGTGAGGTGCAGACCGTCTAGACATGGAGTGGGGCGAGGTGCAGACCGTCTAGACATGGAGTGGAGCGAGGTGCAGACCGTATAGACATGGAGTGGGGCAAGGCACAGACCATCTAGATATGGAGTGGTGTAAGGTGCAGACCATTTAGACATGGAGTGAGGTGCAGAACGTCTAGACATGGAGTGGAGCGAGGTGAAGACCGTATAGACATGGAGTGGAGCGAGGTGAAGACCGTACAGACATGGAGTGGGGCGAGGTGCAGACCATCTAGACATGGAGTGGGGCGAGGTGCAGACCGTCTAGACATGCAGTGGGGCGAGGTGCAGACTGTCTAGACATGGAGTGGACCGAGGTGCAGACTGTCTACATATGGAGTGAGGTGCAGACCATCTAGATATGGAGTGGACCGAGGTGCAGACTGTCTAGACATGGAGTGGTGCGAGGTGCAGACTGTCTAGACATGGAGTGGTGCGAGGTGCAGACTGTCTAGACATGGAGTGGTGCGAGGTGCAGACTGTCTAGACATGGAGTGGTGCGAGGTGCAGACTGTCTAGACATGGAGTGGTGCGAGGTGCAGACCATCTAGACATGCAGTGGACCGAGGTGCAGACCATCTAGACATGCAGTGGACCGAGGTGCAGACTGTCTAGACATGGAGTGGTGCGAGGTGCAGACTGTCTAGACATGGAGTGGTGCGAGGTGCAGACTGTCTAGACATGGAGTGGTGCGAGGTGCAGACTGTCTAGACATGGAGTGGTGCGAGGTGCAGACTGTCTAGACATGGAGTGGTGCGAGGTGCAGACCATCTAGACATGAAGTAGGGCGAGGTGCAGACCATTTAGACATGGAGTGAGGTGCAGAACGTCTAGACATGGAGTGGAGCGAGGTGAAGACCGTATAGACATGGAGTGGGGCGAGGTGAAGACCGTACAGACATGGAGTGGGGCGAGGTGCAGACCATCTAGACATGGAGTGGGGCGAGGTGCAGACCATCTAGACATGGAGTGGGGCGAGGTGCAGACCATCTAGACATGCAGTGGGGCGAGGTGCAGACTGTCTAGATATGGAGTGGAGTGAGGTGCAGACTGTCTAGACATGGAGTGGGGCGAGGTGCAGACCGTCTAGACATGGAGTGGAGCGAGGTGCAGACTGTATAGACATGGAGTGGGGCGAGGTGCAGACTGTCTAGATATGGAGTGGGGCGAGGTGCAGACTGTCTACATATGGAGTGAGGTGCAGACCATCTAGATATGGAGTGGGGCGAGGTGCAGACCATCTAGACATGGAATGGAGTGAGGTGCAGACCATCTAGATATGGAGTGGACCGAGGTGCAGACTGTCTAGACATGGAGTGGTGCGAGGTGCAGACCGTCTAGACATGGAGTGGGGCGAGGTGCAGACCATCTAGACATGGAGTGAGGCGCAGACCATCTAGATATGGAGTGGTGTAAGGTGCAGACCATTTAGACATGGAGTGAGGTGCAGAACGTCTAGACATGGAGTGGAGCGAGGTGAAGACCGTATAGACATGGAGTGGAGCGAGGTGAAGACCGTATAGACATGGAGTGGGGCGAGGTGAAGACCGTATAGACATGGAGTGGGGCGAGGTGAAGACCGTACAGACATGGAGTGGGGCGAGGTGCAGACCATCTAGACATGGAGTGGGGCGAGGTGCAGACCATCTAGACATGCAGTGGGGCGAGGTGCAGACTGTCTAGATATGGAGTGGAGTGAGGTGCAGACCGTCTAGACATGGAGTGGGGCGAGGTGAAGACCGTGAGGGGCTTTTCCCATGAACAGAACTAAATTTGTAAATAATTAAATGTTAAACATTTCTGTAAATATAAATAATTAATAATTTTGCCGAGCTGAACATTGGGAGGTAATGTGCGCCACGGGCAGGAGAGGGGGTGGGAAAGTGAATGGGTGGTGAATAGTCTACTAGGTAAATGCTGTCTATTATAGAAAAAAATATAGCCTGTACTATGACTACTATGGCGGTCGTCCGGCCAATGATTATTTGAAGACCTCTCGGGAGCCACCTTGGCTCATAGACATGGCTTTGCTCCTGCTATGAAGATGTAGAGAGGACACGGCATACCGGATAAATCGGGATTCCAAGGAAAGTTAGTGATTACCCATAATGGATCCAAGACTGTGGCACAGCCCAGACGAGACCTCTCAGCTGAGTAAAGACTGGGACAGTCTCAGCAAAAGGAATCGCACAGGAAGAGGAACTCTGCACCTACCCTGGAGGGAGAATGGTCTACAAGGGGAAGAAGTGGCCTTTGTGAAGACGACAGTGTGTGACCCTGCACAGATCAGCTGCTGCAGCATCCTCCATGGACTGGAATCTTCTGCTGTAGACGGGAGTGCACGTGGGCTGCTGCTACCCAAATAATAGCAATGGTGCTTCAATTCCCCGAACCACCGATATGCAGTGGGCCAGACTGCTGCACCGCTCCTATTACTTGTATAGGAGAACCTGTACGTGCTTCCTTTTCCAGGGCAGCAATGTCTGACACCTGAAGGCTGCTGGAGCAATTGATCTGAGCAGGTTCTGGGTATAGGACCACTATAGATCACATGATGACCTATCCTGTGGATAAGTCAAGAGTGTAAAATCTACTTTTCGGGCTGGAAAATCCCTTTAACACGGGATACACACCCATTCCATGCCTAGATGCATTGCTTTGGTGCATGATATTGTTACTTAACATTGTGCACGGACAATTCCTTTTTGCATTGCTGTAGACCAAGTAGTGATAAAACTTCTCAGGCTGCCCCAATGACGATCAGTTTCTTTAGGGGTATCGCAGTGACCGACATAAGGAGTATATCAGTACATGGATGGAGTGCCCAACCATTACCAGTTCTCAGTATAGCGGAGGCATTTCTGTACCTGGTACGGTATATCTAGGTGTGGATGGCTCGCTGTGACTTCTCGGTGGATCATGTCCTCAGTGCACTCTCTTCCAGGCTCATGGGTTAAATATGCTTTAAGGATCTATATTTGGACACTGAGTTCAAGTGGTTTATAAGCTCAGTCATCTATGATGAGGCTTCCCCGAGGACATCACTATTCATCAGAGATGCCAACAAATGGAGCATTCATGTAGAAATATGTACAAATCCTGCACCTGATTCCAAGTCTTCCATACAGGGGACACACGATCACTATTTACCACACTTGGAGACACATTCTGCGCCCTGCCATCATATCTACAGGCCACGCGGAGGTTTCTGCATTGGCTAGGCAGATATTGAGGCAAAGCAGAACTCATAGCAATATTATTTTTCTGTGTATCACCTTACCTTTACAGGAATGAGCTGAAAACTGGTCTCACATACCCTGCACCGGCTGCCTATTTCCCAGGGCTGCACCCACTTACATTATCTATCCTCATCTTTGTCTATTACACTAACTCTATACAAGGCAAATGACCCAAGAGTAACCTCCTCCATAATCTCAACCTCCCAATTCAGTCTTCAGGATTTTTCTCACATGCACCAGTTCTCTGGATTGCGCTACCCTGGACAGTCAGATAAAGACTAAATGCTCATGAATGTGTGCATGTGACGGGTCCGCAATAAAATGTCCGGGGGTACATGGATGATATCCCTGAGCGGTCCGAGCCTCCATGGATCCAGGTATAAGACCTGTCCTGAGTTTTTGACCTGGGCTCACAGCCCCACAGCAATACCCGGGTGTGTGTATAGGGCCACAGAAAATAATGGGTCGGCACACTGACAAAGCAAACCTTGTGTGCAAGGAGCCTAATATCCACAGTGTTAAGAAAGATTTTAAGAACCATCTTTGCAGTCAGGCCTATCATTTCCCTACTTTTCTTTAAATACCAAGGGAGAGGGGGGTTAAAGGGGTTGTCCAGCCCCAAATCAATTTTTCATACTGATGACTTATCCACAATATAACATAGTTTCCTTCTCAGGGAACCCAAAAACTTGACTACCTTAAAATACAAACTTCATGTGGTGATAGGACATCAGCATCTACCCCTGTGTGTGCAGCGTGTTCCTCTCCCCCATGGATCATACCTGAGACGCATTGGTCAAGGCAGGGACATGGCATGGTGGCGTGAAGCTTCCTTTAGCGATACTGATGTCTTGTATCCCTTGGCTCTTGGCTTGAGGACCGCTCACATTTCTTCCGAGCTGACCATAGTCTGATCTTCCCCAAGTATACACTTTACCAGACTCTGAAATACACATGAAAAACGCATTAAACAGTTTAATGAAGTAGTGGTTGCACTGGTGCAGTGTGTATGGCTCTCACTGGTGCAGTGTGTATGGCTCTCACTGGTGCAATATGTATGGCTCTCATTGGTGCAGTGTGTATGGCTCTCATTGGTGCAGTGTGTACAGCTCTCATTGGTGCAGTGTGTATGGCTCTCATTGGTGCAGTGTGTATGGCTCTCATTGGTGCAGTGTGTATGGGTCTCATTGGTGCAGTGTGTATGGCTCTCATTGGTGCAGTGTGTATGGCTCTCATTGGTGCAGTGTGTATGGCTCTCATTGGTGCAGTGTGTATGGGTCTCATTGGTGCAGTGTGTATGGCTCTCATTGGTGCAGTGTGTATGGCTCTCATTGGTGTAGTGTGTATGGCTCTCACTGGTGCAGTGTGTATGGCTCTCACTGGTGCAGTGTGTATGGCTCTCATTGGTGCAGTGTGTATGGCTCTCATTGGTGCAGTGTGTATGGGTCTCATTGGTGCAGTGTGTATGGCTCTCATTGGTGCAGTTTGTATGGCTCTCATTGGTGCAGTGTGTATGGCTCTCACTGGTGCAATGTGTATGGCTCTCATTGGTGCAGTGTGTATGGCTCTCATTGGTGCAGTGTGTATGGCTCTCATTGGTGCAGTGTGTATGGCTCTCACTGGTGCAGTGTGTATGGCTCTCACTGGTGCAGTGTGTATGGCTCTCATTGGTGCAGTGTGTATGGCTCTCATTGATGTAGTGTGTATGGCTCTCGTTGGTGTAGTGTGTATGGCTCTCGTTGGTGCAGTGTGTATGGCTCTCGTTGGTGCAGTGTGTATGGCTCTCACTGGTGCAGTGTGTATGGCTCTCTCTGGTTCAGTGTGTATGGCTCTCATTGGCGTAGTGTGTATGGCTCTCATTGGTGTAGTGTGTACCGCTCTCATTGGTGCAGTGTGTAGGGCTCTCATTGGTGCAGTGTGTATGGCTCTCACTGGTGCAGTGTGTATGGCTCACATTGGTGCAGTGTGTATGGCTCCCACTGCTGCAGTGTGTATGGTTCTCATTGGTGCAGTGTGTATGGCTCTCATTGGTGCAGTGTGTATGGCTCTCACTGGTGTAGTGTGTATGGCTCTCACTGGTGCAGTGTGTATGGCTCTCATTGGCGTAGTGTGTATGGCTCTCATTGGTGTAGGGTGTACCGCTCTCATTGGTGCAGTGTGTAGGGCTCTCATTGGTGCAGTGTGTATGGCTCACATTGGTGCAGTGTGTATGGCTCCCACTGCTGCAGTGTGTATGGTTCTCATTGGTGCAGTGTGTATGGCTCTCACTGGTGCAGTGTGTATGGCTCTCATTGGTGTAGTGTGTACGGCTCTCATTGGTGTAGTGTGTATAGCTCTCATTGGTGCAGTGTGTATGGCTCTCACTGGTGTAGTGTGTATGGCTCTCACTGGTGCAGTGTGTACGGCTCTCATTGGTGCAGTGTGTACCGCTCTCATTGGTGCAGTGTGTATGGCTCTCATTGGTGCAGTGTGTATGGCTCTCATTGGTGCAGTGTGTATGGCTCCCACTGCTGCAGTGTGTATGGTTCTCATTGGTGCAGTGTGTACAGCTCTCATTGGTGCAATGTGTATGGCTCTCTCTGGTGCAGTGTGTATGGCTCTCATTGGCGTAGTGTGTATGGCTCTCATTGGTGTAGTGTGTACCGCTCTCATTGGTGCAGTGTGTAGGGCTCTCATTGGTGCAGTGTGTATGGCTCTCACTGGTGCAGTGTGTATGGCTCACATTGGTGCAGTGTGTATGGCTCCCACTGCTGCAGTGTGTATGGTTCTCATTGGTGCAGTGTGTATGGCTCTCATTGGTGCAGTGTGTATGGCTCTCACTGGTGCAGTGTGTATGGCTCTCTCTGGTGCAGTGTGTATGGCTCTCATTGGCGTAGTGTGTATGGCTCTCACTGGTGTAGTGTGTATGGCTCTCACTGGTGCAGTGCGTACGGCTCTCATTGGTGCAGTGTGTACCGCTCTCATTGGTGCAGTGTGTATGGCTCACATTGGTGCAGTGTGTATGGCTCTCATTGGTGCAGTGTGTATGGTTCTCATTGGTGCAGTGTGTATGGCTCTCATTGGTGCAGTGTGTATGGCTCTCATTGGTGCAGTGTGTACAGCTCTCATTGGTGCAGTGTGTATGGCTCTCATTGGTGTAGTGTGTATGGCTCTCATTGGTGCAGTGTGTATGGCTCTCATTGGTGTAGTGTGTATGGCTCTCATTGGTGCAGTGTGGATGGCTCTCATTGGTGTAGTGTGTATGGCTCTCATTGGTGCAGTGTGTATGGCTCTCATTGGTGTAGTGTGGATGGCTCTCATTGGTGCCACAGAACAATACACCATGGAATATACCATAGCCTCTGGTATCACACTTACACCTATAAATTCTGAATATATTTTGCACTATTTTACATAGATTGATGATGGTGTTTGGAGTTGATGCTGTACAGCCCAATAAACCTGTGTGACTATCCTGGAGAGGACGTATTACATAGACATGATGTGCCACTGAACAGAAAGCATATAATGGAAACAATCTACATTGGGTAGGATTTGCACAGGACTTCAAAAACAAGGCTGCTTTCTTCTTCTCAGGAAGTGATGTCATGTCATGGCCATGTTGCAGCTCAGTCTCATTTATTTTAATGGGACAGAGATGTGGAATTGCCATGTGACCAATGGATGTGAGGTCACTTCCTGAGAAGAAGAGAGCAGCCATTTTTTCGAAGTCCTGCACAACCCCTTTAAGTACATGTACATATTATAGGCTCCAATGTGCAGAACTGGCCGACTAATACATTTATTGATATGATTAGGTCTACTGTATCTTGTGTCACTGCTGGGAGGGACTGTGAGAACACGGGGTGTCGCTGGTATCCTGCTCTGGTCCTGGTCGTTCTGAAAAAAGACACCCCAAAAATCAGCTGGTTTTAATGTAACCGCCCAAGGTATGGTGGCAGGGATGGGGTTAATTGCACATGAGGTATCTCAAGGGCCCAGGTGGTGATTCTGTGCGGGGGCCCTCCGCTATTTGTCTGCTAATAAGCCAAAAATATCATATCTTCTTAGTGTTTGCTAATATTCAGGACCATATACAGATGATAATGATGAAGAGGAGCAGCCGCCGGAGCCTCCCAGGGAGAGCAGCCATGTCACCCCCCCTCCAGCACCACCACCGACTGGTCACCCTCTTCATTACAGTTTCCCCCTAGGATCCTGGCCGTTCACTGCTTAGATACCAGCAGGGGTGGCCTATAACACCGTGTGCCATGTGCGTACACAGCAGGCCTTCTCCTCCACGGCTGCAGGAGGCCCTTTAGAGATGATTCCTACATTAGATGTGTGTGATCTCCCCCGACCGCCAACTAAGAGACTGCAGCAGCCGTGTGAATACGTGCAGACAGTAAAAGCTGCAGAAGGAGATTACATTAAGAACCCTTACCTGCTGTTCGGAGGTTTAATACAATGTACAGAAAAACACAATGAGGATAGTACAGTCAGGTGTGGCATTAAAGGGTTAATACAATATATAGGAAGCGTATAGAAGGCATCTGTGCAAGTGACCTCTGCCTACAATACAAGGGTTAATATCACATTCAGAAAGTGCGCAGTAAAGACCAGTATGGCGTAAGATAATTCATGGAAAGCTTGTAATGAAGTTAAAAGAGACCGGTGTGGTTGTGTATCAATTTGGAAATTAGTGATGCGGGGGTTAATCCGATATATAGGGAGACATGGAGTTTCATTCAATTTATGGGGAAACGCAGGGGTTAGTCCATGGTATTGGGAAACACCAAGATCAATCCATCGTATAAGAAGACACAAGGGTTAATCCAACGTATAGGGAGACAGGAGTTAATCCAATGTATTGGGAAACACAAGATTAATCCAATGTATTGGGAGACACAGGGTTAATCCAATGTATTGGGAGACACGGGGGTTAATCCAATGTATTGGGAGAGACAGAGTTAATTCAATATATTGGGAGATACGGGGGTTAATATAATGTATTAGAAGACATGGGGGTTAATACAATGTATTAGGAGACACGGGGTTAATCCAATCTATAAGGAAAACAGGGGTTAATCTATCATATAGGAAGATGCAAGTGTTAATCCATCATCTGGGGAGATACACAGGTAATCCATTGTGTAGGAAGATACAAGGGTTAATCCATCATATAGGGAAGCACTGGGGTTAATCTATTATATCAGGAGACACAGAGGTTAATCCCATGTATAGGAAGAGATGGGAGCTGATATATAGGGAGACACAAGGGATAAGATAATGTATACACAGACGCCAAGATGTCGATTATTTTGCTGTGCTCTGAATTTCGATGTGTTATTTTAAGGTTTGATGCCTTCACCACCTTATATCTAACCCTTATAGAGACCCCTCCTCCCCTTTTGCCAGGGCCCCCTGCTCAGGTAGCGCACTCTATAGGGGTCTCCCAGGATGACGTCTCTCCTAGAGGGATCTGCAGAGAATATGTGGCCTCTTACCAGACTGTGCGATCAGATGGCTCCATCCGCCCCATACTGCCCTCAGCTGTTCTCCTGAGAACATTGCACGCTCTATCTTATGCGGTAGCAGAACAAAGGGCTCCGGGTGCAGAAGCTGCCCATGTTTATTGCTGCCCCAAACATGTAGATCTCCTGCAGCTACACAAGAAAAACCGGGAGGAGGAAGAAGACAATAAAGATCTGCTCAAACACCCAAAGCCTTAGCGGCAAGTCACATATAGATCAATACTGTATATAGAAGTGTATACAACACTGACATAAGACTCCATACAGATATAAAGCACCAGAGGCAGTTGTCAGTGATAAAGAAAAGCCCTTAAATCTGTACAATCTCCTGATATACACAGAGATGCGTCCACTCACCTGACAGAGCCGCACAATGGTACGATCCTGACGCCACGCGCTTCATTTTTACATTTTCCAAACCTATTAAAGTAAATTTGACATTTGTGAATTTTGGCAGAGAACAAACATAAAAAATAAAAATATGAGAAATAATTGAGAAAAAATGATGCGGTGCCTCTTAGGGTTCTGTGTATTGCCTTTCACATTTTTACATAATGAAGCGAATTTATTAAAACTGGCGTCAGCTATGTCATTCCTAATATATTACACAGCTCTATAATGTGACCGCTCTTACAGTATACAGTATATAGTGTGACCGCTCTTACAGTATACAGCAGGCATGTCAAACATGCGGCCCGCGGGCCGCATGCGGCCCTTTACAGGCATATCTGCGGCCCGCACAAAAGTCTCAAACTTTGTCTCTAAAGTTTAGAGACAAAGTTTGAAACTTTTGTGCGGGCCGCAGAGGTGCAATACTCACGCGGCTACACGCTGCTGTGTAGACGTGATGTGACGTGATGACGTCACATCGCGTCTACGACTGTTAGCGTGCGAGAGAGAGAGTGCGGCGGGGGAGTGAGGACTCGGAGTCGTCGGACAAGGTAAGGCAGTTCTATATACTGCCGGAAAGCTGACAGTGCGCTGAGTTCAGCGCACTGTTGGCTTTCCCGATGTGGGCCCAGTGTGAAGAGCTTACGGTCCCGGTACAGTAGCTCTTCTATGGTCAGAAGGGCGTTTCTGACACTCAGTCAGAGACGTCCTTCTTCACAGCACAGCCAATCGCGCTGTGCTGTGAGAGCCGGGAGGAACGCCCCCCTCCCTCCCTGATAATGCTCGTCTATGGACGAGTACTGCGAGCAGATGGAGGGGGCGTTCCTCCCGGCTCTCACAGCACAGCGCGATTGGCTGTGCTGTGAAGAAAGTCCTCTTTAATGTGTGTGCACATACAGGTGGAACGTGAAACAGAGGGCAGATGAAGGAGGGGACGGCATGACACTGGGGGCAGAGATGGAGAGGACGGCATGACACTGGGGGCAGAGATGTGGGGACATGAATCTGGGGGCAGAGATGGGAGGGACATGAATCTGGGGGAAGAGATGGGGAGGACATGAATCTGGGGGCAGAGATGGAGGGGACATGAATCTGGGGGCAGAGATGGGGAGGACATGAATCTGGGGGGCAGAGATGGGGGGAGACATGACTCTGGGGGCAGAGATGGGGAGGACATGAATCTGGGGGAAGAGATGGGGAGGACATGAATCTGGGGGAAGAGATGGGGAGGACATGAATCTGGGGGCAGAGATGGGAAGGACATGAATCTGGGGGCAGAGATGGGGGGACATGAATATGGGGGCAGAGATGGGGAGGACATGAATCTGGGGGCAGAGATGGGGAGGACATGAATATGGGGGCAGAGATGGGGAGGACATGAATCTGGGGGCAGAGATGGGGGGACATGAATATGGGGGCAGAGATGGGGAGGACATGAATCTGGGGGCAGAGATGGGGGGACATGAATATGGGGGCAGAGATGGGGGGGGCATGAATATGGGGGCAGAGATGGGGGGACATGAATCTGGGGGGCAGAGATGGGGGGACATGAATCTGGGGGGCAGAGATGGGGGGGACATGAATCTGGGGGCAGAGATGGATGGGACATGAAACTGGGGGCAGAGATGGAGGAGGGACAGGAATCTGGGGGCAGAGATGGAGGAGGGACATGAATCTGGGGGGCAGAGATGGGGGGACATGAATCTGGGGGGCAGAGATGGGGGGACATGAGTCTGGGGGGCAGAGATGGAGGAGGGACAGGAATCTGGGGGCAGAGATGGAGGAGGGACATGAATCTGGGGGGCAGAGATGGGGGGACATGAATCTGGGGGGCAGAGATGGAGGAGGGACAGGAATCTGGGGGCAGAGATGGAGGAGGGACATGAATCTGGGGGGCAGAGATGGGGGGACATGAGTCTGGGGGCAGAGATGGATGGGACATGAAACTGGGGGCAGAGATGGATGGGACATGAAACTGGGGGCAGAGATGGAGGGGACATGAAACTGGGGGCAGAGATGGAGGGGGACATGAATCTGGGGGCAGATGAAGGGTGTATATGTAAACAGATAATTTTCTTTTATGAAACTAACAAAATCTTCTCAGAGAACAAGGCTGACTGATCACCACTTATCTAAAAAAAAGATTGAAAAAAATTATAACAAATAAATGTTTAGTTTTTAATTGCTGTATTTTTGTTAAATATATTAGTTGCTGTTACATATTACTACTTCATATCTTGTTTTCATGACTGCTGTTAAAATACATGTGTGACATTAGCTGCTGTGTGCGGCCCTCGCAACAACCTCTTGTTACTCATGTGGCCCTCGGGGTACCCTGAGTTTGACATGCCTGGTATACAGTATATAGTGTGACTGCTCTTACAGTATACAGTATATAGTGTGACCGCTCTTACAGTATACAGTATATAGTGTGACCGCTCTTACAGTATACAGTATATAGTGTGACTGCTCTTACAGAATACAGTATATAGTGTGACCGCTCTTACAGTATACAGCTCTATAGTGTGACCGCTCTTACAGTATACAGCTCTATAGTGTGACCGCTCTTACAGTATACAGTATATAGTGTGACTGCTCTTACAGTATACAGTATATAGTGTGACTGCTCTTACAGTATACAGTATATAGTATGACCGCTCTTACAGTATACAGTGTGACTGCTCTTACAGTATACAGTATATAGTGTGACTGCTCTTACAGTATACAGTAAATAGTGTGGCCGCTCTAACAGTATACAGTATATAGTGTGACTGCTCTTACAGTATACAGCTCCATAGTGTGACCGCTCTTACAGTATACAGTATATAGTGTGACTGCTCTTACAGTATACAGTATATAGTGTGACCGCTCTTACAGTATACAGTATATAGTGTGACCGCTCTTACAGTATACAGTATATAGTGTGACTACTCTTACAGTATACAGCTCCACAGTATGAATAGATCTTCTTCAAGACAACTACACAGAAGATCCACAACAGGAGCAGGTAGTAAGACGCCCCCTGATAGTTTGGCTTGAGAATACAGATATTACCTGGCACTGGGCAAGGTTCCTGAGCTGTGTAGAAAGGAAGGATTGTTTCCCCCTGGCAGAATCTCTTTGCATGCGATGCCAGTCCAGAGCCCCACTGCAATGTCTGACCACTTTCTGCAAAATAAGCAAAAAAAAAAAATCATAAATGGGCCTTTGGTGCCGCTTAGATCAGTAATAACATGACGGCATAGAAAGTCTAAGTGCTGAAGGCTACACCAGGATCCAGGTGACTCCCATAGAACCCGCGGCTCAGTGTCTCCCGATATAACATGTCGTCCTTGTATCTAGATACTAAAAAGTTGTAGCAGAGTAAAGGTTAGTTCACATGGTGGAAACCTTTTCCGCTGTGTGTTTTTTTTTCCGCGCGGCAGTGCCATCCCGCTCCTGATTAGGCCCGGATGAATGGGTCTAATTAAGAGGGAGTCTGAAGTCATCAAAATCCACCTGCAAAAATCTCTGTGTGAACATACCCTTAAAGGGATTTCCCATGAACAGAAGTGTCTTGATAGTTTGCCAATGAAACCAACCATAAATTCAGGAACTCTTTATGGTCTGACACTAACAACCCGCAGTCCATAGTAAGTTTCTGCATTCTTGGTCATATCCACTGGCATCCGATGGAGACAAAAGACGTCATCACTAAGACGGTTATAGAAAATCTAGAAAATGCTGCAAAGTTTTAAAGGTTCATTTTGTGGACACCAGTGTAACCTCTGACCCCGGCTGCCCCTCTCAGTCTGTCCACAGGAAGGAAAAATAGAAATTAATCTCACGGGCCAAACTCAATTCTTACCTGTCACAGCCAAGGTGTGTCGTAAACCAGCGGCGACATCCACAATCCTCTCAGGAATATTCTAGAAAAAAAACACAAACCTCATTCATCTGTATGTAGGTAAAAGAGTGAAGGTGCGCGTGTACGGTGGCCAATATTACATTGGAGAAAACCCTTGCCTCGTGACCCTAGCATCCTCCAAGATGTCAGCTCTTAGGGGAGGGGGGATTTATGAAGACTGGCATGTTCCCCTTGCAAACAAGTGGTGAGGCTGGCATAAAAAGCAAAAAAAAAAGTTGCAAATTTTTGCAAAAAAACCAAAAAATTTGTGACATCTTCACTCCTGTACACTCCAAACTTAGCGTACAAGGCATGACAAATATTTTACCTTGAGGAATCGGAGGAATTTACCATCCCTAGCTCTCGGCTAGTCACAGATAATGGCACATGCTGCATTTGCACAAAAATCTGTGACTGCTTGAGGGTTTTGCACTGTTTGCAACAGTAGTGAGATTTTGGCGTAAGGTAAGTAGACCAATAGGTGGTATAACATGAGACAAAAATGTCAGAAGGATGCACAGTATTTATCAGCCATTTGATCAGTGTGGTGCCTATTTAAGTTGCCATTGTCTAAGAAGGATTAGTAAATTTGTTGTCTTTGGCTCCAAGAGCTTTACAACAGGGCTATTATGGACTCTAAACTCCAAGTCCTTGCTTTGTTAGGATGGTCGAGTGGTCTAAGGTGCCAGACTCCAGAGTAACTAAACCCCAAGTCCATAAGGATCTGTTGGAGGATTTGTGTCCCAAATCACCCTGACAGGTTCCCTTTAAGACCCATCATCCTGCACATAAGAAGCCCTGTCTGCGTCAGCAGAAGCTCAGAAAGTACGTCATAGGAATACTATAGTAATTGGCTCCCATTGGCAGGTTTATGATCCACTCACAGTCTCCCAGAACCCACTGTGTCTGCCCGGCCCTTATCCTCAAAGGTCTTAGAGGCAGGGGTGATTGTTTCTGAGTCTGCTGTACTGCACTCGCCACTACTCAGAACACCTCATAAGAGTATAAGGACTAGATATGTCCCTGTATACACCAGACAACTGCATACAAAACAAACATCCCAAGTCCAGCCAGACAGGTGTTACCCTGCAGCAGCCCAGGCATCTGTATGAGTAATCAGTACAACACGCACTCGCCAAAGCAAAGCCAGCCATATGCAGACTAAGCAGTTCTGCCTCAATACTCTCATAAGAAGCTGACATCAGCATTTCTTATATATATATATATATATATATATATATATATATATATATATATATATATATATATATATATAGTTCTTTTCCTAGGTTAGCTTTGTCTTGCTTGTATGTTCTTACTGATGGATTCCATGTTATGTTCCAGTACGCACCTGAATCAGTTTAGGAACTGAACTCTTCTTTTGTTGGGCATTTCCAAGCTGGCCATAGGCATTCGATCCACAAGATAAGAGCTGACCGTGATCTGGAAGGCAGAAAATAATCCATTAATAGTAAAGGGTCTGCTCTGTGCTCTAGGACTCAGCTAGGGCCAGAAGAGAATACACAGGAATTCAATGTACTATAGGGAGGCAAACCATACAACAACCCCCACTCAAGTCCAATGGATTCAAACAGGGGAAGTCAGGACCCCTGCTCTCGTGTCTGGAGGGGGTCCCAAGGATCACACACGTCTTCCTTATTCACAGGGAAGATGTCTTGCTCTTGGGACTAGGCTTTAAGATGTTCAGGCGCCCATAAATATTAGTTGAAAGTTGGCAAATATCTAGTGTATGAGGGTGGTCCTGACCCAATGCTATTTTATATGTCATATGTAACTAATTTCCTCATTGACAAGCGATGCCCCTGAAATATTAGGAGAATCCAACCTACTAATAATTCAGGTGCAGAGTTGGGGTCCCATTATCAGAAATTAATAAAGATTTCCGGTATAACTCACTGCAGTTTTTTGGAGTAAATTATAGAAAATTTGATGGTCCGAGATATCCTCACCCCAGCCGGCTTATGTCTCAGCCCTGCTCCAAATGCTTTTGTATAAGATGGCAGGTAGGGAGCAGAAAGAGAGAAGAGGGTGCAAAGAAAGGGTCACCAAGGATGCACCACAACTAGGCCTATCCATGTCAGTTTTTTAGTAAAATCCCCCCAATGATCTGAAGTAGCATTCTGCAAAAGGCTATTATAAATGTATGGACAGACTGAACAACATGGACTCCAAACAGACACGGTGGAAGAAAACAGAAGACCGCTCTGGAACCTGCGCTCCTTATACATGACAAAGGTCACAGCACATTCCTGATATCAGTCAGATAGAAGCTATCTATACCTGTTAAGATAATAGAGAAGTCCCAGCCACAAGAAACCTTGGCAATGCATGCGTCCAGAATGGCGGTACACAGGGTGAGCTGAGGGAGATCATTGTAGTGACCCAGTCCCAACTGACCGCTCTTGTTCTGACCACACACATATAACTTGCCACACTCTAGGAGAAAGAAACAGGAGATTAAGAGGATAAAAAAATCTACTATACAGTAAATCTAACCTGAGTCTTTAGCCAAGCTGCTGCGATGCCACTTGGTGGACTGCGAGGTGTTAATTAAGAACGTCAGTGTCGTTCACATTAGGTAAGATAATGTGGGGTCAGCCGGTGCGCGTTACATCACTACATGCTCAGCTACATTGGTGTTGCAGAAAACTACAATCCATAAGTGATCGCTATATAGTTATATGGAAATATATGCACACAGCTGGACATACGTGACCTGACCCGTGTACCTGTAACAATGGCAGTATGCCCTCCTCCAGCACTGATACTCTTTATGATGGGCCACTTGTCTCCCAAGCCTGGCACTTGCTGAGGAAGCTGGGCATCATCGCTGCTTCCCAGACCCAGTTGACCATAACTGTTTGAGCCCTGAAATATAAGATCATACAAGGGGATAAGCAGAGGCAAGAAGCAAGGAAAAAGCTCAGCATGCAGTATACAATACCTGCAGCAAGGGACTGCAATGGAAAGCATGCACGCAGAATAGTGTGATCAGCAGAACCTCCGCAGGCAGTCGCTATACATCAGACAATCCATAGGACGTAAAGAAGAGCAAGTCAGCACTTACCTGGGCTCATGCATGTGCTACCAACTACTGACACTACACTTGGAGCTGTTCCCACACATTGCAGAGTGCAGTGGACGGGGAGCTGCATGCGCCTTTTTTTTGGGAACACAGCCAATGGAAGAGGCTGCAGCAGAGCTGGTAATGAGCCGCAACTACCAAGTCCCATGTGCAGAATGCTCTTTATCCAGTGCTATCTGCAGAGAGACGGGGGGACCCAGAGCTGGGGGGGGGGGGGGTGTGTCACAAGATTCTCTGCAGCAAACTCTATACAAGGGAACAGAACCCTCAAATCTTCCCAGAACATGTTCTTCATAAATAATGGTCTGAATACATTAGAGGAAAGGAAAAAAGTGTCAAAGAAACACAATGACCATAAATCACCGGAAAATCATTAGGCTGCATTGCCGTCATGGGTAAAGTGTGTAGTGGGAGGAAGGAGAAGGGAGAGGAAGGGAAGGAGGGAGGGGGAGAGAAGGGGAAAATGTGGGAGAGAAGAAGAATACAGAGGAGGGGGAGTAAAAGGGGAAAAGAAGAAAATGAGGGAAGACTAGAGGAGAAGGGGAAAGAAGGGGAAGAAGAGAAGGAAGGAAGACTAAAGGAGGAGAAGGGGAAAAGGTAGCAGAGAAGAATAGAGAGGAGGGAGAATAACAGGGGAGACTAGAGAGGGAAAGGGGGAATAAAGGAGAGAAAAGAAGGAAGGAAAAGAGGGAAGAGGAGAGAAGAAGGAAAAGAGGGAAAGACTAGATGAGAAGGGGAAGAAGAGAAGGAAGGAAGACTAAAGGAGGAGAAGGGGAAAAGGTAGGGGAGAAGAATAGAGAGGAGGGAGAAGAACAGGGAAGACTAGAGAGGGAAAGAGGGAAGAAGAGAAGAAGGAAAAGAGGGAAGACTAGAGGAGAAGGGTAAAGAAGGGGAAGAAAAGAAGCAAGGAAGACTAGAGGAGGAGAAGGGGAAAGGTAGGGGAGAAGAAGAAAAGAAGAATAGAGAGGAGGGAGAAGAACAGGGAAGACTAGAGAAGGAAAAGGGTAATAAAGGAGAGAAGAGAAGAAGGAAAAGAGGGAAGACTAGAGGAGAAGGGGAAGAAGAATAGAGAGGAGAGAGAAGAAAGGAATGAGGGAAGAGAAGGGGAATAAATGGGGAGAATAAGACAAGGGAGGAGGGAGAAGAATGTAAGGAGGGAAGAGAAGAAAGAGGGAAGGAGGAGAAGGGGAGAAGGTAGCGGAGAAGAAAAGAGGAGGGAGAATAACAGGGAAGACTAGAGAAGGAAAAGGGAGGAGAGGAGAGAAGGGGAAAAGGTAGCGGAGGAGAATATAAAGCGGCGAGACTAAAAGAGAAGGCAAAGAGGGGTAAAGATCAGAAGAAAAAATGAAAGGAAGAAGGAAAGTGAGAAGACAGAGAAGGAGGAGGAAGAAGAGATAGAATAGAGAAAAGGGAGAACAAAGGATGGAGATAAAAGTAAAAGAGGAGAAGGAGGAAAGATGGAGAGAGGAGGGAGAGTAATGAGGAGATAAGAGGGGACAGGGTAACACGGAGGCGGCAGAGCAGCCCTCAGGTACAGCTGGAATAGTCCGGAATGCGGAGCGGCCACCACAGCCGCGGGAGGACCACAAGTCCCAGCAGTCCCGGGCGGTGACTCTCACCCAGGTGAGCAGGACTTGGCGGGTTTCTTCTTTGTCGCTCATCCCCGGGTATCCCGGATACAGCGCGGTCCGGCTGTCACTATGGAGACCGAAGCTTCAGGAAAGCCGCATACTGGTGGGCTAAAGGACCTGCGGTGACGTCATGGCCATGTGATCAGTCACGTGTGTAAGAGCAGGCAGCTGCAACCAAGTGTCATGTGATTTATCCTGCATTATGTATGCAGTGTACAATATATACAAAACACTGTACACTATATACACCCAGCTGTACACTGTACATCATATACACAGCATTGTACACTATATACACCCAGCTCCACACTATATACATTATATACACAGCACTGTACATTATACTGTATATGCACCCAGCTGTACACTATATACACCCAGCTGTACACTGTACACTATATACACAACACTGTACACTATATACACCCAGCTCTACACAATATACAGTATATACAAAGCACTGTACAATATACTGTATATGCACCCAGCTGTATACTGTACACTATATACACTATATACACCCAGCTGTACACTGTACAGTATATACACAGCACTGTATAATATATACACCCAGCTCTACACTGTACAGTATATACACAGCACTGTACACTATATACACCCAGCTCTACACTATATACATTATATACACAGCACTGTACACTATATACACCCAGCTCTACACTATATACATTATATACACAGCACTGTACACTATATACACCCAGCTCTACACTGTACAGTATATACACAGCACTGTACATTATATACACCCAGCTCTACACTATATACATTATACACCCAGCTGTACACTGCACATTATATACACAGCATTGTACACTATATACATTCTCCAGTGGAGGATTCACCTGATTTACGAGGAGGTGTTGAAATGCTTTGTACCAATGGAAGGACCTCCTGGTCTATCCTGGAGAGTGTGTTACTAGATTTATTACAGTAGGAAGAAGGTTACCCCCTCCAAATAGGACGCCCACGAGAGATGTACCCAACCGACTTGTGTGAACGCGGTGGATGATTTAATCACTTTGGATGGATGTTACTATCTATCACACAATTTTAACCCTCCATTACAATCCTCAATTTGTATAAACAAGTCAAAACCTTGGATGTTTACGATAGTGGAATGTAGATTGGGATATGGAGATACTACAAGTCTCAGCATACCCTAGTCATGAATAACTGCATACTGGAACACAGGATCACTACAAGTCCCAGCATAGCCTGAGAATAAAGGCGCAATCTACACCGAATACCAAATGGGTAAGATTTCCTTTGTTCAGGCGGCTATGGCGAATATGATACACAGTTTTGACAACGACTGAGGTATAGAGATGACAAAGACCGTTCTCTTTTCAGACCACCTCCAAAGAACACACTCTCAAAATGGAGTTACTATAGCGAGACCAATGACTGTACAAACGGCCGCACATGCAGGAGTCTATTCATATAATTATATGGCGGCTCCTAAACTAGCTCAGGCGGCCTGCTCCGATCCTCTAGGCACTCCGGAGTAAAACAAGTCAATGGCCCCCTTTTCACTTACTGCGGCCTCAAAAGTCTCATTTCAACATCTCTCAGACATTTACAGCCTATCCTGAGGACGTGCATTTAAGTTTGTGGCTGTAAGGTGACAAAATGTGAAAGTTGGGGCAACATGGTGGATCAATGGTTAGCACTGCAGCGCTGGAGTCCTGGGTTCGAATCCCGCCAAAAACATCTGCAAGGAGTTTGTCTGTTCTCCCCGTGTTTGCGTGGCTTTCCTCCCATTCTACAAAGACATATTGATAGGAAAAAATGTACATTGCGATCTCTATATGGGGCTCACAATCTACATTAAAAAAAAAAGTGAAAGTTTAAGTGGTGTGAATACTTTTGCAACCACTGTATACGTGACCGGAGCCATCTATATTAATGAGGATGTACAGGTGAATACACACATTGCATATTATCTGAGGATTGTACATGTGGAGCGTAATATATTACCAGCTAAGTAGAGGAGATATTAGAATATTACTGCCCTAAATATCATAGTATAGGATCACTTTTTTGTGTACCTTTGGTCTGTAGGTGGACACACCCTTGAGAATAAAATTTTCTACCAAGACATAGGAGAACCTTCCTCAAGAATTGAGAACATAGAAAATATTTTATTATATTTTACAAAAAAATAACTGATTACAGATTTAAAAAGAAAAAAAAAAAATCCATAAGAAAGCCCGGAGCTAGCTCCTCCGAATGCTGAGCAGGTGTGAGGTGGAGGCGCCGAGTTTCTCAAAGTAGTCACCGAGCTTGAGCTTAAGCTTCTCAAGGAGCTGTAGAGAAAGCAGAGGGAGAGTTTATATACCCAACGTCTACACGTCCCAGCATTACCTGAGGTCAGGAGACCGGACAGCGAACCACTTAGTAATAAGGACCCAAAAAGGATTCCCATGAACAGAACCACATGGAAACCTGCAAACCATAGCCAACAATTTCTAGATTTTTTTTTACAATTTTCTACAATTATAAATATGGTTTTAATATTAATATTGAAGGCGCCCGGACAAGTGTATTCCGCTACTCACATCTCTGTTTGATCGACTGTTGTTGTTTTCTCCTAAGGCTTGCAGCAGATGATCGATGGAGGTATAGGGCAGCCAAACCAATGGCGATACGGAGGACAGAGGCAGCTAGAGAGAACAGAAGTATGTCCGATTATAGCAATTCAGCCACGTATATAGTCTGTATCAGATAATGGATGGCTTAGGCGACATTCTGGAGCAGATTTTGAGGCAGATTCTGCTACAAATTCTGTCTGGAATCTAATCTGCCTCGAATAGTTTGTAATGGGCGACAGTGGTGGATGCTTCTTTTTTTTCCAGAGTCCTCCTTGATCTTGTTGCTGATTCAGCTGCAGACCCGGTGGGGCGAGACGACTGCTGATCAGCCCCATTGTTTGAGGATAGTCAGCAAGAAAACCTACGCCAGAAAGACAAAGCTCTGCTTCTGCTTTACACCTCTGGATGCACAGGGGTGCGCTCAAGGACGGCCTCAAATTAATCTTAACTTCCCATCATGTGAATTGTTATTATTAGATTATAGGAACATCTGACGTCACCAAGGAGTTGTGCGTGCTGCAGGATGTTCACACCCCCCCCTTTGAGCCTACACTGCAGGTATACAGCTGGAGACTTCTTAACATACCATAGATAGAACAGTCATATACTGTATAAAGTATATGCTGGCTGCTTGGCTTCTTAATATGGGGAGCGCCAGCCTTTCCCAAAACTGGTACAAATGAAGAGGGTTGGTCCCAAATGCCCCAAGCAAGACTACAGGTACATTTATCATGTGTGTCCGGAGCTTTACCACTCACCTCTATTCCAAAATCCTTGTGACCTTTCCCCAATATGGCGTCTACGTATTCCAGCACAAGCTCTGCCGCCTCTTCCAGGAGATCGTATTTCAGGTAAAGTCGAAGTAATTCTGCCGCGTCCACTTCCTGAAAGCAAACGCAAAATGGAGTAAAGCTCAGACTAGGCCGGGACTATACACAGACTTGTGACTACATGACATTAAGATGTTGCAAGTGTCATGGAAGTAATGGTAGTCATGGAGAGATCTAGGAGGTCTGTCTTCATTGAACGGAGTGCAGGAGGAACATGCAGACCCGACCCAGGTGGGCCATCAAGCGGATGATCCTATCTAGAGCAGCAGAGCCATGCCTATTAGAGATGAGCGAACCACTGTTCAGATCAGCCAATCTGAACAGCACACTCCCATAGAAATGAATGGAAGCACCTGGCACGTACGCTTTGCCGGCGGCCGGTCGCTTAACCCCCCGCGTGTCGGCCGCTTCCACTCATTTCTATGGGAGCGTGCTGTGAGCGTGCTGTTCGGAACGGCTGTTCCGAACAGTGTTCGCTCATCTCTATTTACTACTCCATTTGGGACTGAAGGACAATGATAGTTCAATCACGTTCTATAAAGGAAAAACAGCTCAAGTGGCATTTTTGGGAGTTTTTGCTGCCCAAGCACGGAGATCTTCTGAACCTTATATGATGCCTTAAAAGGAAATCTCGCTGAACGCCATAGAGCGCTTACCTTATAGCTGATTGTTAACCAACTGGGTAGAGGGATCCCATGTGATAGCAGCTTGTCAATAACACAGCGATGGTATCGGCGATTCTGCGAATGGTATTTCTCTAGATAGGAAATCAATAACCTCCAGGCTTCATCTGTGGCACTAGAGGAGAAGAAGACAAAAAATATCAGTAGAATAAATGGGTTGTGCAGGGTCAAACATGGCTGCTCTCTTCCAAAAACAGCATCAGCTCTGCGCTGTTCGCGATTACATACGTAGCCCGATAGACCTCATTGACTGTAATGGTGTCCGTGGATTTTAACACTGAACATTGCTACAGAGACTCCGATGCACATGTGAATGTAGCCTTAGTTTATGTTCACATGACTGAATTTTAACCTCGGCTTAAAATCCAGCGCCAAAATCTGCCGTGTAAAAATACCCTATGGCTAAAATGCCTTTGGTTCTTCAGAGTATGCACCCTCAGCCCTTCATTCATTGGATGGACCTAAATGAGACCAACCTACGATAACCAGGACAGCTCCGTACCTGGACTCTTTGGTGGTAACTACAGACAATAACTGATTTTCTGCCAGCCATTGCCAAGCCTCAGCCTGTGCAGCCTCTCCGCCGGTCTGTAACTTGATGCATCTGGTGGTAAAAAACAGAACAATTTGTGGCCAACTCCATAGTCAAACACTTTGCATGCATGACACATGGAAACCACGGATATGCTCAGTCACTCACTTGTATGAAAGGCCTTCAAATACGGGAATGAGGGAGAGTTTGAAGGTTTGGCAGAGTGAAATAGCCGTATCAAACAAGCCAGTCTGCACCAAGAGAGTCACCATTTCATCTGCCGATGCACTTCCTGCAAACAAGTGACAAGATAGAAGTGTATAAGCATGAGAAAGACATTTGTATACTTTATAGTGGATCCAGGACTTTCTAATTGAGGACTAGACAGTGAATATTTGATGTGCTTAACCCCTTGGTGTTCGGCTGCTTACAAGCATTCCTATGGGAGCGAGGTATTCGATCGAATACTACTCGCTCATCTCTATTGAGGACCTATCCTCAGACCATCACTTTGGGACGCGGCTCTCGTGATCGGTGGAGGTTCCAGCAGTCGGACTGTCACTGACCTGACATTGATCTTCTTGCACTTGAATGTGCAACTGCTGCTATTAAAAATCCCCCGAGGGAAGACTGCAGTTCACGTTGGCATGGGGGAACAACTGATCTGCAGGGGTCGCTGTAGTCAAATTTTGATCTAAAATTGATGTCCTATCTTATGAGTCAGACCTCAATTCTGAAGATCTGGATGTCCCCTTTATTTTTCATTTGGGGTACATCCCTTTTACCTCCTCATTTAGACCAGGTAAGTCCCATCACTTATTTCTATGGAGTCTGCTATGTCTCAGCATCAGATAGGTCCTTACCAGCTATCGCAGCTGCATTGCTATCGTGCTGAGCCAAGGTTAACCGTGTCCGGGCCAGGATATATTCCTTCTCCAAATCCCGGAGCTCCAGAATCTCCACCTGACTTCCAGCTGTTAAATAAATGATAACTATGAATCAGACACTTAGGAAGGCAATAGAGACGGCAGAGACGGGGAAATACACGTACTGGGTACAGGCGGAGATTCCCCTTCGTGGTTGCGTTTCGGAGATGCTCCCGGGCGCTCATACTGGAAATGAAAAAAGAAAAATCTTTAAGTCAAACCATTTCACTACAGAATTCACTTCCATGTTACTGACATTCTGTGTTACTCCATTCAAGCCCCTGCTGTAAACAATATTGTCTTTACATCCAATACCGGTACAGTACACCAAGACATACCAAGGGGGACCTACATATTAACTGCAGACATATTAACTCTCTACAGACAGTAGATATCAGGGGAAACAAGGATTAGTGCTTCGATATTGCTTATAAACTTGTTATGGCGCCCCCTAGTGTTCTGTTGATCTGCTTGTTGAATATCCCGTAACGTATCCAGTTGCTGGTGAGATTCCTACAGTCGGAGCTGTATAATATCAGGAATCACTCTGGTTCCTTTGTAGAAGAGGATCCAGGTGGTGCGACAGATATCGATCACGTGCGACCACCAGTACTGGTCACTTTAGGATGACATTCCAAAAGAACACTAGGGGGCACTATAACAAGTAAGTAACCTGAAAATCCAGTAAATCTAGCACTGTAAACAAAGAATAGTTTCTGTACCACGACTCCTGACGCAGGTTGCACAATCCAGGCATATTCAGGACGGATGAGCCGCAGGCAGTTCAGACATGCCAGGTACGCGTTCACTTGCTTCTGAAGACCAATAAGGGTTCGGACTTCTCTGCCGAGACGCATGCCGTATTCAAACATCACGGTGCCCGCTGAGGAAGTGAATATAACAAGTTACCTATGACACACCATATACCATAATGGTCAGACCTCCCGCACCCACACCTATTTCTAAAATTTTATACATTTCCATGTGAATTAACAAAGCGAGACCTAGTGGAGGGTTATAGGACAAGGCGCCCAAGTAGTTAAGACAAGCATTTCTTATAAGCGGACGATACCTTTCCGATAGTTGTGCCGATGTATATGGAAAGCGTAAAGCAGCTCGTAGTAATTGTGGGTCATCAGATCAACAGCACGAGCTCGAGCTTCAATAATACTGACAACCTGAAGAAGACAGGACAGTTATATACAGGTCAGTTCACTGAAGAGACACAATGGTGCCAGCAGGGACATGACCTACCTCATTGTGTAAATTCACGTAAGGAAAGTCTACAAGTTCCTGGAGCTGTGAGCGTTCACACAGGACTATGACCAGCTGCCGCAAGCAGTCCAGCTGTCTGGAAAACAAGAGGAACATGATAGGAAGATCATTCATAGGAAGAGAGAAGTGAAAAGGCGGCCCAGTAAGAATAAGCCTTCCAAAAGTCCAGCACCCCCTGGTCACTGAAAGGTGAAATAGAATGCAAATAAAATGGGTAACTGCATGATACATGATGGCTGCTCTGGCTAACAGTGAAATTCTATGTTATATCATGCAGTCACTTTTCAAAGCCACTAGGGGTCACCAATGAGGTTTAAAGGGAATGTCCAAAGAACCAGCATATCACCCCAGCCCTGCAGATAGATAGGTTACTGTCACCAGACCCAGCATATCACCCCAGTCCTGCAGATAGATAGGTTACTGTCACCAGAACCAGCATATCACCCCAGCCCTGCAGATAGATAGGTTACTGTCACCAGACCCCAGCATATCACCCCAGCCCTGCAGATAGATAGGTTACTGTCACCAGAACCAGCATATCACCCCAGCCCTGCAGATAGATAGGTTACTGTCACCAGAACCAGCATATCACCCCAGCCCTGCAGATAGATAGGTTACTGTCACCAGAACCAGCATATCACCCCAGCCCTGCAGATAGATAGGTTACTGTCACCAGACCCAGCATATAACCCCAGCCCTGCAGATAGATAGGTTACTGTCACCAGACCCCAGCATATCACCACAGCCCTGCAGATAGATAGGTTAGGGTCACCAGACCCCAGCATATAACCCCAGCCCTGCAGATAGATAGGTTACTGTCACCAGACCCCAGCATATCACCACAGCCCTGCAGATAGATAGGTTAGGGTCACCAGACCCCAGCATATCACCACAGCCCTGCAGATAGATAGGTTAGGGTCACCAGAACCAGCATATCACCCCAGCCCTGCAGATAGATAGGTTAGGGTCACCAGAACCAGCATATCACCCCAGCCCTGCAGATAGATAGGTTACTGTCACCAGAACCAGCATATCACTCCAGCCCTGCAGATAGATAGGTTACTGTCACCAGACCCAGTATATCACCACAGCCCTGCAGATAGATAGGTTAGGGTCACCAGACCCCAGCATATCACCACAGCCCTGCAGATAGATAGGTTAGGGTCACCAGAACCAGCATATCACCCCAGCCCTGCAGATAGATAGGTTACTGTCACCAGTGTCCCTCTCCTAGTGGCAAGTGTTTGGGAAAGAAGGATTCTCAAGGAAGATAAGCCTCTGCCCAAGGTGCCTAATAGCCATCACCTCCTCTTATAAGACACGTATGATCAGCAGAGTGTGCATGTATAACATTTCAGGCAAATCAGCATTGGGCTGACTGCTATATGATACATACGACCAACCTAAGCTTACAGAGTTATCACTGACAGCAGTGTAAGGAAGTGTTATATGTAGTTGTGCCCAGATTATAAACTGCCTCAATATGACCCTTTCCAATGGTGCATTAATGCTGTATCCAGACAGATATTATATAAATATATCCAATATCTGAAGATCTTTCTGGAGACTTGTCCTCTTACCTGCTATGATCAGGAATAAGTGTGAGGGCATCGTAGGCTTGGCTGTTATGTCCCAAATCCAAGTGATACTTGAAGATACGAGTCCTCAACGTGGCCTAAAGGAAGATATAAAATTTTCCGATCACTCACAGGGAAAAAAAAAAAAAAAATCATGGAAAAAAACACAAGAGATGAAATCCTATTACCTGACTCTTCAAGTCGTCGGCAGTCTCTGTAATAGCCAATGTGGCTAACTGAATGACTAGTTCTGGCAAACCCACACCTTCCAGAAGACGCAATACCTAGAGGTGAAAGCAAGGCTAAGTTATAGACACATTCACACCATACAGGTACTATAGGGTATAAGAAGAGAGCAGAGGGGTTGTCAACAATGTGGCGATTCATTAACATGTGCATTAAAGGGCTATTCCGTGAATTGCTTTTAATACCGGAGAGTGACTGAGCACGTGTGTCCACCAGAACTCAGGTCACAGATGGACATCCACGTTGATTAATCCTCTGACCACCAGGTGGCGCCACTAGGTTACTGTAGGACATCTCTCTACCCATTGTACACAATAAATCTGATATTATGGTAAGAGAACCATACATGGAATACAGCTCTGAAGGGTGAAGATTGTTAAAAACATCAAATCTTACTCTGTTGTAATACTGAAGACGGGCAGAAGAAGGAGGATCTTCTTCCTCCACGTGAATCAACTTCTCCAGGAAATCCTCGCGCTCCACCTCAGAAGCCGCTTTACAGAAGCATTCAAGGGCCTGGAATATAAGTAATGTAGGATGAGCCAACCATGGACAACAGTGGAAAAAAAATGTGGCCTAGTCAGGTGAGCCCAGATTTCGGTGGCACCATGCTGCCATGATACCTTCATATTTGGTGTCATGGGTTTAGGCTGGTGGAGCTGGAGTAATGGTGTGGAATAGGTTCTCTTAGCACAAACTGGATACTCCAATACCAGAGAATGATACCTCGGATATTGCAGTACCAGAGGATGACACCTCGGATATTGCAGTACCAGAAGATGATACCTCGGATACTCCAATACCAGAGGATGATACCTTTGATATTGCAGTACCAGAAGATGATACTCCAATAACAGAGGATTATACGTATTTCACCATGAATTGCTGCATTACTAAAAGCCAGAGGAGGTTCTACTAGATGCCGTCTCTAATAAAGCGGCCATACAGTGTATATCACTACCTCTAGCAATGCAATGTACAAAGAGTTAGCTCATGCTATTGGAAAGAGTCCACTAAATTCGGCCTCCATACAATCGCAGTCACCCCATTTCCTTACCTTGTGGCCTTCACCAGTGACCAAGTAGCATTGTCCCATCATAAAAAGACAAGAGCCAGCATTAACCTGACACCATGGCTGCAGAAGACGCACATATTCCTATAACAGTACAAAAGTATACATTACAAGGTGCACTTTACCATGTGTGGGTTCATTTAAGGAATTAACTCCAGATATAAAGAGACCTACCTGCAGCTGGGTATACTGACAGCTTCTCATCAAACACTCTGGAAATAGGAAGCCGGGGTTCCCAGGCCAACTATCAGTTTACTAAGGTTAAGGAACAGCCATCATTCACCATATTTTAAGTCGCATGGCCTTCTATTGAGCCGTGCACAGTCACTGCAGTTCATTCAGTGAATGGGATTGGGCTGCAGTGCCCTACACGGCCAGTACAAAATCTATGGCGCTGTGCTAGGTTCAAAGGCACCATGGGCCCCTGTCATTTAACTGATCGACGGGGACCGCCACCGATCTGATATTGATCAACTACCCTAAGGACAGGCCATGAAGAGTAAGAGTCCTAGGAAACATCTTTAAGCTTTCTGTAACAAGAGGAACCCCTCACTACTGGTCACTCAGCAGATCTAGTAAGGATACAGATGCTGGAGCAGGTACGTGGTGATGTCTGTGATCAGCTGGGCCCAACTCAGAGGACTGTGGGTCTGGGCAGCTCCACAGCGGGCAAAGATTTGGGACAAGCGTTTTCTCGCCACATCCTGGAAGAATAACTCCACGATAGTCTGCGGCCCCGAGGCTGCATAAAAGACAGTTAAATAAGAAATACTTAATATACAAGGGTGCGTAGAAGGGATCTAGGCCAGGCGGACAGGAACACTTACTGTATTTGTTCACTGGTGTGTAGGTCTTTGTATCCGACAGCTCCAGGACTGACAGATGCTGCAGGTTGGAATCCCTACAAAGAAGAAAAGTTAAGAGAAGCTTTTACATATCATTACTAAGAAACATATAAAATCCAAGGAAGAAGGTAACCGCGAAATAATCTGGAGCAAAAACTCACAACGTATCCAGAGGGATAGCAGAGGCCACACACTGACTACTCCAGCGGATCACGTAGTAGGACAGCAGCATGTTAGCCGTGCGGGGTATATGTTCTTGCTGTGTCTGGAGTAGCTGACCTTCTCCAGCAAAGGCCTGTTAGGATAAGCACAAAGTCCATAAAATTCCCAAGATGGGAACAGCACACAAAGTCTAGGGCTAGATGGTGACTTTCAGCAGGACACCAATAATTGTTCGGTCGTATTGCAACTCCTTGACTAGAAAGAAGTCACCATGTGACTCCTGTGTGCCATGTGAGCATCTATTTGTACATTTCTTGACTGTTTTTCGACTAAAATTAGGGACACACTAAGGGTCACAATATGATTCCATTAGTGAAGGGGCCACAGGGCGACCCAGCGATCTATGGTCACATTGTATATGTACGGATATGTCTGACTTACCATATCTCCCATCCTTAAGAGTAGATGCTCCAGGATAAGGAGATCGCGACAAATTAAGAACCGTGTAAGAGAGATCTTGCAGACCGCCTGGCACACGATGCCGGCCGCTGTGCTACTGCCATAGAGATTGGAAAGGTTCATGCGCACATTCAGGGGTTGACCTAGGGTTACAATAAAAACACAAAACTCTTACTCTTATTATTAGGAATAAATATTAGTTCCAGAACTTACAAAGTAACAGCATCTAAGATGACATCGGTCATAACAGCAATTGGCATTACTAAAAAACTATGACTATAAGCTCTTACCAAGGTCTATTGTCTGGTCTATATCCAGCGAGGTCTCATAATCCATCTCTCGTACCAAGTTCCCAATGGCCACAATGGGATTCCTGATGTCCTGAAGTTTATTGTTAATGTCTTCCATCACATTCTCACTGTAAGGAGCAGAAGAAGAAACAGTTTTACTTCCCCTTTAAGGGATCCAGCATGTTGAATGTAAATGGTTGATACTTCTGTTCTCAGGGGATATAAGGCGCCACCAGAGGGGTCCAGCAGCGGATTAGTCCCCTCTCCTATTAAGAAACAATTGCAACTGGACTGAGGGTGCATGTGCATTGGGCGTGCGGGTCAGGAAGAAAAGCTGTTGCCCTAATCTGCTTTCTATCGGTAGCTATAGAAGATCTGGGTGTGACTGACCCCTAATAATGTCAAGTTCACATCTGCGTTGTCTATTGTTCTGGTCTGGTTGTGTGCAAAATATCTCCCTTATGCCCTGGTCCACCCGAATGTGGGCAGAGCGGGGCAGGCTGAGGTGAGGAGGTCTTGGACTGACTGATTCACTCTGTCGTGAGTTAAAATGGAAATCAACGCCAGTTCCTACCGGGCATCCATCTCCATCGTGGCACTGAGATATCCAACAGATTTATAAACTTCAGGTTCCTTGCACAAGTCGGGCTGTTTATTAAGACTGGCACACGATACGCCAGTCTTAATGGATTTGGCCCAATGTGTTCTAGACTACTTCAGACCTTAATGAACACGCAATAAAGCTGTAGTCACCGGTCTACAATGGAGTGAAAAGAAATGGAGTCTGGAGAGACACTTACACATCATTTGCTATCAATTCCTCCAACATTTGTTCTGCAACCCTCTCTGGGGGTTCTTGATGGCAGCAAGCCCACTCCATCATGTACGCCATATCCACAGTTATGCTATCGCCAATCATACGTAAACATTGCATCAAGAAGATGGTGTCACTAGCGAGGTCCACATCTGGAAAGTAAAATATAATACGATATATGTAAATAAGCCATTTAAGATGCGTTGGTCATCAATACCTGGTCAGTGGGGGCCCAATACCTAAAGCATTACTGGTCAGCTTCTTCAAAAAGTAGAGGTTCTCGACCACTTCTCTTCATTGGTCATGTCGCCTGTTTGCAGTTCAAGCCCATTTAAGCAAATAATGCTGAGTTGCAGTACCAATCGCGGCCACTATGTAATGTAAGCGCTGTACTTGGTATTCAGTGCAGACGGCAGGGTTCGCAAATGTAAATGCGCCCTAAGGCCTGTTTGGTTTTGCAGTGACCACAGAGATAGACTGCTAGACTACTACCCCCATTATCTTACCATCCGAGATAACACTTTCATCTTCTGTTAGCAAATGTTCCGCTGGCAAAAGGTAAAGATGATCCACAAGTGAACAAGGCGCCAAATACGAAACAAATCCCTGGAAGAGAAAACGTTGGAAAATAAATTATCATTGAAATTTTACCGTAAGTAAGTGAATGACACGAGGGGGCTTAAATGGTTAATAACCTTAGAGTGGTTGTTGTGCAAGTATGAGCCACTCCATTAGTTCCTATGGGACTGCTAAAGAGAAGCCATACCCCCAAGGGACGTACCCTACCCATACCCCCAAGGGACGTACCCTACCCATACCCCCAAGGGACGTACCCTACCCATACCCCCAAGGGACGTACCCTACCCATACCCCCAAGGGACGTACCCTACCCATACCCCCAAGGGACGTACCCTACCCATACCCCCAAGGGACGTACCCTACCCATACCCCCAAGGGACATACCCTACCCATACTCCAAAGGACATACCCTACCCATACCCTAAGGAAAATATATATAATATATACTGGAAACACTGCAAGAACTGGAGACTCACCTTTCTAAGCAGACAGACCATGCTGGAGTAAGGGTGCACCATCAGGGCGAGTGGACGAGATAGTTCCTCCTGGTACTGTAGGCAGCATGTATAGAATTTAGACCAGGACTCCACTTGTAACTGGCGGAACTCATCCTGGTCCATCTCGTAATCCGTCACGTGACTGTGCAGCTACAAGGAGGAAAGTTATAAACTCTGTGAATTAGGTTACCCTATGACATGCATTGATTGTCACAGATTCCATTGCAAAATGGCGGAAAATAAAGGACACTATGATGGAAACCCCTCCCCTATTAAAGTCTACGGGTTCCATTGGAATCCAGGATTGCCGCAAATTTCCATCAATGGAGCAGAACAACAGAAGTGACCAAAGCCAAAGCTTAGATCTAGGATTAGATTTTATACCGCAAATTAGAAAAATCTACAAAACCTAAAAAAGGAGACTCTTACATCGTTTTCGACTATGATTGTGACCTCCTTCTTCATTTCTTCCCAGGACAGATCTTGCAGCTTTCCTGCGCCTCTGTGATAAATCTTAAAGAACAAAATATGAAGTTGAGCAATATGGACGACCAGTGGGATACTTCACATAACACACATACATAATACAGAAACTTCACAGGTATCACCGCCAGGAGGAGTCACCAGCTCTTATGTCCGTATTTAGACTGTGCAGTCAAATCATGACTTCTGCAAAATTTAGTGACAACGCTGCAAAAAGCTGAAGTTGTGCAGATTCCAACGTGACCACTTCATAAGAATATACCCAAAGGTAAACGGAAGTGGAAGGAGGGGGATCCTAGTAGTGGGACCTCCGTCACCGAGCACGCTCTGATAATCAATAAAATCTAATATCATATCAAGGTGACAATAACAAGACTTACCTGTAGTGCTTTAACTAGAGCAGAAATGGTGAATCTTCCCGGGGAGAACAAAAACTCCAGATAAGACTCCTAAAATCAGAACAGAACAACTATAAACCATAAAGCAGACAAAGAGCCGCCAATCCCTGCAGTAATGGGGGAGTCACATGACCGGGTCACTGAGCACGCCTTATTAGAATAAATTCATGCACGGACATTTCTATGATGGAACGTCCATGGATGATTATTTCTTCAGTGTCCTGCTGCCTCCCATTCAGAACAATGAGATGCAGAATCAGGGCCCTAAAATCAGTGACAAATTCCACCGTATGAACAGGGCCTAAAGTGATCAAGCAATCCTGAGTTACCATGCAAAAGTGATAAAAGCAAAACAAGAGTCTGAAACTAACCCTTGGGTCCTGTTCGTCTCCAATGCTAAGTTCTTCCTCTGGCAACTGATTGATGAAAACTTGGTTCCATTGTCCGGCCTGATTACTGGAAAACAAAAGCCGAGAACAATCGTGCCGTCATAAAATCCCTGAGAACATTCAGCAGCGTATCCGGCATGTGTGGTCTTCTGCTTAAAAGGGATCAGAACACCGATGGCTGGTGGATAGGATGGGCTGTGTATTCATATCTGTGGTGTCCAGGCCATGGCGGGCCTGCTGCATGAAAGGTCTGCGCCACTTGGCTCAGTGATGCAGCCGCCATATTGCTGGGTCTGTCTATCTGCATTTGTATTACTGGTGCAGATTCATCCCATTCAGATAAACAGGAGGAAGCGGTAATACCAAGTCAAAGAGATAGAAGGAAACAACGAAGACGCCGTGTTCACCTGAGTGCCATATTCCCTTTAGAGAGAGCCTTTCACCTCCCCCGGCTCTTTGCATCCATTAATTGGTGCCGTTCCACTGATTTCAGCACAGCTATAGTTTTTTATCTCTAGCCCCCACCATCCCCAGACAATCAATTCTGTTAATTTAAAAAAAAAAACTATTCTGCTGCTTTATTGTCAGGTGGGCGGTCCCTCTCTGTCTATTCCAGCCCAGGAACACCCACCTGACAGTAAAGAGCCTATTGCACATGCAGGGTGCTGAACCTAACAAACAATTGCTCAGGAATGGTGGGGCTAGAGAAAAATTCCAACTGTGCCAGAGTCAGAGAAGTGACACTTATTAAAACATACAAAGAGTGGGAGATGGCGAAAGTTCCTTTTTAAACATCTGATATTGAAGGCCACCGTTCCGATGATCCTGGACAATCCCTTGAAAAGGGGCTGTACTATCTGGACATTCTCTTGCAGCGGTCCTAAACGAGGAACCCGAAACAACAACTGCTATGGCAACTGCAGCTGAAATGTGTTTATGAATGACATCCAAATGAATGGACGACTTGCCGTGACAAAGTGGTTGTCCAATGTGGGAGCCATATGCTTTGCATCAGCCACCTGCCCCCGCTAATAAAGACTTTAGTCTGGAGCGGGACCTATGGACATGGCAAAAGCCCTTCAGAGAAATTGGAATAAAATAACTACAAAGTTGACTCACTGTTCAAAATTGATGTGTTTGACAATGGTTTGGTTTTCCTCATCGAGCCACAAAGCCCAAATGTCTGTGGTTGTCAAAGTGAACATGAAGTCGACCAAGGTTTCCTAAAAGGAAAAGAGAGAAGAAAAAAAAAATAAACACAATGGGGGGGAATTTACGCTCATATTTAGGCGCAGATATGGCACATCTTGGTGGACTACACGTTCTTGTGTTAAAGTAGTTCCACATTCTTCCTTCTGTGCCCACTGGCCACATTTTAGGACAGTGTGTACTGCAGGGAGAACAAGGTGGGCGGCCAGAGCCCCTCAATGCAGATGAATCTGGTGCCAGAGAATACAGACGGGCAGATGAAACGTCCATTAATAAATACTTGTAATAACTACACAAACACAAGACTTACTAACCTGGTTAGAGAATAAGGAGGAGACGTGATCCAAGCTGTAGCGATTGTCGGCAGTGACCAGCTGGAACACACAGAACTGCAAGACGACACAATATAAGTCAGACATCTACAGGCGATGACAATACAACCCCCCTCCTAAAAAATCATTCATCCGGTATATATACCTGTCCTTGTCTAGGAGAGTGCAAGTACACCCCGAGATAGACTCCTATAGACGCGGAGTGTGCAAGTCTTAATTTGTGCCCGATTCCCGGGATCTGACGCATTTCTTTGCTGACTGGGACAAACTCCAGCATATCGGTTTCCATAAGGCACGTCTGGTCCTAGAAAACAGAGAGGGGTAAGAGTTTTGGAGGTTCTCTGCATCCTTCCAGACTTACGTGAAGAAGACCCTTCATGTTCTCTACAATGTAGAATGTTTTATTCTGCTGCAAAGCGTATATTGCATTGAACTCAGTGCACTTTCAGATCTGCAGGCATTTGCCCCGGTGCCAGATATATGGTGCTATTTGTACCAGCTCATTCTTGCACCATCATTGGGTCCAGCTTCACAGATCAATGTCATCTTCCATCACAGTTGAAGGCTAAAGAAGTGTACTATCAGGGAGTGTTCCTCGGCTGGAAGGCCGGCCTCTCTGACAGTGCAGGGAAATTGGAGGCCAAAATGTGCAGCACCAATATCTCTGCATATGGGACAGATACCAACAAAACTGAAAGTGCACTGAATTCAGCTTTGCAATGTTATAAGACATACCACATGTTATAGGACGTGATAGGTCATCTTTAAAGGTGGATTTAGAAATCATTTACCTTGTACGACCACATGCGGAGTTTATGATCCTGACACAACGCAAATATGAAAGCGTCATTTTCAAGGCAGTGAACGGCGAGACTCACAGGGAGATGTGCAGGGTCCTGGTCTCCTCTATAGACAGGAAAATAAGATTAGATTCATATTCCCAAATCCTTTACATCATAATATAAATCAAACAGACAAATATAAGAGGACAGCTGCAATGAGTAGACTTATAGCAGCCACAATCTCCTGCTAAGAGATAAAGTCATGTCATGGCCAGAGACGGGCACAAACCTTACTGTGACTTTCAATGGGAATCACGGTTTGGCCTTGGCACCACTCTCCATTTATTTGGTCCAATTGTTCTTATAGGGATTGTCTCATCCGACAATCCCTTTAACTTATTCTGCAAGTGTTGTAGACATGTAACCCAGACTTGTACAATGTCAGCCATGTGGATGATACTAACCTTATAGCTGTTGGTATGAACCCAGTTAGGAGCCTCCTTACTGACATCTGCTTCAGCTCCACCACAGTCACCGCTCCTAAAGACACATCCATTTGATATTCACATACACAGAATCTTGTACCGACACAGAAACAGCAGCAATGTCTACTAAATACATACCTGCTACACCACAAGGGGGCATCTTGACCACAAGGATCCCACCAGAACTGGAGGGAATAGCAAAGAGCGTCTCGCCCTCGCTGCTCAGCCAGGCGGCGGTGGCGCTGGAGCTCTGGGAACGCCCCGGCAGAGTAGGGATCACGTAACTGTTAGAAGGATCGCTGTAGTTCATCTTCCCAACGTCAGTAAATATGGACTGGATCTGACTTTCTGTAATAACCTCCTAAAAACCAAGGAGAAGGAGCCATATTAGGATCACAGTGAAACAGGAGCATACTGTAGGCAACAAATCTGCAAATTTTTGGAAAACGAGGAACGTTACAGAGATACGAGGCAGAATCTCATATCACACGGAATATGTGACATCGAAAAAAATCGCTCATACTGGTCTGGGGAAGGGAGAAAACTGAAATTTGTGATTCAATGCAAAATAAACTTGGACTGATGTGAGCAAACCCTGAAGGACAGGGGTAGTCATTCTGCTTGCTCAGCATAGCTGTAATCCCTCACATTATAACTGGAAATCCTAATAATCCAGCATGTAACAGAACAGGCGCAGTGTGATATTAACACATGAAAGCTCACCGACATCAGATCAGTGAAAATCCGAAACAACCCCCCCTACAGACTAGTTAGCAGCAGCCATTGGAGCTGGAATTAAACAGTGGACAGAGCCAGGGACATGACTGCGGGTGGTGCATTTCTGCTATAGACAGACTGAAGTGTCTGTGAGGTTCTGCAGCAGCTGGACCAGTAGTGTACAGCGCATGCTAAGCAGAGTCCAGCTGCTGCAGAACCTCATTACAGACACCGTATACTGTTATAAGGTAATGCAACTCCATGATGGGAAATGTCCAACTTACACTTCTATATAAGCACGAGGGATGAGGGAGGACGAGCCTGTGAACGGTCTGATTTGTCAGGATCAAGATGATGACGTTACTCTGTGTCTCACACACGTGGACCCCGCCGGGCAGGATGGAACAGTTGTAGATTTTGAGGCGGATGGCATTATTAAGGAGGTTAACATCCAAAGACTCCTCCACCAGCTCCAGAGTGTCGGCATTTGACGTCCTGAAGGAATAAGAGAAATGTTAGGAAGAAAAGACGTGTTCCCCAATTCAATAGAGCATTAAAGGGGGGCTATACTAATATATAAGGGATAACCTAGGTCTAATCGCTAGGGATCCCCCCAATCCCAAACATGTGTCCTGCCACCCCATGCAGCAATATGGCTCCACGGACACTGGGCAATCCAGACCTGATTTCTATAATGGGGCTGGATTTCCTCAGTCAGACAGGACTCCTTGCATGGTAGTGATCTATGGGGCTGGGAGCACGTGTAGCATTGCTTGTATACAAGTAATAGGAACCCCGTCTACTGCATAGCGGTGAGTCCAGGAAGTGCAAGGCCGCTCCTATTACTTGTATACGAGCAGTGCAGCATGTGCGCCCTGTCCACTAGCAGCTACCGGCACTCAGAGGCTACTGCAACTGCTGGTCGGTGCGGGTCTGGGTGTCAGGCCTGGACAGATCATATACTGATCAGCTATCCTCTGGATAGGTCATCAATGTGAAAAATCAATTTGGGGCCGGAGACCCCCTTAACTACTGCTACTGATGTATATTCCTAACTCACCAGTACAGGAACCGATTCCTTGTAGCGGACAGGAGACTGCTGCTTTCCTTGTAGTAATAACCTCCAGCGCTCTCGCTATATTTGGGACCACCAATAATAGGAGAGACATCTACAACAAGAAGAGACATTCATTATACACCTCATATACACACAAGTCTCACAGTCACTTCAGAGAGCCGAGAGGTGGAGGTCACAGGAGTCCGACCCTCAAGGATCTTCTATAGTAACCAATCCCAAGGACAAGTCATCAATCTTATAAACCTGGGAAAAAAAACTCTCCAGGCAATTGGCCCTGACACCAAGGTAATTAAAGGGAGTCTGTCCCCGGGACCCAGCATATCACCCCAGCCCTGCAGATAGATAGGTTACTGTCACCAGAACCAGCATATCACCCCAGCCCTGCAGATAGATAGGTTACTGTCACCAGAACCAGCATATCACCCAGTCCTGCAGATAGATAGGTTACTGTCACCAGATCCAGCATATCACCCCAGTCCTGCAGATAGATAGGTTACTATCACCAGAACCAGCATATCACCCCAGTCCTGCAGATAGATAGGTTACTATCACCAGAACCAGCATATCACCCAGTCCTGCAGATAGATAGGTTACTGTCACCAGAACCAGCATATCACCCAGCCCTGCAGATAGATAGGTTACTGTCACCAGAACCAGCATGTCACCCAGCCCTGCAGATAGATAGGTTACTGTCACCAGAACCAGCATATCACCCAGCCCTGCAGATAGATAAGTTACTATCACCAGAACCAGCATATCACCCAGCCCTGCAGATAGATAGGTTACTGTCACCAGACCCTGCATATCACCCCAGCCCTGCAGATAGATAGGTTACTGTCACCAGAACCAGCATATCACCCAGCCCTGCAGATAGATAGGTTACTGACACCAGAACCAGCATATCACCCAGCCCTGCAGATAGATAGGTTACTATCACCAGAACCAGCATATCACCCCAGTCCTGCAGATAGATAGGTTACTGTCACCAGAACCAGCATATCACCCCAGCCCTGCAGATAGATAGGTTACTGTCACCAGAACCAGCATATCACCCAGCCCTGCAGATAGATAGGTTACTGTCACCAGATTCCCAAGGGAAAAAAACTGGCTGATTCAGGGGACCCTAACCTATCTATCTGGGGTGACAGGCTTCCTTTAAAGGGGTTGTCCAAAAATCTCAGAACTTGCACAGGAGGCTGGGGATGGTGAAACAGAAAAAGTGATGACGTGAGTGACGCCACAAGTTCCTTTCCTATTGGTTGACCTGTGGTCACATGTGGGGAGGACTTCCACCGGCAAAAGACCCGGCTCGTGCTGGACTGGACAGAGGTGGCAGACACCAGAGACCCGTATGATTTTTTATTTTTTTATATTTTACCTTCCCCATCCTCCTGCCCAAGTGCTGAGATTCCTGGACAACCCCTTTAGATTCACATTCACGGACACACAGTCCTACTTTGGATTCTGCATCCAATTTTTCCCCAAGACATATCACCACATCTAATACCTATGGTGCAGAAAACAATCTGCCCTGGATTTTCTCCCTGCACCTTGTCAGGTTCTGCTGGATTTCTGCTCCGCAGATTTCACACCTTCCAACGAGTGAGGCAGAATCTGCGACAATCCACTGCGGAGACTTGCAGAGAAACAGCGGGTGACCCAAAAGTCCCCACAAAGTCCTAGCTCAGATTTCCAGATCTCATAGCTCGCTGACTATCTCCAGACTAGTAGCTGCCATGGCGTCACCCCGATGGGTCCCAATGTGACTTCATTCACTAGGCCTGCGCTCACATTTGCATCAGAGTCTACGACCCAACGTCTGCCTGAAATCAGTGGACAAAAAACACACAACTTTCTCGTACAAAGTTTTTACTTTAAAAACAAGACACCTGATGAAACCAGTTATAGTCAAAGGGGCCGTCTGTCCGTTGTTCTGATTCTCTAAGGGATAGCGACATTAGTGTGACCCTAGCGTAACATTAGCAAAGGAGTTGGATTGCTTGTGTAGTTCTAGCCTTAAAGGGTTTGTCCAGGTAATACACAGTCACCAGTCCACGCTGCTCCGGTGTCCAGTCCTTCAGCACCAAGGGCTTGTCCCTGCAACAGTCCTTGCCGCACGTGGCCACCAATCAGGAAAGGACCTGACGTTACATAGGCGAGTGACATCACAGTTCCTTTCCTTACATCTGGTCTCAGCTGTCAAATGCAACGAGGACTAATGCCAGAACAAGCCCTGGGGGGGGCGCCGCAGGACCGGACACCACCAAGGGACAGCGGAGCTCCAGGGACAGGAGAGTAAGTAATGTTTTTTTATATTTTTTACCATCCTCAGCCTCCAAATTAAAGGGATAACCACCAGCTGGTGTATACGGCGCACGCTGTCAAAAAATTCCAAGATGCAATGTCAAACACAGGCGACACATACACTGTATATACATTATATGACATGGTGAGACATTCCCCACAGCAGGGCAGGTCCTCTGGCGGGGTCACGTGACACACCGCGCCTTTACACGCAGGTCTGGCAGGTGCGACAAATCTGCGCCCTCTCCCATCCTCTGGCGCACGCACACCACGTGATCCCGCCGCCGCCGCACAGAGCCCATACACTGACCGCAGGGCCCCGTGTCCGCTATAGACCTGCACGATGTGACAGCACGGCCCGGCTCCTGCCCGCGCGCCTCTTTAAAATGACGACACGTGACATTACCGGGTCGAAGAGTGAGATCCCGGAAATTCCTCCTGACCTCCCGCTCGGCCGCGCTCAGTTCGGTGAAGCTCCGTTCTAGAACCACAGAGGCCGCCATGTTATCCCAGGCGGGCGCCGCGCGGCTGCTCGAAAAGGGGGCGGGACCTGCCGCTCAAATCTACCACTTGGAAAAATGACACCGGCGCAAAGCAGGCTGGGTAGTGAGGGAAGGAGGCGGCGGCGGCCATGTTTAGTTCTGGCAGGGCATTGCCGCGCTGTGGTGACGTCATCGTACGTGCTGTCTGTGGTGTTTCGTAACTTCTTCTGCCTCGTCTGACTGGAATTTTTTTTCCACAGAACTCTATTCAGGTGTATTAAATACCAAAAATAACGAAAATGTACGAAATATTTGACTGAAATCTATAAAATTACCTGACAGATATCCAATTTTTCATGGGGGCCGTGATAGACACCAGTGCTCAGGTATACCGGGCCCTATAGCGGAGTGTAGTAAGGGCCCCATAGGATTATTAAGACTGGCGTATTGTATGTCAGTCTTAATGAGCAGGGAAATTAACCCAAATTCACAGCTCGTAATAATTTTGCCCTATCTCAGGTTGTCCATGCAACGACATCAACTTGGGCTCGGCCATTATTTCCACCCGTGTTGAGGTGAGTAATAAAGTGGCGAATGCGGCAGAAATGTTATGGCCGTGCTCCGAACATTGCGGCTTCTTATACGAATCAGACCCCTTATAGTTCAATGTATTTGCAGGAGAAACCCGGTATATATAGATGATAAATACCCGCTATACAGCTGAGTTCTAAAATTTTCTGCCTGCGTCCACCTCTAGGGGGCGCTCCGGGCATAGGTATTAAGACAGCTACTATTAAACCATGGAAAGTGTAGAAATACTGCCCCTAGTGGCAGCCGCAGGAAAAAGCAGTGAACCAGTGTCTACGGGTAACTGTTCTTATGAGCGAATTAGGTTTCTGTTCGGAGGAATCCCCCAGTGCACTCCTCGATTCTTTGAACTCAGCGTAACCTGGGAGTCCTAGACAGCGGAAAATGAAGACGAATTCCATTTTCGACTGCCGTCTAGACGTGCCCCAAAGCAATCTGATAGTGGATTTGTGCATTTCATAACAGACACATGCACTACCTATCTCTGACCGCACATTGGGTCAACATTTTTTGACCCTTGTCAAAATGTTGATGGCAGTTTGTCGTCTGTTCCTCCAACACCAAGGAGGGTTGTTCATACAGTTAGGGCCAGAAATATTTGGACAGTGACACAGTTTTCGCGAGTTGGGCTCTGCATGCCACCACATTGGTTTTGAAATGAAACCTCTACAACAGTATTCAAGTGCAGATTGTAACGTTTAATTTGAAGGGTTGAACAAAAATATCTGATAGAAAATGTAGGAATTGTACACATTTCTTTACAAACACTCCACATTTTAGGAGCTCAAAAGTAATTGGACAAATAAACATAACCCAAACAAAATATTTCTATTTTCAATATTTTGTTGCAAATCCTTTGGAGGCAATCACTGCCTTAAGTCTGGAACCCATGGACATCACCAAACGCTGGGTTTCCTCCTTCTTAATGCTTTGCCAGGCCTTTACAGCCGCAGCCTTCAGGTCTTGCTTGTTTGTGGGTCTTTCCGCCTTAAGTCTGGATTTGAGCAAGTGAAATGCATGCTCAATTGGGTTAAGATCTGGTGATTGACTTGGCCATTGCAGAATGTTCCACTTTTTTGCACTCATGAACTCCTGGGTAGCTTTGGCTGTATGCTTGGGGTCATTGTCCATCTGTACTATGAAGCGCCGTCCGATCAACTTGGCAGCATTTGGCTGAATCTGGGCTGAAAGTATATCCCGGTACACTTCAGAATTCATCCGGCTACTCTTGTCTGCTGTTATGTCATCAATAAACACAAGTGACCCAGTGCCATTGAAAGCCATGCATGCCCATGCCATCACGTTGCCTCCACCATGTTTTACAGAGGACGTGGTGTGCCTTGGATCATGTGCGTTCCCTTTCTTCTCCAAACTTTTTTCTTCCCATAATTCTGGTACAGGTTGATCTTTGTCTCATCTGTCCATAGAATACTTTTCCAGAACTGAGCTGGCTTCTTGAGGTGTTTTTCAGCAAATGTAACTCTGGCCTGTCTATTTTTGGAATTGATGAATGGTTTGCATCTAGATGTGAACCCTTTGTATTTACTTTCATGGAGTCTTCTCTTTACTGTTGACTTAGAGACAGATACACCTACTTCACTGAGAGTGTTCTGGACTTCAGTTGATGTTGTAAACGGGTTCTTCTTGACCAAAGAAAGTATGCGGCGATCATCCACCACTGTTGTCATCCGTGGACGCCCAGGCCTTTTTGAGTTCCCAAGCTCACCAGTCAATTCCTTTTTTCTTAGAATGTACCCGACTGTTGATTTTGCTACTCCAAGCATGTCTGCTATCTCTCTGATGGATTTTTTCTTTTTTTTCAGCCTCAGGATGTTCTGCTTCACCTCAATTGAGAGTTCCTTTGACCGCATGTTGTCTGGTCACAGCAACAGCTTCCAAATGCAAAACCACACACCTGGAATCAACCCCAGACCTTTTAACTACTTCATTGATTACAGGTTTACGAGGGAGACGCCTTCAGAGTTAATTGCAGCCCTTAGAGTCCATTGTCCAATTACTTTTGGTCCCTTGAAAAAGAGGAGGCTATGCATTACAGAGCTATGATTCCTAAACCCTTTCTCCGATTTGGATGTGGAAACTCTCATATTGCAGCCCATATTATATATATATAATTGTATTTCTGAACATGTTTTAGTAAACAGCTAAAATAACAAAACTTGTGTCACTGTCCAAATATTTCTGGCCCTAACTGTAAGTCATCCAACTTCCCCTTCAACAAATTCGGAAACTTCATTTCCTGAGAGTTGTGGGGACGGAATAGGTAACTGAGCGACACTGCAACTGCAAAACATCAAAGATGCTATAATTTGTGAAACCGAGTTATGGTTTGGTCCTCTAAACCTCAAAATAGGCAACGTGGCCTGCGACAATGGTAGAAATTAGGTGGCGGCCCTGAATTTGTTCCCATTGACTAATATACCTTGCCTTGCTCATGTATTCACTTTGGTGGTACAAGCGTTCTTGAAACACTATCCTGATCTTGCACCCCTGATTGACAAAGTACGAACATTTTGTTCCCATATATGACGGTCCAAAGTAGCTTCATCTCTCATGGCTCAGTTTCGGCACAAACACCGCCTGCCCATTCACAGGCTTATATGTGATGCCCCCATCAGGTGGAATTCGACATTGCATATTTTACAGAGGTTTGCCGAACAGAAGTCAGCAATAATCGATCTTTTGATGATGAGAGGGGCCCGACGTACAAATGTTCCCCCGGTAAACCTCCATCTTACATCTGCATGACGTCTGTTTGGGTCTTCAGTGTCTGGAATACTGCACAAAAGTGCTCTCTTAGATAACTGCTTTTTAATGTGTATAGGTTTTTGTTCAGGATTTCCCGAACGCAGATGTGAACGGGGCCTTAGGAATACATATTCTATTCATTGTAATAGAAGCAGCGACTTGTATAGAACATCTCTATAACATAGGACGGGACTATAAAATAAAGACGCCAAAGCTTGTAAAGTGAATATTGTTATTATTACAGATTATAAGACAATTTCCCAGAGAATTTAGTCATCACTGATCCTGAATAATTCTACCAGATCTTCATTTCTTTATATTTCACTGAAATTTAAATCAGAAAAAAAAAATGATCTTCATTTTCTTAACAAATCAGATTGAGGGATCTTGAGTTTTCTCCAAGTCATCATAACCAGCGCTCCTGGCTTTCTTCATATATATGTATACAATGAATCCCAACAATGTGACAATAATCACTCCAGAGATGGAAATCACCAGCGGGTTCACATTCACAGACAGAGATTTATCTTCATCTGAAGGAGAAAAATATCAATTATATTATCAATAAATATAAAGAAAACGGAGAATCCTAAACCGTGTATGGCACGTAATAGTCATTAAGGTCTATGGGTGACATCATGTATTGTCAGGAGTGATGTGAAGATGGGTCAGTGCTGTTATCTATAGAGGTGTTATCTTCTATTGTAATCCTGTTTGTGATATAAATGAGGTGACTACATAGAAGACCCCTAGAGAATTGGCCTCACCTACCACGTGCTATTAGGGAACTTGTTATGTCACAGAGGGGACATTGATCCTTGTACAGCCCCAGGCCCGGGTGCCAATGTATCTGCTATAGATCTGTCCTTAGTGTTTGTGGTTCTCACCTGTATTACTAGGAGATTGTCTCTTCATTGTGATGGGGCCCTGGGAGATGTAGTGCTGCTGAGACTCTGAGCTCAATGATCTCCGCTGTCTATAAGAGTCTCCCGATGACTTTGTGATACAGCCCTGGGTACAGCGGGTCCCTGGTTCTCCGAGCTTACATAAGATCACTGTGCAACTCATATAAACCTAAGGAATCAGTAACAATAAATTATTACTTTCTTGTTTTTCCAAAGATTTCTGAACTGTGCAGAGATTCAGCAGAGACTGCAGAGTGAGTGAAGAGATCAGAAAGGACAGGAGAGGAGGAAAAGGACCCAGTAAGTGGAGAAAGAAGCATTTTACTGATAATATAGAATACAATATTTATTACATTCACTTGTACTAGTCATTTCTGCCAAGTTTGTTGAAAACTTAGTGACCATTTATGTGTATAGAGGTGAAGAGACATCTCCTAAATCATGTTCTATCTGTCCAGCTGGCCCTATATGGGTCCTATACTCCTCATCCATATATATTTACTTACCTCACTATAGTCTCCAATAAATGCAAAAGCCTCCATTGCAAATCTGTATTGTGTCCTTGTTGAAGAGTAAACCACAAAGGTTTCATCCATTATACATCTGAAATATGAAGAATAGAAGATATTGGGTCACATGCATACCATAGCGCCCCCTACAGAGCCGGCCGCAGTATCTATAACAGCTATGGACTATGGAAGATGGTGGCCGTAAACACTGAAGATCTCTATGAGAGTAAATAAGTGTATTTACCCATTTTGTACGATGTCATAAAATGTGGGATCGTTGGGATTATCATGGGGTGTAGCTTTACAAGACTCCACAAATAACTGGACATTGGGGACTGAAGAAGAGACTTGGATCTCCATGAAGAGTAAATCCCGCAGTGTCACCTCCAGAGGATACTCGCTTTCTACCTCTCCAAAGAGATCGTCTGTGTAGAACTGGAACTTATAGGTGAAGTTGCCGAATCCGGCCTCCGAGAAGACGTAATCTGATTTATGGGCCCGGAATGAAGACGATACCCGGGTCTTCTTTGGAAAGGAGCAGTTAAAGGGGATGGATACCCCATTTAATCTAGAAATGATGCTGGAATTGTCTCTAAAGGACGTGGCCTGGTTCTTAAACACAATCTCGTGCTTTGTTTCCTGGAGGAAGAAGATGAAGAGGATAAAAAGCTACAAATTGAATATTAATGAAATCCAGACACAAAAAATTATCCTCATTACCAATGAAACAAGATAAAATAATAGAATGGGAACCAAATCAAAGATCATTTTGGAAATTTCTGAACCAATAAAAGGATAAATGGGTTACATGAGAATTCCCAAAAAGTCCATTACCACATCAACCACAGCCGTATTTACAGCCTGTCCTAGAAGGCATAGTCTATCCTATCGAAACGGCTGAAGACGTCTTTTAATAGGTCTAAGGAGGAGATCTGGAGTCTCTCACAGTAAAATCAACACGCAATATTGGACGTTAAAGAGTTAAAGGTTCACATGAGATATTTCACCCCTTTGTAGGCTATAGGGTTATATTCTTACATTTCATAGATCATCCAAAATATGTCACTCTATAAGACCAATCCAATACATCAGTATCATGCCCCTTACCTCAGTCTCGGTCCCGCAGGAGTTGTAGGCCACGCTTGCTATCAGGTGGGTGCTGTTTGAGCTAACCAGACATTTCGGATCATTGAGGTGGAATTGGTTCTCATACAGTTCATGATCAGATGACTTGGCCACTATTAAAGTCATGGTGTTCTCGTGGCAGGTCAGGCCAGTGTTACCTAAACTGCCGGGTCCCACCACTACAATGACACAACGCATTTCAGACTGATACCTGTAGGAATATGGAGACAGTAATAGGTAAGTTGTGCTCAATACATCATGGTGGAAAACTCTGTGGTAACAGCGATAAAACGGCCTGTGCATGTATAAATATAGAATTGACCAGATTTACCAGGACCTTTCACCACCTCCAGTTCTTCCGCCCTTTAATAAACGCCCCTCCAGTCATTGTGGAACAGGTAGAATTTTCTCTTTAGTCTCCTCCATTCCCAAGCAATCTGTACAGGTAGTTTCAATGCCTGATCTGCTATCTAGACTCTACAAAGTCAGGTGGGAGGTGTCAGCTAGGAACAGGCAAGGGGGTGTGATTCAGAACGCTTCTGATTGGAGCTCTGGGTCACACCCCTTTGTATGCTCCTTCCTGACTCCACCCACTTGACATTAGAGAGTCTATTTATCATATCAGGCATCGGCTCAGGAATGGTGAGGATAGAGAGAAAATTCCCACTTATACTAGAATCAGTGGAGCGGCGACTATTGAAGGGTGTAAAGAGTTGTAGGAGGCGGTGAAAGGTCGTCTTTACCTAAATATTCCAGGTATTATTACATACTGACCCATTGGAAGTCTCTGCCACAAAACAGAAGGGTACATGGTCTCCCACATCATTTTCGGAGGGTCTCCATTCTGCCACCATGCTCCTTGTAGTAGACCGAGATGTGTGGGTGAAGGATTTGGTGATGCCCGGTGGGCCGCTGACCAAAAAGTCTGATATACTAAAAATATATATATATGTAAGTGCAAATATAGGTAGATATATATAACTGACTACTAGGGGTATAAAGAATAAAGACCACAATAAAATATACCTAATATACTACTATAGGCCTTTCTTCCATACACAGCACCGCACCTGTCCACAGCGTGTATGGGGTATCGGTAATTGGTCATCGGTCTAGGTGATGGCGCTGGTTTGGCGCTGACTTATATATGTCTTACCTTTCGTACGCTGCCTGAGCTGAGAGATGGAGCTGGAATATTCTCCCTACATTGGTCAGAAGCTTCTCCCCTTGAGATGGAGTAGGAGAAATAAATTGTGGTCTGTAATCCCCAAATGTACAGGAGGGGGCTGGGTCGGTAACTGAAAAGGGTGAAAAACAAGAGTTGGTCATTGATAACAGACAATAGGCATTTACATGGAGTCAGTCTCCTATTCAGGCTCTATGGACACGGCCATGTGCTATGTCAGTGTGCTAGTCGTGTTGTTCATGGCTAGCCCAATGTCCCAGTCATCTATACGGCTCCATATACATGACACTGTATTATCACGGACCCATGTGTGCAGTCCTATACCTGACTATTGTGCAGTCCGGGCTCACTAGATGAAGTGAATGTGTCTGTGGAGGTTCTTCTAAGGCGCACAGAGTTATAGTCCGGGGTATAGGATTCTGTGACATGTATTATGTCCCTACAGCACAGGAGCCATTGTTCTTACCTTCCACTACAAACTGCAGAGGAATTTTGCTCAGGGGATCCGTATAGATCGGTGGACCTGCAGTTGGGTGCCAATACCTTCCCTGGTAATATGGAGATGGCACAGCCTTGTATAACATGTCCTGATCAGTCTCTTTAATATCTGAGGTTGTTGCAGGAAGATCAGTGACCGCTTCAGTAATAGAAGAGGTAGTTGTAGTGATGTGTTGACTTCTAAGGCCATCGGGTCTGTCTTTGTACTTTATTGTTCCATCGTTGTATGTGAGATAAATGTCCTTCTGTGGAAAGTCTTCTAGGACTAATTCCACCGGGTAGGATCCAGAGTTCATATCCGATGGAATATACAAGGTACATTGTGTCTAGAATGAAGATATAGAGAATTATACTGGTGTATGAGAGTATCTGTGACTTGTCATGTGTTTTAGGATCATGTATGTACAGTAGCTATTTCTTTGCAAATATATTTATATACTTTAATGCTAAATCGAGGCTACTACTTTGGCTATATTCACACTCTGATTTATCTTGTACCCTCAAAAGTTGTACGGTGCATAGCATTATATCTTCCGGTACGTTCCGCGGTGTCTTCCACTTCATGTTTCTCTTACTCTATAGCTATTACTCCCTGACCCGGCTGCTTCCGCCTCTGTGCTGTGTCCTTGATAACTAATGGTCGCACCTCTGGCACCTGCACACATCAGTTCAGTCCATAGATTGGCGGTAGGGAGGACCATGGACTATACTCTTCACTCAGCCTCCTGTATAGAACACACCGCACTGTAGGGCAGACACGATGGAGGAGGTTGAGTGATGAGTACAGTCACATGGTCCTCCTTGCAGCCAATCTATGGACTAACACAATGTACGTAAGGGCCGGAGGTTCACAGAATGGAGGAGGCGCGACTTTTAAGATGTAAAGCAAAGGGTACAAAAGAGATAAATACAGAAGTATACTATGGGGCCACTAATGGGACATTATACTCTGTTACAGGACACTAATAGAGGCATTATCCTGTGGGGGGTACTAAGGGGCATTATACTGTATATAGGGGTTCAGCTGCTGCACTTTTTCTATACCTTTATTGGAAACTTCTAGTAGGCTGCCAGCAGGAATTTTGAGCCCCCCCCCCCAAATATAATGCTCCACATGATATATAATTCTCCACAGTGACCCCTACATAGTATAATATGTTCCCCACAGTGCCCCTCTCCAGTATAATGCTTCACAATGGCCCCACAAAATATAAGCCTCAAGCCTCTTCAGGTGAACCCCTCGAAATTTGTTTTGATGAACATTTGTGAGGTTTGGCCCTCTGGTTGGTTTTATTGTTATTATTATACTTTTGGGTCCTCAGACTCTGGAGTTTAATAAGTTCTGCATCCCAGAGGGCTCCTGCTTCTAGTGTTTGTCTCTTGTTCCTCTAGGTTATGTTGGTATATCATGTCTTCTATGTTACATGTTCTCGGTCATTGTTCTGCAGATTTTCCCCTTGTTGTTTTCTGTAGTTTTCCCTGTGTTTCAAACCTTGTCCTTTGGTACAGCCCTGGTCTTTCACAGGCCTTTGAGCAGGATATGAGGAGACTTTTGTCTCTTGGGAAACCATTGAAGCTCAGTCTATCTCTACTGTGCTGTAGTAGACGTTTGCAAAGAACTCACTGCAAGTCAGCACTGATACTGAGCTTCAGCAGCCATCCAGATTGCTTCTAGGAGAAGAATACAGTCCAAGGCTCATCTAGAGACAGCCCTGAGCAAGGAAGTTCGGCTGTCAAGAGATTGGACTTTGTGCCAGGAGGAGAAATGGAGTGCTGTGACAGGAGGTGTCGGCCCGGCACCTTATACAAGGTAACCAGATCCCTGTCAGGACTCCTCTGCACTACAGTCCCCAGTATCTACAGCTGGGAGAGGCGGAGGAGAGGAGTCATAGTTGGAGTTAGAGCCTTTAAGGGATCCTATCATTAAAACTCAATTTTTTCTCACTAACACGGCGGAATAGCCTTAAGAAAGGCTATTCTTCTCCTACCTTTAGATGTCTTCTCCACGCTGCCGTTTGGTATAAATCCCGGTTTTCGTCGATATGCAAATGAGTTCTTTTGCAGCACTGGGGGCGTCCCCAATGCTGCGAGAGAACTCTCCAGCGCCGCCTCCATCTTCTTCAGGAAAATCCTCTTCACGCAGCTTCAAACTTCTAGGCCTCAAGTCTAGGGCAAAGCTGACTGTGCATGCCCACCAGCTGCAAGAAAATGGCCGGTTACAATAGGCTATTAAGGCTATTCTGACGTGTTAGTGAGAAAAAAATAGAGTTTTAATGATAGGATCCCTTTAACATTACTGGGAACCCTCCTTAGACCGGGGCTGGGAATATGGACACTCGAGAACTACAACCCCCATTTTGGAAGCTGCTTGTTGTTACCTGTTCAGTAAAGCATTATCCTGTTTCACTGCACTGCTGGCTCCCTGATTTGTTCCTGCTTTACCATCAGGGCCCTTCTGACTTCCATCACATGGGCTCAGAGGAGAGAGGTCTCTGGGGGGAACTACTACCATTACCATCAGATAGTACTGCAGGAACCCCCTCATTGCTGTCCAGCCCAGGAGCAGAGCCGGGGCGTGTGGTTGAGTGTCCTCGGCCTAGCTGGTGGCACATCATCCACCGCTATTACTCCCATCCTCTGGTTCCCTCCATCTGGGTTTACTTAAAATTACTAAATTAATTCTGAACATAGACTAACTACTGGGCTAGCAGGAATATCAGCCGTGAGGTCCAACGACCGTATACCCAGCCTGTCATCTTACCTGATTTACAGAAAAATAGGTGTAACACAGTCCACACTCCTCCCCACCATGTGCAAATCGGCACAACACTTGGTCTCCATCAGGGTCATGTCCGAATAAATTCATGGAGGTCGCACAATTCTTAGGAATCCTCAAAAACAGAAAGACAAAACTGTAAAAAACTTGATAAAGTTAAAAGACATACAGTAGAAATCAGGAACATAACTAAAGGCTGACGGGCCCTGGTCCGAGAGCTCAGTGTGGGGCCCCTGTGCAGCTTCTTCTCACAACCGTCAGCCGTGTCCCATCTGTATATTTTAGCAGCTTCTACATTTCCCTTTCCTTTTCTATGTGGGTCCAGATGACCATGAAGACTTCACAACATGTCTGTGCACACAAGCTTCCCATCATTCACATCTCATGTCTGGGCCTGGTCACAGGTCTGACCCCTATAGTTTTATGCAACTGGATATTAGTCTGAAATAGTCAATATACAGTCCTATGAAAAAGTTTGGGCACCCCTATTAATCTTAATCATTTTTAGTTCTAAATATTTTGGTGTTTGCAACAGCCATTTCAGTTTGATATATCTAATAACTGATGGACACAGTAATATTTCAGGATTGAAATGAGGTTTATTGTACTAACAGAAAATGCGCAATATGCATTAAACCAAAATTTGACCGGTGCAAAAATATGGGCACCTCAACAGAAAAGTGACATTAATATTTAGTAGATCCTCCTTTTGCAAAGATAACAGCCTCTAGTCGCTTCCTGTAGCTTTTAATCAGTTCCTGGATCCTGGATGAAGGTATTTTGGACCATTTCTTTCTACAAAACAATTCAAGTTCAGTTAAGTTTGATGGTCGCCGAACATGGACAGCCCGCTCTCAAATGATCTGAAAACAAAGATTGTTCAACATAGTTGTTCAGGGGAAGGATACAAAACGTTGTCTCAGAGATTTAACCTGTCAGTTTCCACTGTGAGGAACATAGTAAGGAAATGGAAGACCACAGGGACAGTTCTTGTTAAGCCCAGAAGTGGCAGGCCAAGAAAAATATCAGAAAGGCAGAGAAGAAGAATGGTGAGAAGAGTCAAGGACAATCCACAGACACCTCCAAAGAGCTGCAGCATCATCTTGCTGCAGATGGTGTCACTGTGCATCGGTCAACTATACAGCGCACTTTGCACAAATAGAAGCTGTATGGGAGAGTGATGAGAAAGAAGCCGTTTCTGCACGTACGCCACAAATAGAGTTGCCTGAGGTATGAAAAAGCACATTTGGACAAGGCAGCTTCATTTTGGAAACAAAAATTGAGTTGTTTGGTTATAAAAAAAGGCGTTATGCATGGCGTCCAAAAAGAAACAGCATTCCAAGAAAAACACTTGCTACCCACTGTAAAATTTGGTGGAGGTTCCATCATGCTTTGGGGCTGTGTGGCCAATGCCGGCATCGGGAATCTTGTTAAAGTTGAGAGTCGCATGGATTCCACTCAGTATCAGCAGATTCTTGAGAATAATGTTCAAGAATCAGTGACGAAGTTGAAGTTACGCCGGGGATGGATATTTCAGCAAGACAATGATCCAAAACACCGCTCCAAATCCTCAGGCATTCATGCAGAGGAACAATTACAATGTTCTGGAATGGCCATCCCAGTCCCCAGACCTGAATATCATTGAACATCTGTGGGATGATTTGAAGCGGGCTGTCCATGCTCGGCGACCATCTAACTTAACTGAACTTGAATTGTTTGTCCAAAATACCTTTATCCAGGATCCAGGAACAGATTAAAAGCTACAGGAAGCGACTAGAGGCTGTTATCTTTGCAAAAGGAGGATCTACTAAATATTAATGTCACTTTTCTGTTGAGGTGCCCATACTTTTGCACCGGTCAAATTTTGGTTTAATGCATATTGCGCATTTTCTGTTAGTACAATAAACCTCATTTCAATCCTGAAATATTACTGTGTCCATCAGTTATTAGATATATCAAACTGAAATGGCTGTTGCAAATACCAAAATATTTAGAACTAAAAATGATTAAGATTAATAGGGGTGCCCAAACTTTTTCATAGGACTGTATCCCTATAGGTAGGAGCTTCCTTTGTACATTGTCATCTACATGGTGCTTTACCTTATAACTGGTATGATGGTGGTCACAGGGGAGCTGTTGGGCTTCTGAGTATCAGATCTGACTCCTAAATCCACAGCAGTTGCTATATACCACCAGCCACCTGCATAATAATTATTGGGGACCCAGCAACACCTGTAATCCCTGGTGAGAGATAAAAACCATGTTGAATATTTCCATAGTACAGGGTGACATAATACAGAGATGCTTCATCTTCTTGTAGAACATCACAAATCCTGATGCAACGTCCTAGAGAGGTTCTGCTTCATCCCTAAGACCAGAAAATGGCAAAGGGAACTACATGTCCCAGCTACCTACTGTCTCATAGACTGGAGTGTGGAGTAACTATACCTTCACCGTATACAGAGGTGGAAACATCACATTATTCACAGAACATTCACTACACTGGAGCTCAGTTTTCTAGGGCCATTTTTTCCCATTTTCCAACCTTCTCACCACTTCTAATTGTTTGGTTTGGTGAAGAAGTCGCTGGGTGATCTATCGATCTTTGGAGTGATGGCCATAGTTGTCCTGCAGCCAGAGCCTAGTTCTTCTCCAGTAATACAGCAGCTCTGTCATCCAACCATTATAATAGAGAGGCAGAAATATCAGCTTGTTGTCTACGTGGTCTAGTGGCCGCTGTGCTACCCTATACAATGACAGAATAGAATTCTACCCCCGAGATGTCCATGGATATTACCTGAAGTAGAAGGGTTTATCATTGTCCACACGTCTCCTCGTCTGACCTTCATACTGGTACCAGGAGCTGGGGGATGAGGTTCTGTTCTCCACAGTTTGATTCCAAAGATTTATCTCAACACCGCAGTTCCCAGGATAACAGTACCAATATATCTGAATCCAATGTCCATCCGCGAACGATTGCTTGTATGTAAAGTCAACCTGAAAGATATTGTCAGTAAGAAATAGATACAAAGAATTCTTAAGAACCTCAGTTGTTCAGTTTACTAACGAATTGTCATATACTCTATAATGGGGCACAGGTACTAATAGAAATCCACAGCAAGTTTACCTGTGACTAGGGTTGAGCGATTGTGTTTGGAAAAGATCGGATTCCGATCGGGGATTGAGAAAATTTCACGATCAGAATTCCAAACATGATCTTTTTAGGTGGGATCGAGATCGGTGATTATTCCCACAATGCTTTGCTACTGGCCAAGCATTGTGGGAAAAGCTAACAATGTTAGCCTTCACACTGAGTATACGCTCCGCTCATTCTGAGTGGAGTGTATACTCAGTGTGAAGGCTCCGCTGCGGTTCCATAGGAATGAATGGAAGCAGCAGGCACACAGCCTTAACCCCCTGCGCCGGCTGCGTCCATTCATTCTAATGGGAGACTAGCTAACATCTCTAGTAGCTACTAACCTTCAGAGATGGCTGGTCCGGTGCCCGGTGTTCTTGTTCTTCTTCGCCTCGCTGCCCCCGCCTCTCAGGTTAGTGTTTAAAGAGCTAGGAAGAAGGCAGGGCTTGTGGCTTAGGAGAGTGTGGGCGGGTACAGGGCGGGGAGATGTGACATCTCCCCTCCCAGTACCCGCCCACACTCTCCTAACCTGGGAGACGGGGGCAGCGAGGCGAAGAAGAACGAGAACACCAGACACCGGACCAGTCATCTCTGCAGGTAAGTGGACGCCAGGGGGAACTAAGTAGCCAGAGGATTAATAAAAAATCACTACACAGCGTGGATTCTAACAATTAAAGCGTTCAGTTGTTAGATTCCATGCTGTATAGTGAATAGGATTGTTTTTAAAATCCGATCTCCGATTAGTAAAAAAATCCCATTGACTTGCATTGGGATCGGAATTGGAATCGAGATCGGGTTCGAATGAAAAATGATCGGATTTGAAAATCGATCCTGAAAAGTCAAGATCGGCTCAACCCTACTTGAGACTTTCCAGGGGGCGTATCAAAGAGAAAACCCTATTATAGCAAACTAAAGTCGAAATGTCTTACAAGTCCTCAGCAATAAGTGGAAGCCTATTTTCAGATTTCACTTGACTTCTGCCATATTGGTCAACTGTGTGTTGTTCCTGCGTCTCAACGCCTGCCCATAATCTGATGGAGTAATTCTCAAGAATTGTTGCTTACAGATGAATCTGCTGGGTCTGCCCATAGAGAGGAAGCATACTGTATAAACGCCTGTTTCCCTAGGCACATCCTACCTGTGCAAAGGTTCCAGGGTTGGCAGTTCTTGCACTTTGATTTACCCATTCACTGATCCCAGCTTGTGTTCCTTTCACTGTCTCCTCCGTTATACCATCAATCTGATTACAGTTGCTTGCTGATCTGTTCCTGACCAATGTGTTGCCTGCCCTGACTATATATCTGTCCTGTAAATACCTAATTCAAGCTTTGAGGTATGAAGCAAAAAGCTTATGACCTTAATTTTATGCCGAAGCTGCCAGTTGGTATGTGGTTAATAGGGGCCTCCTTTATCTCTGGGGACCACGCAATATTGTGAAATGAATGATGGGTAACACCACCCCAACCCTTGAACTGAGAACACAATAATAGTCATTAAAAAAATTACATGTAATCACTTTTCATTGAGTAAAGTTCTAAGACTGTAAAGTAATGATATTTGTCCATGTGACAATAGATGTAATTTCAGTATGTAATAACTTAGTATATTCTATAGACCCCGTGTCCTACCAGCCATCCAGTATCTGTTTTCTCCATTGCCCTGAATGATATGGTTCCACCCTGGAATGTGTTCGCAGACTCAGCTGTGAAGATGGAAGCCAACACAATGAAGACCTGAAGTCCGGCCATTGCTGTTCTTCTCTCCCCACCAGTACTAACTATCATACAGCGCTGACTTTATATATCTGGTGAACCTGTAACCTTTGTGTTATACCGGAAATCTCCGCTATTAAATTACAGGATTATCTTGACCTGTTCATTATCTGGATGTTTATTAATATGTCTCATAGATATTTCACATACATTAATCACGATGAGGAAGTTGTTACAACCTGTTTATCATTGCGGTTACGTAAATCATATTATCGACAAATGACCCCCGTGGGAACCCATGGCGAGACAACCATGCGCCACAGTCATGACAAGGAAAATATAGTATTATATGTCGGCCATTGAAATGATCGGCCTTCCATGTAATCCATGGGCACACATTGTTGCCAACATTTCAAATGGGAAAAACGGGGCACTTATGTCCCCCAGTAGGATCAACCCAAACTGAACGAGAGCGTCTACTACTGTATCTATCTGCAGGGCTGGGGTGATATGCTGGTTCTGGTGACAGTAACCTATCTATCTGCAGGGCTGGGATGATATGCTGGGTCTGGTGACAGTAACCTATCTATCTGCAGGGCTGGGGTGATATACTGGTTCTGGTGACAGTAACCTATCTATCTGCAGGGCTGGGGTGATATACTGGTCTGGTGACACTAGCCTATCTATCTGCAGGGCTGGGGTGATATGATGGTTCTGGTGACAGTAACCTATCTATCTGCAGGGCTGGGGTGATATGCTGGTTCTGGTGACAGTAACCTATCTATCTACAGGGCTGGGGTGATATGCTGGTTCTGGTGACAGTAACCTATCTATCTGCAGGGCTGGGGTGATATGCTGGTTCTGGTGACAGTAACCTATCTAGCTGCAGGGCTGGAGTGATATGTAGCAGTCATATTTGTTACTGGTAGTTCACTGTTACTTGTATTATTATTCTTGTTTCATCGCTGCTCTAGACCTGGAGATAACTGAGCACTGAGACATTATTTCTATGGGTGAAGCCCAGTTCTGCCATCTTGTGTTCAGCCGGCATCATTACAATTACACGGGGAGGGGAAGTTATCCTTCTACTCCAGCAGGAATGCCACATGACAGCCCACATACATTTTAGGAGATAGAAATGCAAATTCACTTTAATAGAAGTAACAAACATTGAATCTTTATTTAGATTATTAGTAATATCATCTTTTTTTTTAATTTCCGTAATTTTAATTGAAATTAGAAAAATTTATGTTCACTCTCTAGAAAAAATAAATTCAGATTTCTTGAGTTTTCAGCAGCTCATAACCCGAGACCCGGGATCTTCTCATATATGTGTTTACAGTGAATCCGAGCAATGCGACAATGGCGACTCCAGAGAGGGAAATCACCAGCGTGTTCACATTCAGAGAGGGCGATCCTCCGAGGTCTGATGGAAAGGAAAATACAAGTGAGAATAGAGATTTCGTATACGGTATATATAAACATCTATCTAGCATACGTGTGTGTATACATATTGTGTATGTATGTGTGTATGTGTATATATGTATATGTCCAAGTTTTATCTATACACTACAGATGTTCAATGTGATTTCCATTGCTGACACGACAGATGACCAGACACCAGAACCATAGGGTGAAGCCCTGGGGCCATTTGCAATACAGGTGTCTTGTTATGTGACGGAGGAGCCATTAGGCCCCTTCAAGCACCAGGGCCCGGGTGTGACTACTACCTCTGCCCCCCTATAGCTGCGGTAGGCATAGCCTTAGTGTTTGTGGTTCTCACCTGTATTATTAGGAGATTGTCTCTTCATTGTGATGGGGCCCTGGGAGATGTAGTGCTGCTGAGACTCTGAGCTCAATGATCTCCGCTGTCTATGAGAATCTCCCGATGACTTTGTGATACAGCCCTGGGTACAGCGGGTCCCTGGTTCTCCGAGCTTACATAAGATCACTGTGCAACTTATATAAACCTAAGGATTCAATAATAGAAATGACACACAATAAATCTGAAATTATTGTTTGCTTGGTCTTCCTGGAGACGTCTTTCTCTATATAGGACTCAGCAGACTCTGAACTGTACAGAGTCTCATACAACTGCTTAGTATGCAGCCATCCAGACCCCAGGCAATGCCAGACAGGCTCTGTGAAATAGGATAGTCACCATCCTCTGCCATACAGGCTCTGTGAAATAGGATAGTCACCATCCTCTGCCATACAGGCTCTGTGAAATAGGATAGTCACCATCCTCTACCATACAGGCTCCATCACGCAGGATAGTCACCATCCTCTGCCATACAGGCTCCATCATGCAAGATAGTCACCATCCTCTGCCATACAGGCTCCATCATGCAAGATAGTCACCATCCTCTGCCATACAGGCTCCATCATGCAGGATAGTCACCATCCTCTGCCATACAGGCTCCATCACGCAGGATAGTCACCATCCTCTGCCATACAGGCTCCATCACGCAGGATAGTCACCATCCTCTGCCATACAGGCTCCATCACGCAGGATAGTCACCATCCTCTGCCATACAGGCTCCATCACGCAGGATAGTCACCATCCTCTGCCATACAGGCTCCATCACGCAGGATAGTCACCATCCTCTGCCATACAGGCTCCATCACGCAGGATAGTCAATATCCTCTGCCATACAGGCTCCATCACGCAGGATAGTCACCATCCTCTGCCATACAGGCTCCATCATGCAGGATAGTCACCATCCTCTACCATACAGGCTCCATCACACAGGATAGTCTCCATCCTCTACCATACAGGTTCCATCATGCAGGATAGTCTCCATCCTCTGCCATACAGGTTCCATCACACAGGATAGTCACCATCCTCTGCCATACAGGCTCCATCACGCAGGATAGTCACCATCCTCTGCCATACAGGCTTCATCACACAGGATAGTCACCATCCTCTGCCATACAGGCTCCATCACACAGGATAGTCACCATCCTCTGCCATACAGGCTCCATCGTGCAGGATAGTCTCCATCCTCTGCCATACAGGTTCCATCACACAGGATAGTCACCATCCTCTGCCATACAGGCTCCATCACGCAGGATAGTCACCATCCTCTGCCATACAGGCTTCATCACGCAGGATAGTCACCATCCTCTGCCATACAGGCTCCATCATGCAGGATAGTCACCATCCTCTACCATACAGGCTCCATCACACAGGATAGTCTCCATCCTCTACCATACAGGCTCCATCACGCAGGATAGTCTCCATCCTCTACCATACAGGCTCCATCACGCAGGATAGTCACCATCCTCTGCCATACAGGCTCCATCATGCAAGATAGTCACCATCCTCTGCCATACAGGCTCCATCATGCAAGATAGTCACCATCCTCTGCCATACAGGCTCCATCACGCAGGATAGTCACCATCCTCTGCCATACAGGCTCCATCACGCAGGATAGTCACCATCCTCTGCCATACAGGCTCCATCACGCAGGATAGTCAATATCCTCTGCCATACAGGCTCCATCATGCAGGATAGTCTCCATCCTCTGCCATACAGGTTCCATCACACAGGATAGTCACCATCCTCTGCCATACAGGCTCCATCACGCAGCATAGTCACCATCCTCTGCCATACAGGCTTCATCACACAGGATAGTCACCATCCTCTACCATACAGGCTCCATCACACAGGATAGTCTCCATCCTCTACCATACAGGCTCCATCACGCAGGATAGTCACCATCCTCTGCCATACAGGCTCCATCACGCAGGATAGTCACCATCCTCTGCCATACAGGCTTCATCACACAGGATAGTCACCATCCTCTGCCATACAGGCTCCATCATGCAGGATAGTCACCATCCTCTACCATACAGGCTCCATCACACAGGATAGTCTCCATCCTCTACCATACAGGCTCCGTCATGCAGGATAGTCACCATCCTCTACCATACAGGCTCCATCATGCAGGATAGTCACCATCCTCTACCATACAGGCTCCATCAAACTTCATGTATATTGCAATATCTGCAATTGAAAATCAATTCACTTCCATGGTTCTGAATGGAATGTTCAGAAATCTAAGTGCAGATCAATGGAGGTGACTTCAATGAGCGCTGGGCTACATTTATGGGGGATGGACCTTTCTACTTCCGGCCCTGTATTGTGTATAGGACAACCATGCCAGAAGTGGCTCTATACTGCTGATTGATCTGAGAGTTGGCTCTCTTGACCTTCCCCACCGATCAGGTATATATGCCCTATCCTGGGGATGATAATATAGCACTTGTTTGGCGCTTTTTTGCAAATGTGCACCACATCCTGCATCTCACTTTCTGCAAACATGGACACAAAGCAGGGCAAAGAGCTGGCTCAACGTATTTATTCTGGTGTAAGTTACACAAGAAATCTGCACCAGTTCCTAAGTAGCGCAGATTTCCATTCCGGTGCAAGGGTGTGCAACTGATTTATTAAGAGGCCGGATCTTCTCGATAGATCAATTATTATATATTACATTTACTTACCTCACTATAGTCGGCAATAAATGCAAAAGCCTCCATTGCAAATCTGTATTGTGTCCTTGTCGAAGAGTAAACCACAAAGGTTTCATCCATTATACATCTGAAATATTAATATTACAAGTAATACATAAGATATCCCAATCACATGGCTCCCTATATACAGCCCCATTACATAGCCAGACACAGATATAACATGCAACTGTAACGCCCCTCCCCCTCTAGGACTAGATTGCAGCAGTGCTATAGTAAGAGCTAGTTGCACAGGCTGTCGGATCACAGTCACTATTTGCACTGGCTCTATGCTCGGGCTCCTAGATGAGGCTTCTATATGGGGGGACCTTCTCCCATACTATAGATTAGCGATGTCATCATGAGGTCTTCCATGTTTTATTAACCCTAGTGGCCCCAAAAAGGAGGAGGCCGCAGTCCCTTCAATGCTTTTGCCCATGTGACTCGGTCTTGTATCGCAGCTACCAATGAAGAACAGTCCCATAGAAAAGCAAAAATATAAAAATACTGGAGATCCCTGTAGCAGCAAATAAGTGAAATTACCCGTTTTGTACGATGTCATAAAATGTGGGATCGTTGGGATTATCATGGGGTGTAGCTTTACAAGACTCCACAAATAACTGGACATTGGGGACTGAAGAAGAGACTTGGATCTCCATGAAGAGTAATTCCTGCAGTGTCACCTCCAGAGGATACTCGCTTTCTACCTCCTCAAAGAGATCGTCTGTGTAGAACTGGAACTTATAGGTGAAGTTACCGAATCCGGCCTCCGAGAAGACGTAATCTGATTTATGGGCCCGGAATGAAGCCGATACCCGGGTCTTTTTGGGAAAGGAGCAGTTAAAGGGGATGGACACCCCATGTTTCCTGGTAATGACACTGGAATTGTCTCTAATGGACGTGGCCTGGTTCTTAAACACAATATTGTGCTCTGTTTCCTGGATGAAGGAGAAAGAACAAAGAAGATAAAAAGTTACAAACTGGATATTAATGAAATCAATATACAAAAAATTATCGTTACCAATTCAATGAGATAAAATAATAGAATGGGAACCAAATCAAAGAGATCATTGTGGAAATTTCTCCACCAAGAAAGAGATAGATGGGTTACAAGAGAATTCCCAATAAAGTCCATTGCCACATCAGTCCCAGTTTTTCCTTTAACTGTGGTTCCGCCATCCGATGTACGGCCTGCCCTAGAAGTCATCGTCTATCCTACCGAAATTACTGAAGACGTCTTGTAATAGGTCTAAGAGGAGGTGTGGGGTCAAAAAAATCAACACACAATATTGGACCCTAAAAAGTTGAAGATTCACATGAGATATTTTCACCTCTTTGTAGGCTATAGGGTTATATTGTATGTCTTCCATAGATATGTCACGTTATAATAAGACCCATCCAATAGATCAGTATCATCTCTCTTACCTCGGTCTCGGTCCCGCACGAGTTGTAGGCCACACTTGCTATGAGGTGGGTGCTGTTTGAGCTAACCAGACATTTCGGATCATTGAGGCGGAATTGGTTCTCATACAGTTCATGATCAGATGACTTGGCCACTATTAAAGTCATGGTGTTGTCGTGGCAGGTCAGGTCAGTGTTACCTGGATTTACATAGGAGGGCAAAAACATTCAATAGGCAGATCCTTGTGGTCAAAAGTTTAAGTGGTTGTCCAACTATATACACATATTACTGGAAGAGTACAGAGGAGCGTTACCTAAACTGCCGGGTCCCACCACTACAACGACACAACGCATTTCGGACTGATACCTGTAGGAATATGGAAACAGTAGAACATGGTGGATACTGCTAATAAACATGGCTGCACATGTATAAATGCAGAAGACTAAACATTCCATATATCATTATATATTATTATTGACCACTTGTGTACATGTACAATAGACTATAATGGAGGCCACCCAAGTAGGAAGTCTACTAAGCAACAAAAGGACAAAATGTACAGAATATACCAACATATTCCTGATAAACTACGTCTAGGCCATTCTTATACACAGTGCACTGACCCATTGGAAGTCTCTGCCACGAAACAGAAGGGTACATGGTCTCCCACATCATTTTCGGACGGTCTCCATTCTGCCACCATGCTCCTTGTAGTAGACCGAGATTTGTGGGTGAAGGATTTGCTGATGCCCGGTGGGCCGCTGACCTTAAAATCTGATACGCTTAAAAAAAATATATATATATGCATAGATTTTAGTAGAAATTGGTAACAGTATATATAAGACGGACTTTAGGAGGAAAGACCTCAATATGGGTCTAACTTCATACACAGCACCGCACCTGTCCACAGCGTGTATGGGGTATCGGTAATTGGTTATCGGTCTAGGTGATGGCGCTGACTTATATACGTCTTACCTTTCGTACGCTGCCTGAGCTGATAGATGGAGCTGGAATACTCTCCCTGCATTCGCCATGAGTCGCTCCCCTTGAGATGGAGTAGGCGAAACAAATTTTGGCCTGTAATCCCCCAATGTACAGGAGGGGGCTGGGTTGGTAACTGGAGGGGATGGAAAAAATGGTGGTGGTAACCAATAATAGAGTAACAATGCAGGAAGAAAAAGTAAGTGAACCCCCGAATTTAATAATTTGACAATCCCCTTTAGAAGCAATTGCCTCAAGAATTTTGGAATTATCTTCCCTGCAAATGTGTTTCTGTTCACCAATATTTCTGGGATGCCTTGTGTGCACAGTCCCTTTAGTTGATGCTATAGTAACTCGATAAGGGATAAGATTGGACTTGACCATTGAAAAACACAAACTTATTCATTGTCTTGTTGCATCGCCCAATATGTCTTCAGCTTGAGGTCATGGACTGCCGCTCTTACATTCTCTTGCAGAATGTTTTGATACCCCTTCAAATGTGTTTAAGATCTGAAGCAGTCGCGCAACCCTAAATCATGATGCTCCCTTCACAGCAGTTCATGACCTCAGGCAAAGAGATGTTGGCCATTGAAATGGCCAAGTCAATGTCCTGACCATAACAATCTTGAGATGTTGTGGTATGACGGAAGAGGACTGTGTAGTTCGGTTACATTGTATTTGTCTATCACTGTGACTTGCATAAAATTCAGACCACTCCAACGAAGCCACATATAGTTATAGCCTTGGCCCATTGAATTATGACCCTGTACCATATGGGTCATGTACGGGAGCCATTGCTCTTACCTTCTACTATAAACTGAAGAGATATTCTGCTCAGGGAATCCATATAGAGGTAGGAATTTGTAAAAGGGTAAAAATCCCATCCTGTTGTTTCATATGGAAATGTCACATCCTTGGTCAAAATGTGTTGTTGAGTGGTCTCTCCAAAAGTCGAGGGTCTTGTTGTAGGAAGATCAGTAATGGCATCTGTTTTATAGTCATGTGGAGTAGTCTTATCCGTGGTAGGTTCTTCTGTGGTTGGATGGATAGTGGTCATGTCTGTAAGAGATTCTATAGTGGTTTCTTCTTCACTCTGATAATGGACGGTGGTTATATCTAGAAAAGGGTCTATGGAGGTCACGTCTACCGTATGGTCATGGGAAGTAGTCTCAATGGAAGTAAGAAGATCTGAGGTGGTTTCTTCAGTGACAGCTTCATAAATACCAGTGGTATAGCCATGCCATCCCTCCGTGGTATCAGTTTGAGTTGTTCTTATATCTGTGACCGATTCTGTTGTCTGAGGAAATGTTTCATCCATATCTGACAATGTGGTGTAATACCAATAATATTTTTGGGAATCCTTTGGTATTTCTCGACTTTTACGGTTATAGGTTCTGTATTTATAGACTCGTGTTCCATCTTTATACGTCAGGTAAATGTCCTTCTTTGGAAAGTCTTCTAGTATTAATTCTATCACATAGGATCCAGTGCTTTTCACTGATGGAATAGACATGGTACATTGGTCCTAGAAAGAAGGTTTTATATACAGGCTGTTACTGGTCTATAGGTGACATGTATATTATGTCATGTGTTTTAGGATCATATATAGGTTATAGTTATAGGTTATACTTTGGTTATAGTTACTCTACTGACTGAGCCACAAGCTCTATGTTCCTTGTTACTCCCCATGACCTAAAGGCTCAAAATATATCAAATCTGAACTCGTTTTCCAGAATAAATTGGATCAGAGGTCTAATCTCAGCCATAGCCGGGGCAATTCTTTGCTACGTGACCATGATCAAGACCTTTTGGCCAAGATCAGTTTATCATCTTACCTCATCTACATAAAAATTCCAGAAACACACTCCGCATTCTCCATTATAATATGCATATCGGCACCGTACATGGTCTCCATCAGGGTCATGTCCTAATAAATTAATGGTGGCGTCACAGTTCCGTGGAATCCTTAAAAACACGAAGAAAAAACAGTTTGTGGAAAAAATACTGGAGGGAATTTATTAAGACTAGAAATTCTTACACCAGATACAGATCTGTGGTATAACTCATGCCAGGATTCTGGAGTGACTTATAGTAAATCGGGTGGAGATCAGTGCAATAAACCACTGACGTTAGGTATTAATCTGATTGTTTGGGGTAGAGCATTCCAGAGAACCGGTACAGCTTGAATAACGTCTTGAAAATAGGAGTGGAAACGTTCGGTTAAGATAGGATGTAAGTCTTAGGTTGTTGGCAGAACGGAGAGGATGAGTGGACAGAGAGGACTACAGAGTTGTAGGGAGGTCAGCGCTATGGAGGGATTTGTGAGTGTAATGGAAAACCAGCACAGCGACTGACACAAGGTAGACGTATTTGTGTAGTGGATGGACTTGGCTGTACCTTATAATTGGTATGATGTTGGTCACAGGTGAGCTGTTTGGCCTTTGGGTATCAGATCTCATTCCTAAATCCACAATGGCTGTCATTTGCCACGAGCCGTCATAATAAACATTGCTGACCCAGCAACAACTGCTTTCCCTGGAGAGAGATAAAATAATGTGGGTTGAGTTGTAAAGACTATATTGTACCGACGCATTTCTACCTTCCCACCGCCCTACAGTCTCAGCCTGTGTCAGGCAAGGCACAGGACGGCGCTTGGTGCATGTTTGGTGCAAGAAAAGACCACAGTATCATCCCTCCAACTAGACAACTGGTATTGAGAGGGATTGATGAATCGGGGAGATTATATGACTACTTCTGTCATTGGTATATTTCTATCTGTCTCTTCTCCAGTAGGGCTAGCTTCACACCAGCACTTGGTCTCCATTTTGGAATTCTGTCACAAGCAGAACTTTTCTCTCCACATTTTTTGGGCGGAAACCCGGCAGAAACTCGGTGGACTGAATTATAGTCTATGGGGTCGGCAAGTTTCCACAGGTAACCCCTTTTAAAGTGGATTGGGTTTCCTGCCCCTTTCGCCACCCGAGGCGAACAACAAAAAGGGTGAAGTGAAGGGGGCGGGGCTTAGCGGTGTTCGCAGGCAGAGAGCAGGCACGGAGAGGAGGGGAGCATGAGGGGAGGCCGCTGGAGCAGCACTGCTCCAACGGCCTCCCCAATCCACCGCTCGGTGCTAAGCCAGTCCAGGACAGCTTGTCCTGGACTGGCTTAGGTAAACAAAAATGCCGCCCTCCCTGGGGCCCTGGCATAGTGCCGCCTGAAGCGGTCGCTTCAGGTCGCCTCATGGGAGGTGCCGCGCTGTTTGGGTCCCAAGTGGACCCAAAGAACAGAAACCCAAACGTAGGTGTGAACCTCGCACAATACAGCAGCACTACCATCTAACCATTATATTCTAACCCAGTAGAGCGATAGGAGGCACCAACTTATTGGGGAACAATGCTAACATGGCAGATGGTACTGGGAATCAAATGACAGGAAAGAACTCTACCCCCGAGCTGTCCACGGATCTTACCAGAGTTGGAAGGGTTTATCATTGTCCACACGTCTCCTTATATGACCTTCACTCTGGTACCAGCGGCTGGGAAATGAGGTTCTGTTCTCCACAGGTTGGATCCAACGATTTATCTCATAACCGCAGTCCCCAGAATAACAGCCCCAATAAAACGAATCCCCATATGCATCAATGAACGATGACTTATATTTAAGATCAACCTGAAACATAGTGTCAGTAAGAAATAGATACACAGAATTCTTAAGAACTTGATCATATAAGAAAGTTAGGAAGTCCTGTTTTGAAAACACATTTTCATGCACCAGATGGGGGTGCACTATATGTATGAGAAGATAAAACAGCCACAATAAGGAGATCATGGCTGGTTATCAGGAGGACACTACATGTATGAGAAGATAACCTGACCACAATAAGGACATCATGGCTGGTTATCAGGAGGACACTACATGTATGAGAAGATAACCCGACCACAATAAGAACACCATGGCTGGTTATCAGGAGGACATCACATGTATGGGAAGATAACCCGACCACAATAAGGACATCATGGCTGGTTATCAGGAGGACACTACATGTATGAGAAGATAACCTGACCACAATAAGGACATCATGACTGGTTATCAAGAGATGACACTACATGTATGAGAAGATAACCCGACCACAATAAGGACATCATGGTTGGTTATCAGAGGACACTACATGTATGAGAAGATAACCTGACCACAATAAGGACATCATGGCTGGTTATCAGGAGGACACTACATGTGTGAGAAGATAACCTGACCACAATAAGGACATCATGGCTGGTTATCAGGAGGACACTACATGTGTGAGAAGATAACCTGACCACAATAAGGACATCATGGCTGGTTTTCAAGAGGACACTACATGTGTGAGAAGATAACCTGACCACAATAAGGACACCATGGCTGGTTATCAGGAGGACACTACATGTATGAGAAGATAACCTGACCACAATAAGGACATCATGGCTGGTTATCAGGACACAACATGTATGAGAAGATAACCTGACCACAATAAGGACATCATGGCTGGTTATCAGGAGGACACTACATGTATGAGAAGATAACCCGACCACAATAAGGACATCACAGCTGGTTATCAGGAGGACACTACATGTATGAGAAGATAACCTGACCACAATAAGGACATCATGGCTGGTTATCAGGACACTACATGTATGAGAAGATAACCTGACCACAATAAGGACATCATGGCTGGTTATCAGGAGGCCACTACATGTATGAGAAGATAACCTGACCACAATAAGGACATCATGGCTGGTTATCAGGACACTACATGTATGAGAAGATAACCTGACCACAATAAGGACATCATGGCTAGTTATCAGGAGGACACTACATGTATGAGAAGATAACCCGACCACAATAAGGACATCATGACTGGTTATCAGGAGGGGACACTACATGTATGAGAAGATAATATGACCACAATAAGGACATCATGGCTGGTTATCAGGAGAGGACACTACATGTATGAGAAGATAACCTGACCACAATAAGGACATCATGGCTGGTTATCAGGACACTACATGTATGAGAAGATAACCTGACCACAATAAGGACATCATGGCTGGTTATCAGGAGGACACTACATGTATTAGAAGATAACCTGACCACAATAAGGATATCATGGCTGGTTATCAGGAGGGGACACTACATGTATGAGAAGATAACCCGACCACAATAAGGACATCATGGCTGGGTTTTGGACAACCTTATTTTCCTGGTGGAGACATTCCCCCGTTCTACGATGTTCATACATCATACAGTATACAATGCTATTTTGTTGTTTTCTTGAGCTGAGAACACTATAATGGTCATTAAACAAATTACATGTAACTGCTTTGGGGTGAATAAAATTTTAACTTTGCCAAGTAATTATATCAATGTTCCACCATTAGATATTTAGTATGTAATAACTTAGTATATTCTATAGACCCCGCGTCCTACCAGCCATCCAGTTTGTGTTTTCTCCGTTGCCTTGAACGATACGGTTCCACCCTGCATGTGGGACCCAGACACAGCTGTGAAGATGGAAGCCAACACAATGAAGACCTGAAGTCCGGCCATTGCTGCTCTTCTCTCCCCGCCGGTACTAACTATCATACAGCGCTGACTTATATACCTGGAGAACCTGTAACCTTTGTGTTATACCGGAAATCTCCGCTATTAAATTACAGAATATCTTGACCTTTCCATTATCTGGACGTTTATGTCCCATGTCCCATAGATACTTCACATACATTGAACATGATGAGGAAGTTGTTACAATCTATTTGTCATCACGGTTACATAAATCATATTATCTTTTTTACTTTATACAAATCAACATAAAATCCTAGAACAACCACGATCTCCGTGAGAACCTGTGTTTAGACAAACGTTTCACGGCAAAGATAATCTAGCATTATATTGTAGCCATTGAAGTTATTGGCCTTTCGTGTAATGCATGGACCCAAATCCACAGTTATCAATATCTGGAATGGGAAAATTGGACATTTAAGTCACCCCAAACTGAATAGGAATGCCTACTATTGGGTGGAATTTGCCTAAACTGTGGTCCTTTCAACGAACGAGTTTACAGGGACATGTCCAATTAGCCAGAATTGCTTGTAAAATTTAGGGATAGCGCCAACAAATTCGAAACAGCTGGCGAGTCTGAAGGTTACCACCTAATGTCATACAGGCCAGCTCTACTGGAACGTATGGAAGGCTCACAAACCAAGGAGTGACCTTTCTGAGACCCAGTAGAGTGAACAAATCTCTCTGCCATCTTAGGGTGCATTCACACTACGGATACACTGACTGATTCTGAACGTTAAAACACATTCAGAATCAGCGCGTATAAAGCAGATCCCATTCATTTCAATGGGAGCTGGCATACGAGCGCTCCCCATTGAAATGAATGGGCTGCTTTTCTCTATGAGCACTCCCATTGAAGTGAATGTGAAGCGCTCGGGTGTACGGCTTGGAATGGGATGTGCTGTGTACGCGCTGATTCTGACCGTGTTTTACGTTCAGAATCAGCTCAGCGTATACTTAGGGCTCGTTCACACGGTGTAACATGCCGCGTGATATGGCACGTTACACCGTGTGAACGAGCCCTTAGTGTGAATGCACCCTAAAGTCAGTTTTGGCCATGGTGTCTCATTTTTAATCAAAAATTCAATATTCTGTGCTGATTCACTTAATATATCTTTATGTATCAGTCATACAAGGCTCCGACACCCCATTATGGACAAACAACTGTTTGGTAGGAGAATCTCAAACCTGTAAGACCCCAATACTACTAAATGTAACACACACACACACACACACACACACACACACACACATATATATATATATATATATATATATATATATATACTGTATATATATATATACTGTATATATATATATATATATATATATATATATATATATATATATATATACAATCCACACATTAGCTGACAAATGTTATTTCTTTCCTGTTATTTCAGTCATTGTCACTTATAGATTTATTAGGTTTCTGTTTTGCCTATGTGTATATACAAGGATAGATAAAGCAATGTCAGAAATGGGGAAGCCGTATAACATATAGCACATGATATCTGCGCCTTATGATAAAGTTCATGATATAGAAGGACCAGTTATAGAAAAAAACATATCAGTAATTTATATAAGACACTGACAGGCCATGTCCATAATATACCATGGGAAAATACAATCCTTTTATTCCCATATATTTAGCAGAACATCACGTATAGGTTGTTACATTGTTATATAAGGTAGAATCAGACTGGTATTCTATAGGCCCCCAGGGAAGATGTTTCTGAGGGTCCATCAATAGGATCTACCAGGTTAGTTGTGGACAATCCCATAAGAACTAGACCCTCGTGCCAAGTGATTCCTCCAAAGACACCCCACGGCGTGACACATACAAATGTACTGGGGTAAGAGGAATGTTACAGTAATATTCTGGAATTAAGGCATAGGTCATCAAAATCAGATCAGCGGGGTCAATACCTGGTAACCCAACCGATCAGCTTATGTCACCAGAACTACACATTGTATGTAGTTGTAATACAATGTAATGGATGCTATAGCTCTGCTCTATACATTGTATAATGGATGTTATAGCTCTGCTCTGTATACAGTGTAATGGATGCTATAGCTCTGCTCTGTACACTGTGTAATGGATGTTATAGCTCTGCTCTGTACACTGTGTAATGGATGCTATAGCTCTGCTCTGTACACTGTGTAATGGATGCTATAGCTCTGCTCTGTACACTATGTAATGTATGCTACAGCTCTGCTCTGTACACTATGTAATGGATGTTATAGCACTGCTCTGTATACAGTGTAATGGATGCTATAGCTCTGCTCTGTACACTGTGTAATGGATGCTATAGCTCTGCTCTGTACACTGTGTAATGGATGCTATAGCTCTGCTCTGTATATAGTGTAATGGATACTATAGCTCTGCTCTGTACACTATGTAATGGATGCTACAGCTCTGCTCTGTACACTATGTAATGGATGTTATAGCACTGCTCTGTATATAGTGTAATGGATGCTATAGCTCTGCTCTGTACACTATGTAATGGATGCTGTAGTTCTGTTCTGTACACTATGTAATGGATGCTATAGCTCTGCTCTGTACACTGTGTAATGGATGCTATAGCTCTGCTCTGTATACAGTGTAATTGATGCTATAGCTCTGCTCTGTACACTGTGTAATGGATGCTATAGGTCTGCTCTGTACACTGTGTAATGGATGCTATAGCTCTGCTCTGTATACAGTGTAATGGATGCTATAGCTCTGCTCTGTACACTGTGTAATGGATGCTATAGGTCTGCTCTGTATATAGTGTAATGGATGCTATAGCTCTGCTCTGTACACTATGTAATGGATGCTACAGCTCTGCTCTGTACACTATGTAATGGATGTTATAGCACTGCTCTGTATACAGTGTAATGGATGCTATAGCTCTGCTCTGTACACTGTGTAATGGATGCTATAGCTCTGCTCTGTACACTGTGTAATGGATGCTATAGCTCTGCTCTGTACACTGTGTAATGGATGCTATAGCTCTGCTCTGTATACAGTGTAATGGATGCTATAGCTCTGCTCTGTACACTGTGTAATGGATGCTATAGGTCTGCTCTGTACACTGTGTAATGGATGCTATAGCTCTGCTCTGTATACAGTGTAATGGATGCTATAGCTCTGCTCTGTACACTGTGTAATGGATGCTATAGCTCTGCTCTGATTCAAGGGAACTAAACAGTATATGGAGTTATCTGTGCAGGTCTGGTGACCATAGCTGCTGATCGGTGGGGGTACTAAGTGTTGGACCCCCACCAATCTGTCGTTGATAATCTATCCTAAGAATAGGACACATAGTCTCCTTTAAGGTAGCTAAACAAATTAGCTCATTTACAGCTGAACCTGACAATTTCTCCAGGATCTGTTAACCCTTTAATGTGTCAGCTGACTTTTGGGTTTTAACATGCTTGATCCTTTCGTTCAGACCAGCAGGCGCTTGTTCCCCTCTCCCTACTGAAAAAGACAATGTGTGTATATAGGGGGGGGGGGGGGGTAGAAGGAAAAGTTGCTTTCTGAATAGTCGCCAACAACTATTGCATTTCTATGGTCACTTTTACACTTTGGTGAAACCTGAGTTACATGATGTTTTATCTCTGAGGGTTTGCGACTCTGCATCTTCCACTGAGCAATGGAGCATTGATTGCTCGTGCATCATAAAGTCAATGGGTTTTGGCCATTTCAACTATGGCACTTGAAGACACAATGGATTGATGGTGAAGATCTTATCTCTGAGCTCAGTTTTTCCCACCCTTTGATAGCTCTCAATGATATTAGACCTGAGATGTCGTGTCTGGAAGCCACTTATGGTGCAATAACATGAATTTGCTTACGTTATGACCGCCAGAAATCATACGATAAGTGTTACTGAGGCTGATGTGACGGCAGTAATAAATCTCTTAGGTGAAGTCTGTATAGACTTCTGCTATAGATAAGAGACCAGAGCTCTACATATACAAGACAACTAGCGCTGGACGACCTTAGTGCCGAAGCATAATGTCCTCCATCCTGCTCAAAGCTCTGATCTGCAGCCTGGTCTCAGGTAAGACTTGGTGTATACGACCGCCATACCTTGTGTGATTATTAGGTAAAGGCATAGTTAACCACATAGTATATAATAATATAATGATCAGTTTTGTTGGAATAATGAAATTTCATGACAACGACTAACATTTGGGGGTGTTCAGTAGAAGGTTTTGGTCCATCAGACCCTTGAGCTTCGTTGCATAGGCCCCTGGGATGTAGGTAATAGAAGCAAAGTGGGGTTGTGCGCACTAGTCCCTTGAAGTTGTATGCTATTATATGGAGAACAAGGTTGCTATGAGTTAAGCTGCCTTATAACAACTCTACAAAACCTAATCCTGAACCCTATTATGGGGCTAAACACAGTCCTTGATGCGCCAAGATCATGTCTTCCACTCTTACAAGGACACTACCAAGCCTGTCTTCATAAAAACGTGTCCTAGCAGATCCCTATCACAGTCCTGACGCATGGTCTTGTTTGACAGGTCCATAATGGGTAACATGCCAGCTATATACTGTACAGTATAATGTGACTATATATATAAGGTGTAGAACATACACTGTATACCGGAAGTACAAACTCCAAAACCCGCTCTTCATACAGTTCCCGCAGTATTCTCTCAATGGATGACTGTGAGAAATTATTTTTTATTCAGATTACATTAAATTTTAATTTGATTCATTTTATTAAACAATTTGGTTCAGAAATCTTGAGTTTTCAGCAGCTCATAACCTGAGACCCGGGATCTTCTCATATATGTGTGTACGGTGAGTCCGAGCAACGCGACAATGGCGACTCCAGAGAGGGAAATCACCAGCGTGTTCACATTCAGAGAGGGCGATCCTCCGAGGTCTGACGGAAAAAAGATACAGATTAGTCAATATGTATTTACCATTACATTACAGGCCGTCCTATAGAGTGGAGTGCTGGGTGTCCTATAAGGGTGTTTGGATAGAGATGGTCTTTATAGGACAAACCCTTTAAGTCCTCCTTGAGCACACGCCCTGGTTTGGTGCAGCTGATAGGACGGAGGGAAAACAGATTTGGTGTGTTCACATTATGCTTATACGTTATATTTAGTGCAGGTCCCAGGAAAGTTCCTGATACATATCCAACATAGTCATAAGGTGCTGGAATTGTCCTTTTGGCATATACCATGTACCATTTATAACACAAGTATCTTGTTACGTGACATCGGGCCCCCTCGAGCACCAGGGCCCGGGTGTGACTGCTACCTCTGCCCCCCTATAGCTGCACCTGGTGCGCAGAGCCTTAGTGTTCTCACCTGTGTTACTAGGAGATTGTCTCTTCATTGTGATGGGGCCCTGGGAGATGTAGTGCTGCTGAGACTCTGAGCTCAATGATCTCCGCTGTCTATGAGAGTCTCCCGATGACTTTGTGATACAGCCCTGGGTACAGCGGGTCCCGGGTTCTCCGAGCTTACATAAGATCATTGTGCAGCTCATATAAACCTAAGGAGTCAGTAACAAAGGAAACACAATAAGTCTTCTGAAATTATTTGCAGGCTTCCTGGCAGGGTCGGACTGGGGTGTCTAGGGCCCACCAGTGGAATTGTTTCTAGGGGCCCACCACCAGGACCCTGCAGACCAGCGATGCCGAGACAGGGCAGCTAAAGGTAATACCATCTTGTGAGCCATGCTGCTCACCTGCCATACAATGTGCAACAACATACTACCTAAACCTACTGCTACGCACTGTATGGAAAGTGAACAGCGCAGCTCCTAGAAATGTTACCATTACCTGTAGCCACGCTGTCCTGGAATAGCTGATCTGCAGAGGTCCTGGCTGTTGTATCATCACAGATGTAATATTGACGGCCTATCCTAAGGACAGACCATCAATATTATAAAGTTGGATAAATCCTTTAAAGATTTGTCCAGGAATTGGATCAACCCATTTGCCTGGTGGGAGGTGTAAAATAAAAAAATAAAAGTGCCTTCACCTGTCCCCATTGCTCCATTGTCCGCCACCAGTGTCCATTTAGTCTTGTGCCGGCGCCTCCATGCTGGGAGTCCTGCACCTCATGTGATTGCTGAGACTATTTAGATACAGGATTTCCAGAAATAAGGCCATGAGACTGAACAGACACAGGCGGGAGGATAACGGGGGATGGGGACAAAAGCTCAATGAAAAACACTGCGTCTCACTGTTGTGCCTAATCCTTAAAGAGGACCTTTCACCATTTGGGGCACATGCGGTTTAATACACCGCTAGAAAGCCGACAGTGCGCTGAATTCAGTGCAGCTTTCACGTTCTGTGCCCCGGGTGAAGAGCTATCGGTGCCGGTACTGTAGCTCTTCACTGTCAGAAGGCGTGTCTGACAGTCAATCAGTAACGCCCTTCCTCGCAGTAGTGTCTATTGCGCTGTACTGTGTGAGGGGGCTTTGCTTACCGCCTAGTGATGACGTTGAGTGGTGAGGAACGCTACCACCCCCAGTACACGTCTATGGACGAACATTATCAGGAGGGGAGGGGGGCGTTCCTCCCCGATCTCATAGTACAGCACAATAGGAGCTACTGGGAAGAAGGACGTTCCTGACTGACTGTAAGACACGCCCTTCTGACAGTGAAGAGTTACGGTACCGGGACATATAGCTCTTCACCGGGGGCACAGAATGGGAAAGCTGCACTGAATTCAGCACACTGTCAGCTTTCTAGCGGTATATAAAACCGCATGTGCCCCAGGTGGTAAGAGCTCCTCCTTAACATCTCAATATATTGTATATCACACTATAAGGATAAGACCTAACACAGCGTCCCACAGCAAAAAAGCGCTGCAGGAAAACCCCCGGCGGCAACACATCAGTTTCTCCTGCAGCGCTTTTTGCAGAAATTCCACAGAGGTTTGCTCTGAGGACTTTCTGCTTCCATTCTACCTATAGGGACACTGTAGGTGTTTCCGTAGGTATAAGTGCTGCGATTTCCAAAAACTACAACAGTTACCTACACGTTCATACATATACATTCATATATATTCACACACACACATATATATATATATATATATATATATATATATATAGCATATATATCTAGTATATACACATTTATATACATTCATATACCATATATACTAACATATATACACACACATACACACACACACGCATATATATATATTTAGCATATACACATTTATATACATTCATATACCATATATACTCCCATATATACATACACTCACACATTATTATAGCATACTGTGTATACACACACACATACCTGTATACAAACATACAGTCCTCACACAGTATACAAGACACATGCTTTAACCCTTAAGTACTATCATGGTGTCTATCATAATGATATGTGTATGGTAGTGGTGTATGATAGACACCATGGTAGGACTTAAGGGTTAAACAAATATACACACATACATATTAAACATTACATTTTACCAAAAAAAAAGAAAAAAATATACTCACATTTGTGAAACAGCAGCAGCAGACTCCTCTGTCCCCACACGGGCGATGTAAGCGATGACTCACTCTGAAGAGGAGGGGGAGGGGGGAAAGTCCCGGCTTGCAGAGAGAGCGCTTCCTAAGATTGCACTGGCAGGAGGCCCCTCGGTGTAAGTGTCGGGGCCCTGGGAAACTGACGGCAGCCATGCTTCTTTATTCATTACAGCGCTGCCAGCAGCCTGGGGCCCCGAGCTTACTGTTCCAGCCCCTGCCACTAGCAGCGCTCAGTTTATCAATGCAAATGCACTGGACAGGGGCCCGAACCAGCCCCTGACATCCCGATCGGGCCCCTGACCAGTGCTTCTCCTGCCTATGCTTTTTCTTAAATAAAACGTGCAGCAATATATAGTCGGGGCCTCGGGCCCACCGGGGGATTCCCCGGTGCTCCGGCGGGCCAGTCCGACCCTGCTTCCTGGAGACGTCTTCCACTATGTAGGACACATGCACAGAGGCTGTATGGCGGGGATGGAGCCTTGTACAACTCCTTAAGATGGAGCCATACAGCTGCGGCGCACTGCCATAGAGACTCCAAGGGGGAATTATGAAGACTGACATTCTCACTACCAGTCTTCATATCCCCTGCGTAGGTTAGGGGCGCATATATAAGGAGGCACGGGCCTTGTCATAAATCAGGTTCACCCACTCCAGGGCCTTTCACCTGCACTGAAATCTACACCCGCTCATAGTGGTCGTAGGTTTCGGGCATCATTCACATTACAAGATATCCAGATATAAAGATTTGTTTCCATAACTGGGCATTTATATATAAGAGAAACTTTTAGATCTGTCCATCTGGATCCCAGTCCTATACTCCTCATCCATATACATTACTTACCTCACTATAGTCCCCCATAAAAGCAAAAGCCTCCATTGCAAATCTGTATTGTGTCCTTGTCGAAGAGTAAACCACAAAGGTTTCATCCATTATACATCTGAAATATTAATATTACACGTTATACATTAGATACCCCAATCACATGGCTCCCTATATAGTACAGCCCCATTACATAGCCAACCAAACCAATCCAACCTACTACAGCGACCCCCCCCCCCCCCCCCTGGACTATATAGCAACAATGCACCCTATAAAAGAATTACTACCCCACGGCGGTGCCAGGATCATAGTCACTATATGTAGTAGCTCCATGCTTTGGCTATGAGGGTCCTGATGAAGGACCTTCTCTATTATGTCTATACTAGCTGGTACCCGCGACTTGGTCTGCGGTGATTGTAGCAGTGGGTATATACAGGCGAGGGTAAGGTTTTCGTACTGTGTATAAGGTATGGGATATGAAATGTAACTTTGTATCTTGTTTTTGCTGTAATTCAGAGAATACGTGAGACTTTTGTGTTGAAGTTACTTTGTATTTGAGCTGCTATATATACGGTGTTGTGAGAAACTTTACATATTGACTTTGGGACAGAAGTATTTGAAGTTAACCCTTTCCCGTCGATGGCATTTTTTGATTTTCGTTTTTGACTCCCCTCCTTCTAAACCCCATAACTTTTTTATTTCTCCGCTCCCAGAGCCATATGAGGTCTTAATTTTTCCTGGTACAAATTTTTCTTCATGATGCCGCCATTAATTATTCTATATAATGTACTGGGAAGCAGGGAAAAAATTCAGAATGGGGTGGATTTGAAGAAAAAATGCATTTCTGCGACTTTCTTACGGGTTTTGGTTTTACGGCGTTCACTGTGCAACCAAAATGACCTGTCCCCTGTATTCTCTGTTTTGTTACGATTCCGGGGATACCAAATGTATATGGTTTTATTTACATTTTGACCCCTTAAAAAAAATCCAAAACTGTTTAAAAAAATTATTTTTTGAAAAGTCGCCATATTCCGACAGCCGTAACTTTTTTATACGTGCGTGTACGGGGATGTATAGGGCGTCTTTTTTTGCGGGAACGGGTGTACTTTTTAGTTCTACCATTTTCGGGAAATGTTATTGCTTTGATGACTTTTTATTCAAATTTTTATCAGAATCAAAACAGTGAAAAAATGGCGGTTTGGCACTTTTGACTATTTTTCCTGCTACGGCGTTTACAGAACAGGAAAAATATTTGTATAGCTTTGTAGAGCGGGCGATTTCGGACGCGTGGATACCTAACATGTATGTGTTTCACAGTTTTGAACTACTTTTATATGTGTTCTAGGGAAAGGGGGGTGATTTGAATTTTTAATCCTTTTTATTTATTTTTTTATATTTTTTTTTACTTTTTTTAAACTTTTTTTTTTGCATTTATTAGACCTCCTAGGGGTATTGACATGGGTGGGCGGTGTTGCGGATTGTCAGAGCGGTGGGGGTCGGCAAACATGGCTGCTCCGGAGCGTTAAAGAGCGCCTCCTGGAGTATCGTTAAGGTGAGGGGCAAAGTGGTAAAGTATATGTATATGTGATTGTGTGGGGTTAGGGGCGAGGCTGTAGAGGGCAATAGGAATTTTGTGGCTTGCTATGGTCCAAAGTGTGTGAGATTGCAGAGATGGTGGTGTGAGTTTGGGTTTTGTGGGGGTCCTGGCACAAACGTATGTGCGCTATTGTGACGAAAAGTAGCCTATTGCGCAATCGGGTGTATTAACTAAGTGTGTGGAAAATTTCAGCCAAATCGGTGGAGCGGTTTTTCCGTGATTGAGGAACAAACATCCGAACATCCAAACTCACAAACCTACAAACTTTCACATTTATAATATTAATAGGATGACCTAATAGGGCACATATCGAGGTCTGCAATGTGTGATTGATGGTGGTGACCCCACAAAAGAAGGGGCCACAGTCCCTTTAATGCACAATATGAAACATCTCTTATTCTTGTGGCCTTGTCTGGTGGTGCGGCCACCAATGGTCATAAACACTGAAGATCTCTATGAGAGTAAATAAGTGAATTTACCCGTTTTGTACGATGTCATAAAATGTGGGATCATTGGGATTATCATGGGGTGTAGCTTTACAAGACTCCACAAATAACTGGACATTGGGGACTGAAGAAGAGACTTGGATCTCCATGAAGAGTAATTCCCGCAGTGTCACCTCCAGAGGATACTCGCTTTCTACCTCCTCAAAGAGATCGTCTGTGTAGAACTGGAACTTATAGGTGAAGTTAGCGAATCCGGCCTCCGAGAAGACGTAATCTGATTTATGGGCCCGGAATGAAGACGATACCCGGGTCTTTTTGGGAAAGGAGCAGTTAAAGGGGATGGACACCCCATGTTTCCGGGTAATGACGCTGGAATTGTCTCTAAAGGACGTGGCCTGGTTCTTAAACACAATATCGTGGTCTGTTTCCTGGATGGAAGAGGAAGATGGGATAAAATGGTAAATTTACAGGTCAAATCCAACAACTGATTCAAAAAGTAAATTTCATTGAGGAAATTTGTGGCATTAAAAGGGTTAAATGAACATCCCAAAAATATCCAGTCCAAGCTATGGTTGCATCGGTCACATAGGACCCCCATCTTATATTGCCTGGATGTGCCGTCACTTCTTGACTTAGCATTATACTATATGGGGCCACAATGGGACATTATAATGTGTGGGGACTACCAAAAGAGGACAATTTAATGTATGGCCATAAGGGGGAGCATTATAATGTGTGAGACCACAAGGGGCATTTTAATGTGTGGGACTATGAGGGGGCATAATAATAAGTGTCAGCCACATAGAGGGGGTATTGTAATGTGTGGAGCCATATGGGGGGTAATATACAATACTGAGTGGGGACCACACGGAGCATGATACCCTGTGGGGGCCAGAAGGGGGCATTATATTGTGTGTGGGTCACAAGGGGGCATGATACCATATGGAGACACAAAGGGATTGAATGGGTTTTGGGGGCTTATAGGAGGCACCCCTTGTTTGGTGAGGGATTATGTTGTTTGTATTCCATAGATGGCCTGCAGGATATCATCATACAATAAGACCCATCCAATACATCAGTATCATCTCTCTTACCTCAGTCTCGGTCCCGCAGGAGTTGTAGGCCACGCTTGCTATGAGGTGGGTGCTGTTTGAGCTAACCAGACATTTCGGATCATTGAGGCGGAATTGGTTCTCATACAGTTCATGATCAGATGACTTGGCCGCTACTAAAGTCATGGTGTTCTCGTGGCAGGTCAACTGGATGGTATCTAGACACAGGAGGTCAAAAACATTCAATGGTCTGAAGTTGGGCTTTTCATATGTTCAAAAAGTAATGGCGTTATTGCTTAGGATATGTCATCAGAATCATATCGGTGAGAGTTCCCCTCCCGGCACCCCAACGATCAGCTGTTGAGGCCTCATCATTACCAGGCTTTATTCACTTATAGGGAACCTATCAGGACGACACTAAACCACCCACGGGTCCTTATGGGTTGGGGAGGTTTAGTGTCCCAAATCGACCTCTTATGAAGCCATCATTAAAAATAAAAAAACCTTTAAACTTATCTAGAGATGAGTCCAATAAATCTCATCGGGCTCCTCTTTGGTGCTCCCATTAGACAGGACAGAGCTGCAGTACCAGGCACCACCACTACAAGATTACAGCACTGTGCCTGGTAAAGAATGAAGAGGCTGCAGAACTCGCCCAAGTGCTGCAGACGCTTCCAACAGCTGATCAGTGAGGGTGCTCGGCGTAGGACCCGCCACCAACTGGATAGAGATGACCAGTTTTGGATGGAGGTTCCTTCTGCCCATCAGATAAAATTATTTTGGGGACCGACCCTTCAACAGCACCAGAAAATAGACCATTATACCCTTCAAATTGGGTGTCCTTATTGTGTTAGAGCTGGGGGCCCACTGGAGGACCCTCTGGTATCCTGGTGGGCCAGTCTGACACTGTGGGTCGATGTTGGCATGGCCCGATCTGAAAAGGGGACGCGGCATACAAACCCCTTTTGCTTTATGGGAAGTCCAGGATGGTTTATTGGCCGGACCAGGTAATCTGGACATGGCTGGGGACGGGCCTTGCTCTTCCCTATTTTAGCAACTTCAGAGTTGATAAGTTTGCATATGGAGGCCATAGAGGGGGTTTCTGTTACATATACTGACTTTAGCCAAACAAAAACCTTGATAATAGTGAGAACAGAACCTAAAACAATTAGATATACACATCATGAGATCGAATAATATAGAGGAGCGTTACCTAAACTGCCGGGTCCCACCACCACTACAACACAACGCATTTCAGACTGATACCTGTAGGAATACAGAATAACATTATAAATGTGTACAATAGTTAAAGGGGTTGTCATAGTTGTTTTTTCTTCTAGACACAGCGCCACGACTAACCACAGGTTGTGTGTGGTATTGCAGCTCAACCCCATTCAAGTCACCAGAACCCAGCTGCAATACCAGAACCAGTCTCTGGACAAATGGGGCGCTGTTTCTGTAAAAGGCAAATACTGGACAAACCCTATATGAATCCAAACGGTTGTTAAGCAACTCTAACCACCGAATACATTACAGCATCGTATTCTGCCCAGGTAAACTACGTGTAAACCAAGTGTACTGACCCATTGGACGTCTCTGCCACAAAACAGAAGGGTACATGGTCTCCCACATTATTTTCGGAGGGTCTCCATTCTGCCACCATGCTCCTTGTAGTAGACCGAGATGTGTGGGTGAAGGATTTGGAGATGCCCGGTGGGCCACTGACCTTAAAATCTGATACACTGCAAAAAATTACATGGAAATGTATAACTTTCATTAGCTCTGACCCACCCATGGACACACCACTGGCCCAGCCATAGACAACCCTCCACCCACCAGTGTCCACCCCTATACTGGTTGGGACCTCACACAATGGGGCAAGGTTTTGCTAGCCGTGGTTCCTTTTTCGGTTGATCGTGCCTGAATATTATGCACTGTCCCGGTAAATTGAGAATTTTAGCAACTATGTGATATACGGTATGTCTTACCTTTCATATGCTGCCTGAGCTGATAGATGAAGCTGGAATACTCTTCCTACATTGGTCCTTAGTTGTTCCCCTTGAAGCGGAGTAGGGAAGATAAATTTTGGCCTGTAATCCCCAAATGTGCAGGAGGGGGCTCGGTCGGTAACTGGAACGGATAAAAAACAAGTGGTGGTAACCAAAATTAAAGCAAACACTAGGAATTTGCATTGATATTCCTATTACTAGATTGGTATCTAGTGTCCATCTTGGATTTCTTGGGCCCACTAAGGGTGATGATAACCAGACCACCATGTCCAACTAGGTAGAATGGGAGAGACCTGCAAGAAACCGCTAGAGCCCAAGTATCTGTAGCACAACCAGGCTATGGAAACATGGTCCTAGCCATAGGTAGACCTGAGCTAGTTTTAATTGTCAGCCATCATAAGGGTGGGCCAATACCATGACACGTTAGACCCCACACTCCTGCCCCACAACCCTGTCCAATTTGCTGCCTCCCTCGAAGTTGTCTAAACCCATAGAGATTTATAGGCACGTGTTATGAACCCACACTGCACAAGACATTCTTACCTTCCACTATAAATTGCAGGGAAATTTTGCTCAAAGGATCCATATTGTTAGGTAAAACAGTGGGGGAAATGTCCCATCCTGTTGTTTCATACGGAGCTGTCGTTGTCGTGGTCAAAATGTGTTGAGTGGTCTCTTCGAAAACTGAGGTTGTTCTTCTAGAGGGATCAGTGACAGCCTCCGTAATATAATAATGTGGGGTGGTCGTGATGCCTGGAAGAGGTTCCCTGGTGGTTTCCTCAAAAATTTCTGTGGTTGCTTCTGTAATATGATATTTGGGAGTAGTGTTAGTGTCTGGAAGAGGTTCCCTAGTGGTTTCTTCAAAAATATCAGTAACCACTTCCGTAGTATAATAATAGGGGGTAGTCTTAGTGTCTGGAAGAGGTTCCCTGGTGGTTTCTTCAAAAATATCAGTAATAGCTTCTGTTATATAATATTGTGGAGTAGTCTTAATATCTGGAAGAGGTTCCCTGGTGGTTTCTTCAAGAGGTTCCATGGTGGTTTCTTCAAAAGTATCAGTAACCACTTCCGTAGTATAATAATAAGGGGTAGTCTTAGTGTCTGGAAGAGGTTTCCTGGTGGTTTCTTCAAAAATATCAGTAATAGCTTCTGTTATATAATATTGTGGAGTAGTCTTAATATCTGGAAGAGGTTCCCTTGTGGTTTCTTCAAGAGGTTCCATGGTGGTTTCTTCAAAAGTATCAGTAACCACTTCCGTAGTATAATAATAAGGGGTAGTCTCAATGTCTGGAAGAGGTTCTCCGGAGCCTTCTTCAAAAATATCAGTAGTTGCTTCTGTAATATAATAAAGGGGAGTGGTTCTAATGTCTGGAAGAGACTCCCTTGTGGTTTCTTCAAGAAGTTCCGTGGTGGTTTCTTCAAAAAAATCGGTAATAGCTTCTGTAATATAAGAATGTGGGGTAGTCTTCTCTTCTGGAAGAGGTTCCCTGGTGGTTTCATCAAAAGTATCAGTAGCAGCTTCTGTAATAATATGGAGAGTAGTCTTGATGTCTGGAAGAGGTTCCCAAGTATTTTCTGGAGAAATATCAGTAACAGCTTCTGTCATATAATAATGGGGAGTAGTCTTAAAGTCTGGAAGAAGTTCTGTGGTGGCTTCTTCAAAAATATCAGTAATAGCTTCTGTTATATAGTATTGTGGAGTAGTCTTAATATCTGGAAGAGGTTCCCTGGTGGTTTCTTCAAAAGTATCAGTAACCACTTCCGTAGTATAATAATAAGGGGTAGTCTCAATGTCTGGAAGAGGTTCTCCGGAGCTTTCTTCAAAAATATCAGTAGTTGCTTCTGTAATATAATAATGGGGAGTAGTTCTAATGTCTGGAAGAGACTCCCTTGTGGTGTCTTCAAGAAGTTCCGTGGTGGTTTCTTCAAAAAAATCGGTAGTAGCTTCTGTAATATAATGATGTGGGGTGGTCTTCTCTTCTGGAAGAGGTTCCCTGGTGGTTTCATCAAAAGTATCAGTAGCAGCTTCTGTAATAATATGGGGAGTAGTCTTGATGTCTGGAAGAGGTTCCCAAGTATTTTCTGGAGAAATATCAGTAACAGCTTCTGTCATATAATAATGGGGAGTAGTCTTAAAGTCTGGAAGAAGTTCTGTGGTGGTTTCTTCAAAAGTATCAGTAATAGCTTCTGTTATATAATATTGTGGAGTAGTCTTAGTATCTGGACGAGGTTCCCTTGTGGTTTCTTCAAGAGGTTCCATGGTGGTTTCTTCAAAAGTATCAGTAACCACTTCCTTAGTATAATAATAAGGGGTAGTCTCAATGTCTGGAAGAGGTTCTCCAGAGCTTTCTTCAAAAATATCAGTAGTTGCTTCTGTAATATGATAATGGGGAGTAGTTCTAATATCTGGAGGAGATTCCCTTGTGGTTTCTTCAAGAGGTTCCATAGTGGTTTCTTCAAAAGTATCAGTAGCATCTTCGGTAATATAATAATTTAGGGTAGTCTTTATGTCTGGAAGAGGTTCCCAAGGAGTTTCTGGAGAAATATCAGTAACAGCTTCAGTCATATAGTAATAAGGAGAAGTCTTAATGTCTTGAAGAGGTTCCGTGGTGGTTTCTTGCTCGGTTACATCTGGAAGAAGTGGCATGGATGTTTCTATACCATATGTGGTCATATCATCTAGACTACCTCCCGTGGTAACAGATTCTGTGGTGCCATACCAATAATATTTTTGGGAACCCTTTGGTAGTTCTCGACGTTTGCGACTAAAGGACCCGTATCTGTAAATTTTTGTCCCATCGTTGTATTTGAGGTAAATGTTCTTCTTTGGAAAGTCTTCAAGTATAAATTGCTCCACATAGAATCCAGGGCTTATCCATGATGGAACAAACACGGTACATTTGTTCTAGAATAAAGAATGTTTGTTATACAATGCTCTTAGATTAAAAGTTTATGGACCACTCCCTCTAAATTTTGAGAAGGTGGTCAGGATCCTTAAAGGGGTTGTCCATGATTTTTTTTTATATGCCTTATCCTTAGGATACCCTACTTATTGTGGTAGCAGGCAATGTCCTAATGAAGTGGGTCACTATTACCAAATTTGCTGTGGTACCCCATGGTTACTTGTTACACCCCGTGTCCTGAAAACCCAAAATACACCAGACCTGAGCTACGGTAGTTTTAATCTTTAGCTACCCAGATCAATAAAATTGGATTAAGTTCTTGCAAATTTGGAATCAAATTCTGCCCATGGTTTGGGTAGGTTTTTTTGCCACCTGACCATGCTCAAGAACACTTTTTCGGCTACTTTGATGTCCCAAGATAGTTGTACACCTAATTTATCATCTTACGTGATCTAGATTGAAATCCCAGTAACATGATTCGCATTCTCCATTATAATATCCATATCGGCACCTCACATGGTCTCCATCAGGGTCGTGTCCCAATAAATGAATGGTGGTCGCACAATTCTGAGGAACCCTTAAATACAATAAAAAGTTGCAAAAGTGTTTTTTTTTTACATTATATTCTTAAACTTGCAAGACGTGTAATATCAATTAGCTTTACGGAGTCAATTTATCATGATGGATATGATCCTCTGGGTGCTATACCTTATCACTGGTATGATGGAGGTCACAGGGGAGCTGTTGGGCTTCTGAGTATCAGATCTGACTCCTAAATCCACAGAGGTTGTCAGTTGCCACCCATCTATATTATACTTATTGGCGACCCAACAACAACCTCTTTCCCTGTTGAGACATAAATATAATCTGTGTTATATCCATTGTACAGAATGACACAATACAAAGATCCATCATCGTCTTGTGGAAATGGTGGTAGGGCAAGGAGATCGTCATTGGATAAGGTCGTCAAAAATGGAGCCCGAAGGAGAAAAACTTGCAAATTTGGGGAAAAAAAGTCCAACTTGCACAAAAATTTGTGAGCTTTTTATGCCAGGTATAATGAATATCCTCATTGGTGTCCACTACTGTCAGAGGTGTAAGGTTACATTCACATCTGTGTTGAGGTCCATCCAGAACAGAGTCTGTCAGAAATTGTGGACAAAAAAGTCCTGCTAAACTGAATTTTTTGGCTGTGAGAAATAATCGATTCCTAATAGACCCCATTATAGTCAGTGAGGTTCCTTGGGATTTGTTGGTATGTATCATGAGATGGAACCTCTTTATTGTTTCACCTCTTTGGCCCAAACCATCTGAACCCAAAATGAAGCGAATCTTCAGAGCTTTGCCCATCTCTATTGCCATCTAGTCATTATAATCGTACCCTGCAGATTGGCAGGAGACATTGGGCCATTGTGTTTGTGCTAGTGGCCAGTGTGCCCTAACCTAACACAGCAAATGACTTGGGTATCGGGACTCAAATGGCAGATCAAAGAGTTCCTTCACCAATCTGTCCACAGATCTTACCAGAGTTGGAAGGGTTTATCACTGTCCACACGTCTCCTCATATGACCTTCATACTGGTACCAGCGGCTGGGGGATGAGGTTTTGTTCTCCACAGGTTGACTCCAATGGTTTAGCTCAACACCGCAGTGCCCAGATAGGCAGCCCCAATAAAATGGACCCCCATTGCCATCAATGAACGATGATTTATATGTAAAATCAACCTGAAAGTCGGAAAGACATAGGTCAACAGATTGATCAATTAAGAAACAGAAGAGGTTGTCCAATTCGGCAACCCAATTTCATATCCAAATCCGTTCAACCATTCCAAAGATATAAGCCCTTATGGTGCTGATGCAAAATGAGGTCTCTCAGCCAAGTGGGTGGACATATAGCACACAGAGACCCCACCCCCAGATAAACCACAAAGTCACCGCCCACTTGGCTAGTAGACCCTAATCTGCATCAACACTTAAAGGGCTTATATCTTTGGAATGGCTGAACAGATTTGGATAAACAAAACACCAACTTGCTCAGGGTAACAGCACCGATCCGATGATGGATGTCACTGGGCGCTTTAGACCTGCAGACAGGCCTTCTTCAAATGGGTTGTCTAGTTTATAAAATCCATTTTCAGATACTCTATTTGCAACGTGCAAGCTAACACATGGGGTTCCAAAAAATTGCACTCACCCTCACCAATCCCTGTGTCAGTCCAGTTCAACACTGGAGCCACTGATCTCTATTCCATGGTGTCACCCCAAAAAAGTGGTGTGACTCATAAAGAAATACCCCTTCAGCCATTCACTGGGTGCAGCGGTGACCCATCTTGGCCAACATTAGGCAGTAGAGATTGGAGGGGACCCAGCCTGCATCAGAACCAGACAGGGGACAGTGAGTGCCAGTTTTTTTATGTTAGATGTTTAGGAGCCCCATTCTGAGCAGGGTTCAACACATTGTTAACATGTCAAGGCCCGGGCCATTGGCCAGCTTCTAGTGGTCACAGTTTATGCCCCATATGGTTACCGTATATGTCATTCTAATTATTTTTGTCATCATTAGACTGCAATAACTTAGTATATTCTATAGACCCCGCGTCCTACCAGCCATCCAGTTTGTGTTTTCTCCGTTGCCTTGAACGATACGGTTCCACCCTGCATGTGGGACCCAGACACAGCCGTGAAGATGGAAGCCAACACAATGAAGACCTGAAGTCCGGCCATTGCTGCTCTTCTCTCCCCGCCGGTACTAACTATCATACAGCGCTGACTTTATATATCTGGAGAACCTGTAACCTTTGTGTTATTCGGGAAATCTCCTCTATTAAATTACAGAATATCTTGACCTGTTCGTTATCTGGACGTTTATTAGAGTGTCCCATAGATACTTCACATACGTCAGAGAGAATGAGGAAGTCGTTATCGTCTACTTGTTATTAGGCTCCGATAAATTTATTTCTTACTGTTCTATCCCTGTACAAATCAACATAACATCACAACTAAGTATTGACAAAGACTGTGGCCCCCGTGGGAACCCGAGGCAAGACATACATTAGCCCTCCAGCGGCCTCTGCAGGAGGAATGGAGCACTACACAAAAACTGTATTTGTCTGACTTCTGAGAAAGATACATGGTGTAACATTGTAGCATTGTGAATCTTTATAGTGGTGGTTGTATTTGTGGGTTATCTCCTTCCTCGTGGTCCTCAGCTGTGTCATGTGACCAATACTCTCTCTTTACATAATACAGCGTCTTATGTGTGGACATGGAGTTAGTTTCTCTCTTTATTCTGAGTGAATCTGACTTCTTGTCCCCATATAAGAAGCTGTGTGAGTTGGGGTGACAGAGTATCAGTCACATGACACAACTAAGGACCTGAAGGGAGTATATAACCCCCTATAACTAGCTTTAAGGGATACAGAGGTAGCAATCTCTACCCGGTCTTGGAGCCTCAAGAGGCCCAAAGTCCTCTATATAACATAAGAAGACATCAGTAGTAAAGATAGCATATAAGTGGGGTCTCCATTACATACAGTGAATCATGTTGGGCCAAGGGGATTCTGGTCACATCTCTGCCATAAATACAACCAGTGGTAATAAAATGACCTTCACTACAATTTACAGTTTTTGTTGGAGTTCTACCTTATTGACTGTCATGTAATGCTCAAATGGCCGCAGACCTGGACTCCATTCATTTTTGGGGCAGAGTTCACAAGGACGTGCCTCATTTGTCAGGATTGCTTCTGAAAATTAGGGACAGTCCTGGCAGATTTGGGACAGTTGGCAAGTATGAAGTCTGCCATATAATGTAGGGATATGTAATATCTTTGTTCTGGGATCTATAGGTGATGGTGAATATATTATATCTGGAGCCAACTGCACATGGCCCCATTAGTAACGGGGGCCAATATGTACTAAGCAGATTCTCATTGTGTATTAGTCTGCATGTAAGGGAATGTGCTAAGGAATTTAGTGGATCAATGGTGAATTGTCAGGGCTCTGAGGAGCTTTTAGGGGGCGCGGGGGTCCATGTATTGTTTTTGCACTTGTCAGTACTCATATATACCGTGCTAGGTATTACCAATATTTGACAACATTTGCTGCCAGTATTCTGGGAGAATAGAGCATCAGGGTGGCCATGTCCCCTTCTGGCCGGACTTCACTCATTTTGGGGAATGTCACTCACCGCTTTTGTGACATGAGCACAAACATCGTGCCAGCTATGCCCCTTTTTGTGATGTGATGGGCACCTTAGGTTCCCATGTACAGATACAATAACAGAGATCCCTGAAGATATGGGAGCTCTTATAGGGGTACAGGAGGTCACCCCTTATTTTGGGAGCTTCCTTACACCAGAGTGTAATGGCCACTGCTGCAAACTTACCGACTAAACTGGTAATATAGGAATTGCGCTATTCTGGACACTAAAATAATGGACCCTCTTAGAGCCAGTATAGTCACCAGCACGTGGCCGACACCCTGAGAAGGATTTCTCTTTAGGTTCACATGGTCACACATCCCACCTAGACAATCACCAGCGCAGTCACAAGAGCCTCAACCTATGACATACGCTCGGTCCTAGAACTTGGTGACCTAAGTCATATCTGCCAGCCTGAATACTATGACAGAAAACATCATGTCATGGCAAACCATGTCTTATCAAAACCATCGCACAAGAGAAGAAGAGGATACATAGACCGTGTCAACGTTGCGGACGAAGGCATGGCCCTAGAAGGGGTTGGTATATCCAGATTCCTTGGGACATTTTCTATAACATAGTAACCAAGTGATGTCTTACTTGATACAGTTACAAGATCTGGACCAGTGGTGAACGCCGCCGTGGATGACGTAACACAACATCTCAGAGCACTGCAACTTTTGTAGAGGTCACCAACTTAAGACTGGCGGAGGCAGCCATAGACAATGACGAGGGTGCCCATTATTTGCTGAACCTATGAAGAACACGTGGGCACCCCACAATGGAAGGAACCATCGAAAAATAAAGGAAGCATTGAAAAAATATGGTTTACCGATAATAATATGTCATATGGTGCTCCCATTATATATAGAATTGTTGGATCCTCCACAACATGTACTTTCAATTCTATCTATTAGATCGGGGTCCCAATTTCATACCCCCCCCACAACAGTATTTTCAGTGCCTTAAGTGAACTTGTCTAATCCTACAAGCCATTAAAGGGGTATTCCAGTATGAACAGGTGGGATAGAGATGGGATCCCCATCCATCTCGAGTACTGAGTTGATTTGCACCCCAGTTCTGATCAAGGCACCAGGTCGTAGTGTACTCCGCTCAATTCATTTGAATGGGGACCACTGGAGATACCGAAAATGATCCTCGGCTATTTCATGCAAATGAATGGAGAGTCGCACTGTGCAACCAGATGCCCGGTACTGGGGTGCAAAACACTCCACGTTTTGAGATCAATGGAGGTCCCGGCTGTGGAACAATCACTAATCTGCAACTTTGTCCCCAATGTGTAACACCCTACAGTAAATACTAAAATATTACTGTAAAAAATCTATTAAACAAACGTAAGAATTGTTAAACCAATGCGCTGTATTTCCTGCGGCCACTTCTGTTTTCTCAGCTATTGTCTTTTATGGTTATATCATGTAAGATTATGTAACATGAACTGTCCGAAATGGGGAAGGAAAACCTAATGTTACAGGGTAAGAGGAGACGATATCTGCAACTTTATTAAGATGAATGATATTACAGAAGTGAGAATAAATGGGGCGATCTGATATGTAGACAGAGACCTAATAGAAAACATCAGGAACACCCTCAGGTTCCCCCCGTGCGTATAGAATTAAACAATATAATGTATTCACGTCTATGGTTCCTATAGTTGATGATACATTTGCTGGCAATCAGTTGCTTATAGGGAATGTGTAACAAGAAAATTACCGATTTTTAAGATTTTTTTTATCCATATCTAATTCTGCAAATTTCACTCTCACCACTAAGCCTAATAACAGACTAACATTTGCTATTTCTGTAGGGTCTTCTTTGCAGCAGTCACCTCAGACAGGATTACAATAGCACAGTAGCTTTGCAGCTCTAGAGTCCTGGACGTCTTCATAGAGTTTGTATGTTCTCCCCTTGTTTGTGCAAAGACATATAGATGGAAAATATACACATGCATGCTCAGCCAAGCCCCACCTACATGTAAATGGCAGAGTGAATGAAAAGCAGTCAACAAGATCACTGATCGCTGTCCAGGTGTCAGACTTGGCCTGTGGAGAGGTCGTCTGTATCCTAGGAATGGCAGGGCTCCAAGACGAACATTTGACGTGCCAGCCCCCCCTCCCTTTTCAGACCGCAGAGTATAATAATCAGAGACCCAGGGGAGGATGCAAAACATAAAAAACACTGTTACTTACCTCTCCCTGGCTCCGGCGCATTCCCTGCTGATGTCAGCCATCTTCAATGATGGAAGAGACGTCACTTGAGCCAGGCTTGCATCGCAACGCATAAGGACGCAAGCCCGGCCCTTGTGATGTCTGGGACGTCACCAAGTAGGCCCAAAGCCTTCCGGAACCTCCAGTACAGGGTCTGTATAGCTCCATGTGTTCTCAGAGGTCCACTGTCACCAAAACATAAACCGGTCCAATATTGATCCAACATGGTAACAGTTTATATTTGGCACACCAAAACCTTCTATGGACATTTGAGTGGAGTCGCTTTTTTCACCTGTGATGGGAGAAGCATGAAAATTGTGAGAATTCTTTAGTATTTTGGGAAATATTTCCTTAGACTTCTGAATCTTCCATTGACTTCCATGTCTCCTTGGTTTCTCCTGCTTGGCTTTGCCTTCCATAAAGAGAATAGATTTATCCATTCTGACCTAAGGAAATGGAAGAGACAATGTTGCCAGTTGGGTTTGGGGGCCCTTTATTTGGGCACTAGTCAAGGTGTTCGCTCCTCTTGTGTAATATTTTCGACATGTCCTAATGATAGAAGATATTGGACCTGGGATGGGCCTGGAAGCCTCCTGCGGTGCAATGACATGGACTTGCTTATGACCGCCAGAAATCATATAAAACTACCTTTATAAGGTTGTGTGATGGCAGTAATAAATCTCTCAGGTCTGCACACACTTCTGCTATAGATAAGAGACCGCACCTGTACATATACAAGGCACCTAGCGCTGGACGACTGTAGTATAATGTCCTCCATCCTGCTCCAAGCTCTGATCTGCAGCCTGCTCTCAGGTAAGACTTGGTGTATACGACCGCCATACCTTGTGTGATTGTAATGGAGGAAGAGTCTAAGCCTTATATATAATGATGATATAGTTAATCACATAGTCTATGATATAATCATATTGTTACATACAGTAATAACTATGAGCATGACGACAAGCGGTGCAGAGGTGACAATCGTCTCAAGGCTCTGGTGCCACCAAAGAGAACACCAGTGATACAATTGGCACATGGTGCTGGAGGAATCTGTTACAGATTTTGCCTTGGGACCAGGAATCTTCAAGTCCTCCTCTAATATAAGTAGTAGACCCAACTGGTGACCTCCTTGTTGCATCCACTGCTGATTTGAGGAGGAAATGTATTACTTGGAAGCCATCAAAAGAGAAAGACCTGGGAGAGGAACTGCTTTGTATGGAAGATACAAGATGACAAGACACCAGATGATGTTAGAGGATGTCCACTGATACCCGTAGAGGGTTGTGGCCCTCCAGACCTGACTATTACAAGGTGGATTCCCTCTTAGAACTGTACTGGATACAACTTTGTATCTCATAGGGCTACGCTCTATTTTTCAGTCACCAATCTACTCACTGCGACCATGGGACCATTGGGAACTGAGAACTAGGTACTGAACAATCAAGGCACATCTTCTGGAAGTCTATGATGGGAATGTCCATGGCAGGGGTAGCGAACATACGGCTCTCCAGCTGCTGTGAAACTACAACTCCCAGCATGCATACTGTTCTTGGAACTCCCATGGAAGTGAATGGAGCATGCTGGGAGTTGTAGTTTCACCGCAGCTGGAGTGCCAAAGGTTCCCTATCCCTGGTCTATGGTGTCTATGAGAATGTCTAGTTGTCTATGATGAGAATAACCCCTTATAGACTAGTAGCTGGCGTCATGGCGTAGACTTGTTGGATGTATAGACTCCTCCTCTGTCTCTTTCTATTACCTTGCTGTTATATGATATTTAGACTTATCTGTACATGGACTTGCATATGTAACTACGATGGGGCAGCACATCTCTACTATTTGTATATATATATATATATATATATATATATATATATATATATATTGCACTATTCTTCTTCTGTACAGTGTTAGTGTAAACCTATTGAACTGTAAAGTCTATGTTAGTTTCTAGTGACAGACACAAGGTTACCCCATAGGTAAACAATAGGACGCATTGCGGTAACCCCTCAATTATAGCCTAAACTGAGACGAGACATCTGAGAATACAAAATACTAAATGTCCGATATGTTACGTGTTGCTGAATATGTTGGCGCTTTATAAATACAATTATTATTATTATTATTATTATTATTATATTATTATTATTATTTTATTATATTATTATTATTTAATTATATTATTATTATTATATTATTCCATTTAAAGGGATTGTGTTGGACTTCAAACACATGGCTGCCTTCTTCTTCTAATAAAGTGACATCACGTCTGTCGGTCACATGGCAATGCCACCTCTCCATCCTATTAAAATGAATGGGTCTGAGCTGCGGCATGGCCATGTGACCGATGACATGATGTCACTTTCTGAGCCATGTTTTCAAAGTCCTGGACAAGTATTAGTGACTATATCATACACCAGCAGACTGACTACAGTTTTCTTTATTCACAGGCCTAGTCTTAGCCGTCCCACATGTGAAGAGGCCCAGAGAGGTGAGATGAAACCCCCGCTACAGATACACTCTAATATGTCTGGAATAAGAACTAGAGCCACAATAGTCCTGGTTACAAATATCCAGCACTCTGGTTTTGTGTATACAGCACTTATGCAGAGTTATGGGTCTCCATATTCACAGACTACAAACAAACCCCGTGTAGTCTGATCCGACATTTATGTGTAAGTCCCTTCCAGCTGTTCCCTACTAGGTTTGAGATTTCAGGATCGATGTTAAAATCTGATTTCCGATCATTTTCCAGCCGATCCCGATCGTGAAATTTGCTCGATCGCCGATTGGCATCCAATCTTTGCCGATCCCGATCTCTCAACCCTATTCCCCACCACTTACTAAGGCTAGGTTCACACTAGTGTTGGGGTGTCCATCGTTTTGGTTTGTCCCAAACACAACCCAATAACTATAATGGGGTCTGAAAAATTGAAAAAGTCAGACTTTTTGTCTGGCGAGTTTCGACAGACGCTGCAATGGCCTCTCTAAACGGAGGCTCCGACGCATATGGGAACCTAGCCTAATGTGCCCAATATAGGGGAGGAGCGGCCTGCAGGATCAGACGACACAGGGGGTGTAACCCTGGACCCATAGGTTTGTAGGCACAGAACAGTCGACTTTTTTTTTAACCCAGATAGTCTTGTAAATAGTTCCCTGTAAAGACACCCGTGTAGCCTTCATGTTCCAGGAATGAGGACGCTCCATGCCCGTATGAGAATAAGCCGATCTGCGGCACTGACGGATTCACCTATGGAAATGAATGTCTGCTCTGCCGGGAGAATAGGTAAGGAAATATAACACGTTATATGCTGCTCGCTAATAGGAAACCTTCCTGGCTGCTACATCTAGTGCGCGCGTCTATGATCGTACCAATAAAATATAATAATACTAATAATTAATTAGATATTTAGATCCTTTAGATATACCATCAGACACAGGGCGACTAATTCTTGTGTATATTTCAGAGAGCGGACCAATAAGGTCCTCATCAAAGATGAAGGTCGATGCCCCATATCCGATCAGCAAAGAAGGATAAGGATGCAGCAAGTAATGTCACTACATGACCTGAAGGGGGCCCACCAAGGGTAGTCCGTACTGGATAGTGACCACATGAAGCTACAGGAACCGTCCTGACTGATTTATACGGCGCGTCCATGGGCAAGAATGAGATAAATGTAGACAGTGAATAGCAATGGTTTAGACAATAATCGACTGATATTGATACATTGATTTTAATCTGTGTAATAAAGTTACATGTTAAGCATCAGCGGTGTGTTATCTCTATATAATGTACATAGTCCTTATAGAACATTGCTGGCTTATAACTGGCCTAAGAGGAGCACGAAAACTTACGGAAGGCGGCAAGGACCAAATCTAACATCCGTATGGCTCCCACCTCTCCTTATAGTGAAGGTGTTTGGTTTGTTTGATCAGTTTGCATGTTGTGGGCTCTATACTGAGTCATATACAGTGCTGCACCCTATATAGGCCGCAGGGCCAATGCAATGCCCTTGGATCATAAGTAGTGCACATAAAATATACTCAGAGCACACGCAGGCTTGGTCAGGCTAAGCGTTCATGTCCATAGAGTCAGAAGAGAGGAGTATAAGTGATCCGACAGCTACTGAAGGTGTATGGCCACTGTATGGTCACTGTAAGGATTTATAACTATAGTCTGGATGATTCAAGGCCAAGATAAGGAGCCACAAATATATACAGAGAGTAGAGAGGCTGCAACGTGTAGTCACTAACAATATGGCCTGACCATTCCTCACTCCGTTATTGTCCAGTAGGTGGAGCAGTGCGCTCAGTAATACACAGGGCTCATAGTCATCTCATAATATAGATAGATAGATAGATAGATAGATAGATAGATAGATAGATAGATAGGATAGATAGATAGATAGATAGATAGATAGATAGATAGATAGATAGATATTCCCATCATATAGAGTAATGACATATAGATAGGACAGGCCACCCATGTGTCATCTTCTAGGCCTCTGGGACCACCACACATCCTCAGAATAAAGGGTCTGCACGCTAGTTTAGCAATGCAACCCCGTAAAAGTTTTCCATGTACATCAGCACCTTAGGTTATGGGTTTTGTTGTTGACTTCAGTCTCAAGATTGATGAGGACTCCGGAGGTTGGACCCTCACAAGGTGATAACTAGAGATGAGCAAATGGCGTTCGATCGAATTGGTATTTGATCGAATATCAGGCCGTTCGAGGTATTCGATTCCAATAGAATACCACGAGGCAAACGCACTAAAATGCAGAGTTGACACAGCTCTGCTACACCTGAGATGCAGCAGAGCTGGCCGTGCGCTGAGCTCTGCTACACCTGAGCTCGGCGCATCTCAGGTGTAGCAGAGTTCAGCGCACAGCCAGCTCTGCTGCATCTCATGTGTAGCAGAGCTGTGTCAACTCTGCTATACCTCAGATCGGACCACAATGGAGACTGCTGTGGACTGATCTTAGACTCCGCCTCCTCACAAACAAGCCTCCGGCAGAACCAGCGTTGATTGGCCGAATGCTGTACTCTGTATGGCATTCGGCCAATCAACGCTGGTCAATGCATTCCTATGGGAAAAAATCAGCTCCCGCATTATTAGTGGGGTAATATAGGGACTTGGGCTTGTTAGATGCCCCCAGACATGCTTCCCCTGCTGTCCCAGTTGCATTCCAGAGGTGTTGTCCTCACATTTCCTGGGGTGTCATAATGGACTTGGTGACATACCCCTTGTTATTGTGGATCACTCCCTTTTTTGTTACATATAATAAGGCCGCAGTCACAGCCATAGACAAAAAAGCAACCAAGCTCCTACCTGTACTGTTCATGGTAACCTAAAGGGGTCTGGGATAAAATTATTCACCAAGGGAAGGTCATCCATATCAGATCAGTTGGGGTTCAGCACCCTGGACCCCCACTGATCAGCTGAGGCTAGGTTCATACCTGCACTGGGATCTCCATCCTTCAGGTCCACTGGGAAAGCCTGTCCGCTATAACAGTAGTTACCTGCGTACACCATGACTATAATAGGGTCCACCATAAGAACCTAGCCTGATCTGGGCAGCTGATACACAAAGAATGGAGCAGGAAGCGGACAGCGCTGTTCTCGGTGTAGTGGCCAAACCAGGTTACTACAGGTTACACAGGAAACAGCGCTGTCTGCTTCCTGCTCCATTCTCTGTGTATCTGCCGATACCAATAGCTGATTGGTGGGGGTGTCAGGTCAGACCCCCTCCAATCTCATATTATTGACCTATCCTTATGATACATCATCAAGAAATTGGGCCCAGAAAACCCTTTTAACTCCATTTTATCTATTCTGGGAGATTTTCTGTATATGAATTGTTTCTATAAGCCGTAAAAACATGACTCAGGGATTTCACCGTTTTATCTACGATGTGTCAGATAAACTCTGACTCAGTAAACCAATGCGAGCCATTAGTACAGTCGCGGTCTGCGGCGAGGCTGGATCCGTATCAGCAAGATGGAGGGAGGACGGTACGAAACGAATATGGTTATAAAGAGCCTGTTCACGAGCAATTCATATGAATGTCAGGGCTGTGATCGGCGACTGATCTATGTCACAGACTCCATAAAACCTGATAATAAATCCGTAGCGGAAAATCTGCAATTTCCAAAACGCTCGCGTTTAGGAATCAGCAAGATTTTATCCCCCCCGTCATCATAACCTTATAGAATATTCTAGGAATACGCCATAACATAGGGATGGACATTGCGAGAATAGAACCGGGGGTACGATTGTGAAATTTATGGGGTTTACGTATCATCAGGAACAGTCCGTGTCATGTCATGTCCCTGGACAAGACTGACTGATTTCTTAAAGGTACAACCCTATGTCTCAAGCAGACAAACTGCATTCCCGGAGCCTGACTAAGACTATTGTTATGCAATGGATAAGAGGATGTGAAGCGTCCCACCAATGGTGTAGTCAGGCCGTGGGCAGGCTGTCCACACTCACATGAGACGCAATGGACATGGACGTGTTGAAATAAGATGTGACACTGGCTGCCTCTGAATGGGGCTCTAAAGGATGCCCCTCTCTTGCTCCTGCCTGACACCGCCCACCTGGCAGTACAGAGCTTAACTAGCATATCAAGTACCAAAACTAACAGCACTGATTGCTCAGGAACGGAGGGGGCTAGAGAAAAAAATTGCAACTGTGCCAGAATCAGCGGAGTGGTGACTATTAACTGGAGTTGATAAAGGTAAAGGGTGGCCCTATTAGGGAAAATCAGTAGTGGATTTGTCTAAATTTTGAAAAGATGCCCTATATTGTGTAATATTGGTTTGCATTGCAACAGTTGAAATCTGTGGAGACAACCTGCACGGCCAATGTACATACTGCAATTTTGTGCAGTGTTTGGATGAGATTTTGCTTTGCTGCCGCCGTACATTGCACTGGTTTAGTCTCCGCCAAATTTGTGGTGGTTAATCCGCCTATGTCCCGTGGGAACCCAACCTTATAATACAGGCCAGGAACAGGCACGGCCTGGGAACCGAACACGACATGAGCAGATCCAGCTACAGACCAAGGTGCTCCACATAGAATAACATTGGCTCCAGCCGTGCGCCCTGTGAACACATTCCTGTGGCCGCAGAGGACAGATACGCCTTGTTGTGTCCTCTCCTATCTGATGAACTACAAAAATTCTGCACAGACCAGTCTGCCCTGGGAGAGCCATAATAAAGTAATTTAAAGGGAAAGTCCACTGGAAGAAAGAACTGGTTACCGACACGGCCAACCCTGTGTGACCCCTGCCCGCATTCTCTATTGTACAGGGCCTGGTGCTGTCCTGTTCGGTCTAGATGTGTTCATTGTGACCTTGTCACGAAATACCAAGCACAGCGCCATACGAAACATAGTGGCTGTGTTTGGTATTGCAGTTCAGACCTATTCACTTGAACGGGACTGAGCTGGAGCCGTACCATGTGATGTCATCAGCACAGGGAAGTATTTATTTATATAGACAGATTAGTCCGGGTTCCCTTGTAGTTGAGCTCCTGTCACCTGGCAAAAATTTTAGGATGCGTCCACATTAGACATTGTGCTGCGAATTTCCCAAAAAATCTGCAGTTTTTCTGAATTCTGCTTTTGCAAAAACCTCCCGAAATAGAACGCTTTTAGTTTTTGCAGCGGGATTCATTGGGTAATTGATGCATTACAAAAGGGGGAAGCCGCAGAGGAAACCCAAAACATACAAGGGTAAGAAAATCTGGGACGAGCAGGCCCTCTATCTATAATAGAAGACCCCCGGTCACCTAGGCTTTGCCGGGGAGGTCTCCGCCATCGTGCGGCTGATGGACATTAGATATTCACCAGCTACTACATCGTGTGGATCTTGTATCTCACTGCTTGTACGGAGCGACAATACACAACAATGTGACACCTGCCAGGAGGGAGCTGCCGAGTATCCGCTGACACCATATTCCGGCTATGGATACCGCTTTGTTTATATCGTGCTGGTTAACCCTTTCCTGCCTGTTTCTAGTATGCAATGTATAAGAGGAGCGGCGGTTTTCTTCCTATATATCTATTGGCTGGGGACCAGACCGCGTGCACTTGTCCGTACCGAGTGCAATACCGTATAGGCAACATAAATACTTAAAAACCATTTAAAACCGAAACCAGCAGAGCAAAAAATTCATTTTCCTTTGCAGATTGTCAGGCGGACACTGCGACAGATATTCCGGCGCAGGTGTGAACACAGCCTGAGAATTCCTTGAAATCTTGTCTCACTCTCCTTTACGGGTTCTCTAGCACTCGGTTGTTCTGGTTCCTTCACATGGAAGCAGCAGAGGTGTCGCAGGGCTTTGACCTTTGATGTTCTTTGCTGGTGAAATGTCGGTTACTATACATAGGGTATGTTGTAGTGTGTCAATTGCATCATCTGAATAGTGTCAGATACACAGGATATTGCATATGTCTGACTACTTCACCATCCTGTGACAACAATCGTGTGTGTTAATATTCTACAGACACGTCGTACTCCTAGTTAAAACTGAAAACCTAGAATGAATGTTACATTTTACCAAAAATAAAGAACTGACCCTGTTTTTTCTTGTACTCTTCGCTGGTTGTGCTCCAGATTCCTCCTGGTGCACTGCACCCTCCTACTTGTGCACTGCATCCTCTTTCTGGTACACTGCATCCTCCTTCTGGTACACTGCACCCTCCTCCTGGTGCACTGCACCCTCCTACTGGTACACTGCTTCCTCCTTCTGGTACACTGCATCCTCCTTCTGGTACACTGCATCCTCCTACTGGTACACTGCATCCTCCTACTGGTACACTGCATCCTCCTACTGGTACACTGCATCCTCCTACTGGTACACTGCATCCTCCTCCTGGTACACTGCATCCTCCTCCTGGTACACTGCATCCTCCTTCTGGTACACTGCATCCTCCTACTGGTGCACTACACTCTCCTACTGGTACACTGCACCCTCCTACTGGTACACTGCATCCTCCTCCTGGTACACTGCATCCTCCTCCTGGTACACTGCATCCTCCTACTGGTGCACTGCACCCTCCTTCTGGTACACTGCATCCTCCTTCTGGTACACTGCATCCTCCTCTTGGTGCACTGCATCCTCCTCCTGGTACACTGCATCCTCCTTCTGGTACACTGCACCCTCTTACTGGTACACTGCACCCTCCTACTGGTACACTGCATCCTCCTCATGGTACACTGCATCCTCCTACTGGTGCACTGCACCCTCCTTCTGGTACACTGCATCCTCCTTCTGGTACACTGCACCCTCCTCCTAGTACACTGCATCCTCCTCTTGGTGCACTGCATCCTGCTCCTGGTACACTGCATCCTCCTACTGCTGCACTGCACCCTCCTCCTAGTACACTGCATCCTCCTCTTGGTGCACTGAATCCTCCTTCTGGTACACTGCATCCTCCTCTTGGTGCACTGCATCCTCCACCTGGTACACTGCATCCTCCATCTGGTACACTGCATCCTCCTCTTGGTGCACTGCATCCTCCTCCTGGTGCACTGCATCCTCCTTCTGGTACACTGCATCCTCCTCTTGGTGCATGTCCTTCCTCTCCACTTACCTCGAATGCTATGCCCACAGGTTATACATGTCCACCAACTCCTCTTCTCCATCAACTTACATGTCTCTATCTAAACCCAACCTGCCCCTAGTTATTTATGGTGGCCACACACATTGCAGGACATCTGAGCAAAGGTTCCTGGTCTGCTATTGTCCTGCCCAAGATGTCTTCTGTATTCAGTGATCCATTACTGTGTTTGACCCCAGCCCATTATCTGATCTCTTCTCTGTATTCAGTCCTGTATCTGCTGCACATCCATGTCTGACCTTAGGCCATTGCTGACCACTAGGTGTGTCTTGGCCACCATGCCAGTTGTCACCAACAAGGAGACCATTCCAAAAGGCAGCAGCCTGTCGGTCTCCTTGAAGGCTGAAAATCAAGGAGGTCACTTAAACAATACTCTTAGTAGTGGCCCAAAGTCAGTGTGTCCAAAACCCTCTGGATGTTGCACTTTCCTGTAACTCAGAGACTCTTCCAGCTCACTCTTCCTGGCAGTCAATCACAATGGGGGAGCGGTACCATACCAGCAGAATAGTGAGCGCAGCTCTGGAGTATAATACAGAATAAGTAATGTAATGTATGTACACAGTGACTGTACCAGCAGAATAGTGAGCGTAGCTCTGGAGTATAATACAGAATAAGTAATGTAATGTATGTCCACAGTGACTGTACCAGCAGAATAGTGAGCGCAGCTCTGGAGTATAATACAGGATAAGTAATGTATGTACACAGTGACTGTACCAGCAGAATAGTGAGTGCAGCTCTGGGGTATAATACAGGATAAGTAATGTAATGTATGTCCACAGTGACTGTACCAGCAGAATAGTGAGTGCAGCTCTGGAGTATAATACAGGATAAGTAATGTAATGTATGTACTCAGTGACTGCACCAGCAGAATAGTGAGCGCAGCTCTGGAGTATAATACAGGATAAGTAATGTAATGTATGTACTCAGTGACTGCACCAGCAGAATAGTGAGCGCAGCTCTGGAGTATAATACAGAATAAGTAATGTAATGTATGTACACAGTGACTGTACCAGCAGAATAGTGAGCGCAGCTCTGGAGTATAATACAGGATAAGTAATGTAATGTATATACACAGTGACTGCACCAGCAGAATAGTGAGCGCAGCTCTGGAGTATAATACAGGATAAGTAATGTAATGTATGTACACAGTGACTGTACCAGTAGAATAGTGAGCGCAGCTCTGGAGTATAATACAGGATAAGTAATGTATGTACACAGTGACTGTACCAGCAGAATAGTGAGCGCAGCTCTGGAGTATAATACAGGATAAGTAATGTAATGTATGTACACAGTGACTGCACCAGCAGAATAGTGAGTGCAGCTCTGGAGTATAATACAGGATAAGTAATGTAATATATATATATATATATACACAGTGACTGTACCAGCAGAATAGTGAGTGCAGCTCTGGAGTATAATACAGGATAAGTAATGTAATGTATGTACACAGTGACTGTACCAGCAGAATAGTGAGCGCAGCTCTGGAGTATAATACAGGATAAGTAATGTAATGTATGTACACAGTGACTGCACCAGCAGAATAGTGAGCGCAGCTCTGGAGTATAATACAGGATAAGTAATGTAATGTATGTACACAGTGACTGTACCAGCAGAATAGTGAGCGCAGCTCTGGAGTATAATACAGGATAAGTAATGTAATGTATGTACACAGTGATTGTACCAGTAGAATAGTGAGCGCAGCTCTGGAGTATAATACAGGATAAGTAATGTATGTACACAGTGACTGCACCAGCAGAATAGTGAGCGCAGCTCTGGAGTATAATACAGGATAAGTAATGTAATGTATGTAGACAGTGATTGTACCAGTAGAATAGTGAGTGCAGCTCTGGAGTATAATACAGGATAAGTAATGTATGTACACAGTGACTGTACCAGTAGAATAGTGAGCCCAGCTCTGGAGTATAATACAGGATAAGTAATGTAATGTATGTATACAGTGACTGTACCAGCAGAATAGTGAGCACAGCTCTGGAGTATAATACCGGATAAGTAATGTAATGTATGTATACAGTGATTGTACCAGCAGAATAGTGGGCGCAGCTCTGGAGTATAATACAGGATGTAACTCAGGATCAGTAATGTATGTATATAGTTTATATACATTCATTCTTTATGTAAATTGAATCTCCCTCTTTACCTGTCATGTCATTCTTAGGTCCAGGTTTCTGTGCCGACTTACAGTCCTATGAAAAAGTTTGGGCACCCCTATTAATCTTAATCATTTTTTGTTCTAAGGGCTAGTTCACACGTGAGTATAAGGGGAGGTTTTTGACAGCGGATTTCGCGTCCAAAACCTCCCCTTATAATGGTGGTCTATGGAGACCGCCGGGCTTCTGTTCTCCGCTAGCGGCGAGCTGCTGCTAGCGGAGAAAAGAAAGGACATGTCCTTTCTTCAGGTGGAAGCCGCGCTGTCTCAGTCGCGCGGCTTCCGCCCCCCGCAGCTCCCTCCTATGTCGGCTCATTCATTTGAGCCGACAGCAGAGGGTTAAGCCGCGACAGCGATGGTCGCGGCGGGCGGGTTTTGACAAGAGAGAGACTCGGCTCGCCGCGTCTCTCTCTGTGTCAAAACCCGCGCGGGCAGTTCACGTGTGAACTAGCCCTAAATATTTTGGTGTTTGCAACAGCCATTTCAGTTTGATATATCTAATAACTGATGGACACAGTAATATTTCAGGATTGAAATGAGGTTTATTGTACTAACAGAAAATGTGCAATATGCATTAAACCAAAATTTGACTGGTGCGAAAGTATGGGCACCCTTATCATTTTATTGATTTGAATTCCCCTAACTACTTTTTACTGACTTACTGAAGCACAAAATTGGTTTTGTAACCTTAGTGAGCTTTGACCTTCATAACCAGATGTATCCAATCATAAGAAAAGGTATTTAAGGTGGCCAATTGCAAGTTGATCTCCTATTTGAATCTCCTCTGAAGAGTGGCATCATGGGCTACTCAAAACAACTCTCAAATGATCTGAAAACAAAGATTGTTCAACATAGTTGTTCAGGGGAAGGATACAAAAAGCTGTCTCAGAGATTTAACCTGTCAGTTTCCACTGTGAGGAACATAGTAAGGAAATGGAAGACCACAAGGACAGTTCTTGTTAAGCCCAGAAGTGGCAGGCCAAGAAAAATATCAGAAAGGCAGAGAAGAAGAATGGTGAGAACAGTCAAGGACAATCCACAGACCACCTCCAAAGAGCTGCAGCATCATCTTGCTGCAGATGGTGTCACTGTGCATCGGTCAACTATACAGCGCACTTTGCACAAATAGAAGCTGTATGGGAGAGTGATGAGAAAGAAGCCGTTTCTGCAAGCACGCCACAAATAGAGTTGCCTGAGGTATGAAAAAGCACATTTGGACAAGGCAGCTTCATTTTGGAAACAAAAATTGAGTTGTTTGGTTATAAAAAAAGGCGTTATGCATGGCGTCCAAAAAGAAACAGCATTCCAAGAAAAACACATGCTACCCACTGTAAAATTTGGTGGAGGTTCCATCATGCTTTGGGGCTGTGTGGCCAATGCCGGCATCGGGAATCTTGTTAAAGTTGAGAGTCGCATGGATTCCACTCAGTATCAGCAGATTCTTGAGAATAATGTTCAAGAATCAGTGACGAAGTTGAAGTTACGCCGGGGATGGATATTTCAGCAAGACAATGATCCAAAACACCGCTCCAAATCCTCAGGCATTCATGCAGAGGAACAATTACAATGTTCTGGAATGGCCATCCCAGTCCCCAGACCTGAATATCATTGAACATCTGTGGGATGATTTGAAGCGGGCTGTCCATGCTCGGCGACCATCTAACTTAACTGAACTTGAATTGTTTGTCCAAAATCCCTTCATCCAGGATCCAGGAACTGATTAAAAGCTACAGGAAGCGACTAGAGGCTGTTATCTTTGCAAAAGGAGGATCTACTAAATATTAATGTCACTTTTCTGTTGAGGTGCCCATACTTTTGCACCGGTCAAATTTTGGTTTAATGCATATTGCACATTTTGTGTTAGTACAATAAACCTCATTTCAATCCTGAAATATTACTGTGTCCATCAGTTATTAGATATATCAAACTGAAATGGCTGCTGCAAACACCAAAATATTTAGAACTAAAAATGATTAAGATTAATAGGGGTGCCCAAACTTTTTCATAGGACTGTATTTTCTAATCTATATTATAGTCAGTGGTTTTGTGACGTTTGTGTTTATTTCGCACATCCGTTCTCCTTCTCCCTTTAACCAGCATGGACCGACCAAAGTCCAAGTTGGCGCCTGCACTAAACTAGACAGTGTTCTGCCTGCTCCTCTGGTTATTGTATTCGCCTCCGCAGCCAGCAATATATAATCTCAATGGTACTAGACGACCAGGTCAGAACACTCCGGCTGCTCCGGGCTCCTGCAACGCCTCCTAGCCCAGTGCCACGCTATTACCACATTGCTGCGGGGTTCCACCTGTACTATAGAGTAATGTTGTGCATGTGGTGATGGTTTATGAATTGTGTCACTTCCTTATGTACCGCACTTGATTTGCATAATCACAGTGACAGCACAGTCTTTGCACAGCGTTGCGGTATCCAAATCCGAGCGGCGAGGCTTAGCGCGGCTCTTCGGTATTTATTTTACTAAGTATGTCTGTTATCATAGGATTTTTCTACACAGCTAGTAAATGCAACTCTCACCATGAGGAATGAATCCTGAGACTGTGCGGCATGCCCGGGGGCATCATTGGATGGTGGCGGCCGTCAGGGCCTTGTCAGCTATGTCTGTCCTGGCAAGGGGGAGGGAAGGGTTACTGCACACACAAAAATCTTCCATTATTGGAGTACTGATGCCTACAGTAAGGGTCAGGAGCTAGGGGCCGTTCGCATGGAGGAACTTGAAGCTGATTTTGAGGCAGAATCCATGTGGAATCTGTCCAGTGGCGGATGCTGAAAACAGAAGCGCCTGGACTATGTTCCCACGGGCTCCGTCATTGATTCGGCCGCAGATCCCACTCACCCTGTTTAACCCCATTATGTCTGACACTCATAATCAAGTAGCTCCTGGAGGAAAACCAAAGGTCTGCATTAGATTCCAATGGCGGGATCCACAGGATTGGGATTTAGGGAGAGACCTGGGGCAGAAGACCACCATAAGTTCCTCTCAATATTTTGCTGTATGAACAGACCCAGTAACAGAGTGACAGTGGCCCCCTTATGCCTCAATCTTATCAAACCAGTTATATGTGGTAACTCATTGGGAGAGACCAGAAGGCTCGGTGTAGTGGTCATGGCGGCTAGAAACTGGAGCAATAAGTGCAGGGCACCTGATGGTAATGGGACTATATTCCCCGGGGGACATCTTAGTTGTTGTCAGCCTTCCCGAGTCTGATGGAGTATGGAGTGGCCATGATGGTCATGAGATGGGGTATGCAGGAACGGGGCGGCTCAGAGTCTTTAGGTACAACACGGTTATACAGCCCCCACCTTCTAGAGGTATATTGCTTATGACGTTCCTACTCCAGGCTGAGGTCCAACAAGGTAGATGCCACATGCTTTATACAGTCTGCATCTGCTGTGACATCACAAGTGTGTTTACACCAGGTGACTACTATGACATCACAACTGTGTTTCTGTCAAATAACTGCTATGACATCATAGTTTTTCTGCCAGGTACTCTGTAGTGACATCACAAGTGTGCTCCTGTCTGATAAGCTGGTGTGACATCACAAGTGTGCTCCTGTAGATACCCAGGACCTGGACACGTCTCTAGCTGCACCCCTCTTCTAGCTCATACACACCCCTCAATACATCCAGTGTGGTTAATAAAACCCATTCACTTGTATTGTGCGGAATCTGCACCACAAATCCGTAGCAAATCTGCCACATCTGAACATGACCAAAGGGTTAACTCAACGAAGTATATTTCCTTGCCAACCCCAAATCTCCCAGGGGAGCGCTTGTATACATTATCACACTAAGTGTGGGCCAGGTAATGTCATGCCCTACGTACAGAAGCGGTTTGTCAGCACAGATTGTTAACATGGAAGGACTGTAAATAGTGATGAACACGGAGAAATGGAAATCCCTGGAGAGAAGTGAAACTGGAGTCTATAAAGAGCATTCAATTCCGTCCCGGCGTCCACACGGCTCCCTGATGGGGTGAAATCCAAATAATACCATTAATACCTCCATAGATTACTGGTGCCACGGTCCTAGGCCACAAGATGACGCAACAGGTCGTCGCACCCACTCGGCTCTGCTACATCTGGATGTTTTATACCGCCGCCCCGTCATGTGCTTTGCACTTGTGAAGCTTCTGTTCACCGTCACATAGAATTTTATCAGAATTGGTTTCTATTTTCCCCCCCATTGGCTTTGGGTAACTTTTCCTCTTACATTATAAGTCAGAACAGGCCTCAGGCAGAAGATGAAAATGAAAACGTAAATTACCCGATTTTATAGATTTACACCAAACTTTAGTGTCGCTTTGTTAATGGGAAAGTTAATTAACGCAACGTTTTATGTGCCGAAGGCTCCACCCCCAATACTCCGCTCCGTACCCATCTGAGATGTCCATAACGTGGCCTCATATGAGGGTCTGAAACACCAGAACCCGCTCAGGTTTACTGGGCCGACCTGGGGTCAACACGGTGGTCCGGGAATGCAATATGGGGGCTGGAATTAAAGGGAAGTCATTCACTACCTTGGGGATTTCACATGATGGCGACCAGGCCCCGGCCATCGAGTTGCTCCACCTCCTCCGGTGTTCAGTGCGAGTCACCTGTATAATGGGGGCTGGCGTAATACATCGTTATAATAATAAAGATACAGGTAATGCTCCGGTCACACTAGCGCCTGCTCTCCGTCATTTGGGTCCTACAGGAAACACGAACGATGGAGATCCGGAGTCCAAGGGAGACGTGAACCCAGACTTACTAATTACGCATCCTTCTAGGTTCATGGCCCAGAAATTCTTAAAGGGGTTTTCTGGGAGTTAAAGGGGTTATCCGGTTTCTATGATTGATGGCCATCAAAATTAGATCTACAGGGTCTGACACTCCCCCGCGGATCACAAATACCAAGGCAGTGCGGGAAACACATGGTGCAGTCACCTGGATATGCAGGTCATATGTGTGAGTCCTGCCTCGCTCGCTCCTGCACCTTGATCTTCCTGAGCTTGCGTCACCCTCAGTCACCGCCTAGACTTCAAGATGGCAAACACACATGGGCTCCATCCATGCAACCAGCGGCAAGTGACAACTCAGCGCTCCCCTTACATTGCATGTAGGCGTCAAATTTCTGACAGTGCAGGCGCCTCGCCCATACAACCTCAAGCACCATGGAAATACATTCAATGTATGCAAATCCTAGGGGTTCACTTACTTTTTTCTTGCAACTGCCTGTTTGTAATTCATTTTTTTTATGTGAAATTTCTTGAGATTTCAGAGAATCCTTTAGAAAATAGGGAGAGGAAATTTCAAGAAGACTGTGAAAGGCAAATCCACAATTCCTCCAAGTGTCTGCAAATGCCAAGTTTAATAAAGTTTTTACAAATATATTGTTGCATAATTACATTTTTGTTGCATAATTACAACTATTTTCCTTTATTCCATCCCACAAATATTCGTTAATATTCCTTTATTCACCTCCTTCACTTATTCTAGTTCTTTGCATATATTAACAGGCACCGCTCCGCTGATTCTGACACAGTTGGAATTTTCTCTCTCGCCCCCACCATTCCTAAGCAACAAGCACAGGTAGTTTTGGTGCCTGATGTGCTATATAAGCTATATGAGGTCAGGTGGGCGGTGTCAGGCAAGGGGCGGGATTCAGAGCTCCAATCAGAGGCAATCAGTGCCAGAGCTCAGGATCACACCCCCTTGTCTGCTCTTGACTGACCCCGCCCTCCTGACAGTATAGAGACTAAATAGGAAATCAGGGAGCAAAACTAACAACATTGATTGCTCAGGAATGTTGGGGGCTGGAGAAAAAAATTCCAACTGTGCCAGAAACAGCAGAGCAGTGACTATTAAATGGTGTAATTGGACTTGTTGGAGGTGAAAGGTTCTTTAAGCTTCTTCTCAATTAATGAAATGGAACATTAAATTGTTCCTTTAAAAATACAACTCATCCCACAAAAAAACACTATAATGTGGCTCTATAACGGGGCGTTGTGGGTAACGTCATGGGGCGCTGTCACTATCGCTGTGACTGTCATTGTGAGAGAACTGTGGCTATCATTATAGGGGGCCCTGTGACTATCATTATGGGGGGCCCCTGTGACTATCATTATGGGGGGCCCCCTGTGACTATCATTATGGGGGGGGGGGCCTGTGACTATCATTATGGGGGGGGGCCTGTGACTATCATTATAGGGGGCCCTGTGACTATCATTATGGGGGGCCCCTGTGACTATCATTATGGGGGGCCCCCTGTGACTATCATTATGGGGGGGGGGGGCCTGTGACTATCATTATGGGGGGGGGCCTGTGACTATCATTATGGGGGGCCCCTGTGCCTATCATTATGGGGGGCCCTGTGATTATCATTATGGGGGGGGCCTGTGCCTATCATTATGGGGGGCCCTGTGGCTATCATTATGGGGGGGGCCTGTGACTATCATTATGGGGGGCCCTGTGCCTATCATTATGGGGGGGGCCCTGTGGCTATCATTATGGGGGGGGCCCTGTGGCTATCATTATGGGGGGCCCTGTGACTATCATTATGGGGGCCCTGTGACTATCATTATGGGGGGGCCCTGTGGCTATCATTATGGGGGGGGCCTGTGCCTATCATTATGGGGGGGGGCTGTGGCTATCATTATGGGGGGCCCTGTGGCTATCATTATGGGGGGGCTGTGGCTATCAGTATGGGGCCCCTGTGACTATCATTATGGGGGGCCCTGTGACTATCATTATGGGGGGCCCTGTGACTATCATTATGGGGGCCCCTGTGACTATCATTATGGGGGGGGGGCTGTGGCTATCAGTATGGGGCCCCTGTGACTATCATTATGGGGGGGGGGGCTGTGGCTATCAGTATGGGGCCCCTGTGACTATCATTATGGGGGGGGGGGGCTGTGGCTATCAGTATGGGGCCCCTGTGACTATCATTATGGGGGGGCCCTGTGACTATCATTATGGGGGGGGGGGCTGTGGCTATCAGTATGGGGCCCCTGTGACTATCATTATGGGGGGGGGGCTGTGACTATCATTATGGGGGGCCCTGTGACTATCATTATGGGGGGGGGCCCTGTGGCTATCATTATGGGGGGCCCTGTGACTATCATTATGGGAGGGGGCCCTGTGGCTATCATTATGGGGGGCCCTGTGACTATCATTATGGGGGGGGGCCCTGTGGCTATCATTATGGGGGGCCCTGTGACTATCATTATGGGAGGGGGCCCTGTGGCTATCATTATGGGGGGCCCTGTGACTATCATTATGGGGGGCCCCTGTGACTATCATTATGGGGGGCCCCTGTGACTATCATTATGGGGGGCCCCTGTGACTATCATTATGGGGGGCCCCTGTGACTATTATTATGGGGCCCCCTGTGGCTATGTTTATAGGGCAGTAGCTTTCCCTGTCCCGCACATCCTGTGTACCCTGACCAGTAATATTGGGGTACACTCGCCCTCGGTGTCCTCTGACTAGCCATCCTGCCTGGTATTTCCCAGCATCCCCCGGGGCTGCCCAGTGACATCAGCGCTGCAGCCGCCCCCTCCCCCCCCCCTCTTACGTTACACGTGATGCTACTGAGCCCGGTTTGCTCCTGATGCACATGAACCGTTACCAGGGCAACCGCCCCACAATCCTCCTCTGCCCGCACATTAACCCCTAGGCTCCCGTCCATCCGCCCTTTTCCCAGCATCCCCCGCTCCGTCTCCCGCCCGGTCCCCCCGGTGACGGATGGGTGTGGTCCCCTCCTTCATTTACCACAAACTCCATCCAATCACAGGGCGGGGTTTTCTTGCCTGTTCCGTGACGTAGTCAGCGCTCGTCCAATCAGCGCGGAGCTAGGTGTGGCTGCCGGCTGAGGGAGGGGACGGGCTGCGCGGCCTGATCGCTGGTGTGTCAGTTGAGGAGAGGCGACAAGAGCGGGTGTGCGGGCGCCGGGCTGAGGTAATGGGGGTGTCCGGGTGTGGTGGGGGAAGGGGCAGAGCTGGGCGGGTGTGGCGCCCCCCATAGGGCACTCGGGTCATTGGTCCTGTCATTCATCCTCCTGTAGCGTGCGGTAAGTGTGAGCTCCACCTGGCAGCTTCCCTCCTCATCATCATCCTCCTCCATAGACTTCCTCTCATGTGCCCCCCATTCTCTGCTGCCCCCTACAGGAGTAGTCACTCACTTAAAGGGCAACTCCTCTCACCTGGAAATCTGCCTAACATTAACCCTTTACTCCACCTCCTCTATGAAAATTGTCTCCTTTTGGTTTCTTGGGTTGTATCCGGTCCTGGGAAAGCTGAGTGATGACCAATATGGCCGCTGTTACTGATGATTACAATGGGGACTGTGTATAGTGAACCACCGATTCCTGCCATGATGTCTCCACTGCAGCCAGTGGTCCATCTGTACCAGGGAAAGCTGGGTGCCAATGAACATGGCTTCTATTAGAATGGGGGAGGGGCTATACAGTTTATTCACAGATTCACCCTGCCTTACCGATCCCGCGCTAATGTTGATTGGGCACGGACGTGTGACTGATGCGGCCAATCACTGGCTTTCGTGTCACGTGACAAGTCATCAGTAGGGGACCAGTCACATGGTGCAGTTTTTTATGTCGTTTCTGAATTTTACTGTTTTCAAATTGTAAAATAAAAAACTGCATGTGCTGTAGTGTAGAGTTATCTGCGCCATGTGAATGCGCCCTGAGGTGACAATTGCTGCTTTTGATGTTTTGTACCATTTTGGGGGGAAAAAACCCCAAAAACTTAAAGGGACCGACATCACCTTTAAAAGAGGATTTCCTGATACTAACACTTCACCCACATTACGTGGTTACGGATTGTCTGATGGATGGAGGGCCACCTAGTGGTCACAAGAATGGGGCGGTGGGGTTTGGCTTTCTAGAAGTGTTATAGGAATACCCCTTTAATAAATGGGGTGTCTCTCCCGGCCCCATAACTTTTTGGCTCCGTCCTTTTGACCTTTTCTGACCTGACATCTATTGAGCGTGGACAATAGGAACTACAGAGGCACGGCGCCTCCCACCATCAGGACCGCACGCCCGGTCAGACCTGCCAGGCATTGGGCGCCGCTTATCCAGGGGCAGATGACCTTCAGCTTCATTCCAGCTGTTCTGGAACTACAACTCCCAGCATGCTTGCTCTCTTCTTGTAATGCCCAAAGAAGTGACACTACAACTCCCAGCATGCCCCATGAAGGTTGCCCTGATCTAGACGCTCCCTGACATCTCCTGCTTCCAGTTTTGTAGGTCAGAGTAGCTTCAGTTTTTTGTTTTTTTTCCCCTCCAGGCTTCCTTTCCAGTAATTTCCGCCAATCATCTCCTTGGCCCCTCCCTCTTTCTAGTTTCTTAAGATTCCATTCACTCCTCAGTCTTCGGACGTTGAAAGTTTTGTCCGTCTCCTGCCTGTATGTGATGTATTTGGGGCGGAGGTCTTACAAAGAGTATGCCTTTAAGATGCCCTTGTTCTTCTACCTGCTGCTGAGACGTCTTAGACGTCACCGTTACAATCTCATCTTTCTTCCATTCGTCTTTGAGGTGACGTCGGGGCTTTCCATGCCTGCAGGTTGGGTAAATGCTAGATGAGCTTGCTGGGAGTTGTAGTCCTGCAGACACTTTGGTTCTTTGCAGTCCTGCCTTGGTCTTGGAGTCTGTTGCATGTCTTGAGGTTTTGTTTGTCCTTAGGGCGTGTTGATATCGGCGTTTACAAAGCTTATAAGATATTGACTAGGTTAATAGACCTACTTAGGGAAATCGCTTTACTATATTATACGACCGCCATAAACTTACTCTTAAAGCTTTACGCGATCACGGCTTCTCGCTCCGCTCCGGGGCTGATGTCACCAGAGGGATCTGTAGGGATTATATCTGATATTTGTGCCCTGTTCTGACTACGATAGGGCCGCACCGCGACTCCAGATTGACGCACGATCCTGCGACTTCTTCACTCATGTAAGTGGATAGAGTCGCCTTTGTGTGTGAGGAGCAATAAGGCCCCATGCACACGACCAAGGGCGCCATCCATGTCCAGGTCTTTTTGTAGCGGGGTGCACTTGGATGACACTTGGAGTCCCTTCCATGATGCATTTACTTCTGTTCTGATGACTCTGAGCAGGATCGGACCTGATCTATAATCATTGGATTTCAGCTTCGGACGCCCTAAGACCCTTGGCCTGCACCCTGCTAACAGCGATGGTCATGTGACTGGAGATGCGTTCCAATACCTGACATCGTCTACGGACTAGTGATGCTATTTTGGGGGAAGAAAGCAAATCATCTAATCCCACAGATCTATTTTAGGTTGTGGCGATATTGGTCACCCCATCAGCCAGCCATGGCTTATATGACTGGCTGTTGGACTAAAGGGTTAAACCACAAATAATATTTCTGTGTATAGGATAGAAGATAAATAACGGATTGACGAGGGTCTTATTACTAACCCTGAGAATTGGGAGGGGGGGGGGTGTCTTACCCCTGTTCTGAATTCGGCCTGACTGCAGCTAGTTGCTAGACAGGACACCTCCTCGCCCCCATACACTTCAGTGAGGGCCCTGGATATATTGGGGTGCTCCCACTGAAGATAAATGGAACCCATATGTATCCTATGACACAAGGGTCACATCAATGTGCAGCCACCATGGGGGGTGAAACACCCCATTTCCCATTATTGGGGAGGGTCTCGATGATCTATTTCAGTCCCTGTGAGAAAAGCGCATTACAAATGTCACTATCATAGATGGAGATATGGGTTGCATGACCATAAAACGGTTTTCTGGGTGTAAATAAAGCAGACCTGCTGTCGCACATGACTCGCATCGCGTTCTCGCTCCCTTTAATTATAGCCTATGGCCGGTCAGCAGTTTCGCTCGTGATCGCCATTAGTAGCTGCGCTCCAGATCTGAACGCAAGCGCCGCTCCGCCATAGGCTGTTATTAAGGAACAGGTGATGAATCTCTGGTTGTAGAGACGCGATTGTGCCCCTAGATATAGCCTGCCGGGCGCGGGGACCAGGTGCCTGATGATGGCATCATATTGGGGCTGCAGGAGCGCGTCATGGATGGCCCCAAGCCAGAGCCTCTCCCCTCCCCGCTGCAGCCATCCTTGTGATGTCACATCCATGTGGTCAGCTTGTTGCGTGAGCCCATTGACATGACACTTAGCTGGTATATAGCAGGACCTCTGTAAGGCTATGGAGCACCTGTTTGCTTCCCAGGAGGCAGCAGTAATGTCATGCACGGCGTCTGTGATAGGCGTCCACCTTTCAGGGACTGATCTACAGATTTGAGGCAGGCGTGCCCGTGACCTATTACACCTGCCCCAACCTTTGTAGGAGAAAGTTGTGTCTTTGGTTATCAGCGGCCGCTCCTATGTCATACTAATGTCACTGTCACAAAATGAATCTGCTCTAGGCTGCCCGTGCATGGAGGATCGCAGCAGAGGCCACAAGTCCTGCTTTGTCTGCATGCGTTAGTACCTGCAAGTGTTTGCCTGGACATGCTGGGTGTTGTAGTTCTCCCGCCCCCATAGCTTTTACACCCCTACTATAACAATAAGCCTCTCTCTATGTCGCCTGGTTTAATTGGGATTTCACAGCGCCGACAGCTACCAAGTGATGTTGCGCCAGGCTCGACGCCCCAGGACGTTTGCATTTCATAAGTCTCTTGTATCCTCATATGAAAGTGTCTGTTTATTCCTTCACTTGTTTGACTTGAGATGTCGTCCAAGTAACTTTCTCCTTAACCCTTCAGGTCCCGGCTCGCCCCTCTGGCAATGCTTAGATATTTCTGCTGTAGATGTAACATTAATTTATTCTTGCTGACTTTGCCTTGTTTTTGTTTTCCCCGTTCTATCGGCCCCTGAAATTCACAGCGTAATCCTTGGCGAGGGCTCTTCAGCGCCGCTCTTGTTATCTGTGTTTGCACAGACCCGGCTGATGTTTTGCTTTACCGTGAATCTCGCCCTGAAAATAAAGAGACAGCTGCTAGGAGGAAGACATAATGGGTATGTAGACTTCTGCAACCATCTATTCTCTCCATAGCACTGATGCATGGAAGATGAAGCCGCTTTGCAAATGGCATTGGTTAAAAGCCATCTGTGTATACAGCTTCTGTGCGGACTTAGGTGTCGCCCAAAGTTACAGACTACAAACAAACCCTTTGTAGTCTGATCCTGAGGTCTTTTTTTCCAATGACGATGTCTTTGACAGGAGGTCCTTGGTCCATAAGGCCCTGTGGGGGGGCTTGGTGTCCCAAATAGCCCTTCTTCAATGCCATCAATGTATGGGATTAAAATAAACCCTTATACATACCCGTCTCCTTCACTCAAGAACTGCCCCGGAGTAAAGGAGGACGCCTAGGCTTAAGTGCACTCGGGCTGGACTTTCTACTGTAGGATCTGACGGCGTGGAGTTTGTAGTCTGTCACAATGGAGACACACACATCTGCTCTGAAGCTGTAGACTCTCTGTGCCGAGGCTATTTGCAAACTTGCTTAACTTTCCTTTGCACATGAATTGTTTTAGTTGATACAGATGGTTGCAGACGTGTGCATACACTTTAAAGGGGTTTCCAGTTCTGGGTAACTCATTTGGTCTCCCGAGTATAAAAAGCAGGGGTGCGGAAACTTAATATACGCTGTTACTCGCCCTTCTCTCACTTCTGTTTGGTAGTCCTGGATGACATCCCTTCCCTGGGGGACCACTGAGGACTGTGATTGGACCTCAGTGGTCACATGGGCGGCCTAGATGTTGCAATGCTTGTGTTAAAGTGCCATGTCGCCGGTGTGCCAATCTCAGGCATCGTTGGGCTAATGTGGCCCCTGACATCAACCAGGAGGCCAGCATAAAACCTGAGGGATCCCGGGAGAGATGAGGGGAATTTCCATCGGTTACATTTAGGGCCACACCCTTTGGGGAATCTGGGACCCCCAGTCGCCAGTGCATTGCAGAGAGGACTCTCTCCATGTCTGATAACGATTGTACAAAATGTCAAACCCTGCACCAGGACCTCGGGCCTATCCTGTGAATCTGTCATAAATGATCGAGATCTCTTATCTTATGCGGCCACCGTTACACCACAGCCGCGGAGGAAAGTGCAAGAAGTTCTTCTAGAAAAAGCTTCTACGGAAATCTCTGTTTCCTTAATGCACAGGCCCAGCCTGATGTGTGTACACGGCGTTCATGCACCCAGGACGTGGAATGATAGATCTGATCTAGGATCACATCCACCAGTCTGTAGGTGGGGGGTATATATAGCCGAGAGCTGACAAACCGCAAAAGTGACATTCCTCTCCCCTGCTTTGTGGCTTTGTCCTTGATGTGCTGTAAAATCGCCAGAACTGTCACTACATAAAAGATCCCTTTATGTTATCCCAACTGTTATTATTTTCGCTACTAAACCCGGTGATGATCATCCCGTGACCCCTGCCAAAATGCAGGATTGAAAACTTTGCAAATACCCAATAGACCGTGGCGGGATTAGTCAGTAGACTGATGGCACCTTTCCATCGGAAAAATATCTGAAATATTGCAGCTGTCTCAGGGAACCTTGCAGCAGGGTAACCCTTCCTGTCACTTTACAGCGTGCATTGTGTGCCGTGAGGGGCAGGGTAAGCAGTCCTTGGGAGACATCTGCACTATTTATAATGGGCTATGGGTAATACCCCCTTAATAATAATAGTGCACCGATCCACCTTAGGGCTGCATGGTGGTGGCTCAGTGGTTAGCACCGACGTCTTGCAATACTCAAGTCTCCAGTAAAGATCCGACCAAGGCCAACGTGTACATGGTTTCCTCTTACACTCCAGACTTACTGATAGGGAATGTAGATTGTGAGCCTTAGATGGGACCGACAGTGCCTGTAAAGCGCTACGGCATAAGATGGCGCTATAGAAGTGAGACGTAAGTAAATAAGGACAATGGAGATGTCTGTCATCTGCAGGTAAACCTATATTACTGCTAATGCAAATTCTTCAGACACGCCTGTCTTACATGCAAGACAATAATGTGTCCCGCAGCAGCCTGGAGTTGTGGGCTCGGCCCGCGTGACGTTCACTTTCTAGGAATTACACAAACACTTCCAACCTGTAACTCCAGCCCTTAAATCTCCTTATCGGCTTTAATCCCCGACACCCGCTGTAAATGGCCATCTAGACAAGCGTGGCCTCGTACTCGTGGGCTCTGCCCTGTCATTAATCCAGTTTCTTGGAGATTTTGGCATGGACGTCTGGCTGACGGTAAGGTGGTCGCCTCCCGATAGGTTGCAGATGGATCACATGCACTCTGCACACCAGGGCTTGCCGGCAGCCTTGACATACACGATACTCCATCACAGTCATTTATTAGAATTGATTGGCTTTGCATTGGTTACAAAGCGGAGGAGACGGCCCAATAAACCAGCAAAATATTGATTTAGCGTTAAATGATAGACTGGTTTGCCATCAATTACTCAACTAAGCCGCTGTGATCTATAGTAGGAGCTACAGGGGTGAGATTATTGCAGAAGTCATCCATATATTGTGACTAATCCTGCACCATGGAAGTTATTGCTGCAGACCTTACCTGTGGATTTCAGGTTGGAAGCCATGGGGTGCACAGAGATTCCTGCAGGGGAGCAGATTTCAGGGGCTTGCAGTGGAACATGCTGCAGAATTCTCTTTTTGCAAATTTTGCATGGTGTCTGCACTATGAAGCCCCAGTATTTTGAGGTTAGAAGAAGAAAGGGGGTGCTTGTTTTTGAGACCCCGTGCCATCTTTAAACATAGATTTAGTTTTGTGGGTCAGCCTGGCACATGCACCTCTCCAGTCATTTCGATGAGAGTAGTGGAGGTAGCGGACCTCCTATCGTAGTGAATGCAGTACTACATGCTTCACAGCTGAAATCTCCCAGCTTTTCTCACTACCTCGATATAACGTGGTAAGTGTCATCCATCATTCCACCTGTTGCATGCTTCTTCCTGTGTATTCAATGCAGGATCTGGGGAAAGCTGAGTGTTGGCCCTATACAGAGCCACGACAATCCTCTGTTTCCTCTGCCCCCTTTATACTTCGGTTATGACCCCTTTTTAAGGGAACACTCTTGGCAGAACAGATGTAGAGTTCCCTGGGGTATGAGGCTGATGGATCTAGCTGGGCACAGCACTTGGTATCCCATAGACCTGGCAGTGTGCGTGTACAACTGTGTCTTTTGGGTCCACAGGACCCTTGGTGTGTCCAAAGAGCTTGTGTCTCGCACTCTTGTGTTATGGTGGTTGCCCAGGCCTGTTGCACGCGCGTGCACACACATTACCATCCCGTTGATGTGATATTGATCCGGCCTCGTCTCCTGTGTCTCTACAGTGGATGTGTATAGCTATAAGCATGGTAGACGCCGTACACCCTCTCCGTCCAGGCTGTGCGGGTTTGCCTCGTCTCTAGAGGCGATCACCTTACCGCCGGCGTCTTTCGCTCTCCGTACGCAGCATTTTTAATGTTTGGTTACAGGTTGTAAAACATTTGGAGCTTTGCCTAAAACCAGCCTGGATTGTTCCTCTGTATCAGAAAGCAAACAATGTCCGCTAAGCTGTCACTTAGGAAGGTTCCTCTTCTTCTTATGGCGTTTGGAGAAGAAACCTGGCTGCCAAATACGTTAGATACACAATGGTAGATCCTCCGTGGACGGGAGCCAGATACTGACTGGGGTGTGTAATGTCTTACGCCATAATCTGAGCTTCTATGAATGAACTTCTTGGAGATTCCTCCAGCTACTCGAGATGGAAACAGATTGGTATTCTGAGGATTGCGGCTACAGGAATGGACAATGGGGGAGATTAAGGGTAAGTTCACACTGGGTTTTATTGCAGGCAGATTTTAAGGTGGAATCTGCATCAAAAAACACCTTACAGCCTTCCCATTCACCTCAATGGGAGTCAGGAGCAGATTTTTTTTTATTTTGCCTTTTCTGCTAGTTATGACCTATTCTTTAGCGTTTTTTTTTTTTTCTGCCTCCCATTCATTTTGATGAGGTTTTGCAACGCAGAGTCTGACTCAAGATGCCGCTTTTTTTTCCTCTAGCCAAAAAATCCACAAGAGAAAGAAAAAATCTGCTCCCATTAAAGTGATTGGTAGAGCTGGAAGGTGTTTTTTTTATGCAGATACCTCCTCAAAGTCTGCCTGCAAGAAAACTCAATGTAAACTTACCCTTTAATCACCCCCAATTGATATCTTTGCAATGGAGGCAGCGATTCTCAAGGGGGAAAACACTGATTTTAGGTGACAGTAACCTATTTATGTGCAGGGCTGGGGTGATATGCTGGGTCTGGTGACAGTAACCTATCTATCTGCAGGGCTGGGGTGATATGCTGGGGCAGAGGACAATATGTGCCCCTCTTGGTGACTGGGTCTAGTGATGTCCATTACATTAATGACTTCCGGTAAATTAAGGGCTAGTTCACACGTGAACTGCCCGCGCGGGTTTTGACACAGAGAGAGACGCGGCGAGACGCGTCTCTCTCTTGTCAAAACCCGCCCGCCACGACCATCGCTGTCGCGGCTTAACCCTCTGCTGTCGGCTCAAATGAATGAGCCGACATAGGAGGGAGCTGCCAGGGGCGGAAGCCGCGCGGCTGAGCCTGCGTGGCTTCCGCCTGAAGAAAGGACATGTCCTTTCTTTTCTCCGCTAGCAGCAGCTCGCCGCTAGCGGAGAACAGAAGCCCGGCGGTCTCCATAGACCACCATTATAAGGGGAGGTTTTGGACGCAAAATCCGCTGTCAAAAACCTCCCCTTATACTCACGTGTGAACTAGTCCTAAAGGGGTTTTCCAGAACTTACTGATGTCCTATTATTAGAATAGACCTTTTACCAGAGACCTTGACCGACTGTTTGAAGAGGTTGCGACACTTGAGATCACTGCAGCCCCTTCCCGGTCCTGATGACGTTGCGTTCCTCAGTCACAAGGTATAGCAGCAGCTCAGTCCCACTCCAGTGAATGGGCCTGAGCTGCAGTACCAAGCACAACCATTAGGACGTGTGCAGCACTGTGCTTGGTATCCATTGCTCTCCCGAGCTCCGCAGCCTCTTCCACCAGAGGATAGGGCAGCAATATAGAAGTCCCAAAAACCCTTTTAACAGTACAACAGGGCCTGGGTATGTTCTTTGCAGCCACAGTTTTGCAAAAAAGATCTGACCCCTGTAAAGCTGACCCGCCGCCTCTCCTGACACGTCTGCTTTAGTAAGGGTTTGCATTCTCCGTGACGGAAGTTTGTTGTAACATGTTGTAATGTTCCTCTGTTATTCCTCTTAGAACTAGATGAATGAATTGACAGCTGAGGGTCACATCTCGGCACGGCCTGACGTTGTCCAGTAAGCGTTGCCAATGTCAGGCTATTTAGGGGCACGACTTTTAGCAAGGGGGTTGCAAACGATCAGTCAAGTCCTTTTCAACTTGCAGCAAATGCGGCTACACCGATGTGCACCCTGTACGGGATCGGAGCAGCCCTCTTTGATGGGTGAAGAGGGACCACGTGGCGCCATCGTCTACATCATCCCCATATGTGGCCTGGATAGTTTTGACGTTGCCCTGGTGTCCAATAGGGATAAATGTCCCACGCATAATGCTGATCAGCTGTAAAGGGGTTTCCAGGCTTACAAATTGATGACCTATCCTTACGATCAGTCGCAGATCAGCGGAGTCCAACACCTGGGCCGATTAGTTATCTGTAGGGTGCAGAGTTTGGGTCTGTGCTGTTTTTGGCATTGCAGCCCCATTCAGAGCCTCTGGTGTCAGATCCGTGCTGATCTTTCTTAAAGGGGTTTTCCAGGTTAACCAATTGATGACCTATCCTAAGGTTAGCTCATTGATTATAGATCTGAAGGGGTTTGATACCTGGACTTTCTGCGTTCTGGTGATCGCTGCGGCCTCTTCTGTACATGCCCAGCACAGCGCCGTACAGTACTATAGTGGCGGTGCTTGGTATTGCAGCTCGGTCCATGCACTTGAATCGGTCTCAGCCACGATCAGTCTGTGTAATTGATGGACGTGACATCACATGGTCTGTGTGGCAGACGTGGCCCTCAGCTGATCTGCAGGGTCCCAGATGTCCCCACTGACCTGATGACCTTTCCTAAGGATAGTTCATTGATTTAAAGGGATCCTATCAGTCAGACACAATTTTTTCTAAGTACCATGTCGGAATAGCTTTAAGAAAGACTATTCGTCTCCTACCTTTCGTTGTCTTCTCCGCGCCGCCGTTCGCCTACAATCCAGGTTTTTCTCGGTATGTAAATTAGCTCTCTTGCAGCACTGGGGGCATCCACCAGTAGAGGGAGCCTGTGAGTATACAGCTCAATGAAACAGTGTGCAATATTCTCCTCAGCTCCCCCTAGTGGTGGGCACAGGCAGCCAGAATGTCATCATTTAGTTCTATTTCTAGGGGATTCAGAGCTTTGTATAAGAAACTCTGCTATAAAAATCCATCTGTATTGGAGCTGGCTGTATACATATGGAAAATATGCAGAGTGCTAGCTAATGGAGTGAATGTGACCCACCCCAAAGTCATCCGGGGTCCCTGGAGAGCGTTTGCCAGCGGTGAGTTTTGCTGCCTTTGCTTCCTGTATGGATTTGTCAGCCTGCGCCCGGGCCGTGTAAACACATTTGTTGATGGCTAATGCTGTTTGTTTTGGTCGCCTTGATGTAATTGACCAATTAGAGCCTCACATTATACATGGCTGACTTACTCTAATAGGGGCCCGGGGAATACAGGCTGGAGAGTTTATCGGAAGTCACCCGAGCGTGTTAAAGGCGCAGCGAGGTTCGATACTCTCATTACTCTGCTTGGAAATCCTTTACATCTTACCTATAGTTATGTATAGGGTTAAAAACAAGTGCACCTTAAAGGGACGGGACAGGGGATGGCTCTGAGCGCTGGAAAAATCCCAATCCTTTCTGCCTCACCTCTCCCCTTAGTTAGGCCTCACCTGGCAGCAAAGATGGAAGGATTCTCAAGAAAGTTAACCCTGTCTTTGCTGCAAGATCCCTTGAGGCCTGGTAGCTTTAGGAAGATGCAGAAAATCTAGTTATTCTTGCATATCCTTCAGGGAATTTCTGCAGCGTGTTCCTCTGCGAGTCATCACAGCAAAAAATAAAACCCCTGAAATAGCTAAAATTGTTGAAATTTCGTTCACAATGTCGCCACTGTCGATCCCGGAGCATTTGCCGCCCAGGAGTTTGCAGTGGTTGATCTACGTCCGTAGTCGCTTGTGACATCATACAGCCGCTTGCACAATCGAGGCCTACTTGTGATGTCACAGCGTCTGGATTTGTTTCCTATCACGTGTATTTGGCTTTGCAGATGTCGAGGATTCTTTACTTCTCGCGTCGTCTCCCATTGAAACGTTGCTTTTTCTTTTTTTCCAAAAAGTGGAGCAAATCGAGATCTATAGAAAAGATCCCTGAGCTGGCAGATTGTGTCCAGGCCTGATATGCCCTGATATATTGTTCATGCTGCCGGCCGGAGGACAAAGTCGCCCTTGTCTGCTAGGCCTGGGGGTGGTCCGGGCTCTCGATGGCTGTGCCAGCGCGTGTCTTCCTCCTTTCTCCGGTCTCGCGCCTTGATGACTACAAGTATTTTCTGGAGCCTTGTCCTTATCGGGGGTTTATGACTGCCCTCTTGTAGTGACTATGACTGGTTCTAATCGATAGATTGCAGTTTGCTCTGATAAGGTTCACGCCGTTATCTTTCCTTATCTCAGTCGCTGCAGATTTCCATCGATCTCCTCTTGGCAATGATTGTTAGAGGCTTCTATTGCCGAGTCAAAGTCATTACAACTGGGACAAGTCTGTCAGCAGATAGAAGGAGTCAGAGCTTCTGACAGACTCCCTTTTAAAGGTGAGGTCTCTGCTAAAAGTTTTGGGCCCAGAGCTAGCGTGAATGCTTTCCTGCCGTCGGCCGTTTCCTGGCGTTCCACCCTTGTATATCCTGTGACTGATATAAACACCTGCAGGTTAGATACGGGGACTATAATACCAGGCTGGTGATTTGTGCAGCGAGTACATTACAAGGCTTCGTGTTTACTTGGTTTCTTAGGAAAACCTGAGCCGTTCTCCACCTTTGGTACATGACCAAGTGTATCTTGGATGGCAGCGACCATTCCTGATCCAAGAAGGGAGTGATCGAGTGCAAGGTGGTGCAAAGTCATGGGGTGGAAAGTCCGAGCTTGTGAGCGTTCACAGAAAATATAACTTGTGCTCCGACAGTCTCTTCTAGGGTTAGGATGTTCGTGTTTTGTCTTCATCTCCAGTGCTTAGGCCATATCTTTACAATGACGGGAGGGGCTTGTGGGGGTCTCGAGTGCGAAGCTATAGGGTGTGTGAATATAGCAGTCACTACCAGGCCCTGGACCCTAAAGATGCTCCAATATATGCCACCATTAGCACAAGGCAGGTATGGGTCCCATGTACTCTGCATTCGGGCCTAGGAGCTTCACGTTACACTTCTGGTTGGTGGCTGGTTTCTGCACAAGAAACCTCCCTCCCTGGCTCTGTTTGCATTGTGAGACCAAGTAATACTGCCCGATCTGCGTCACTTAGGGTAAACGCATTTGGAAACTAGGCCGAACACTGGCTGCGGTCCAATAGTATCCTCCTTTATACTTTCTAATATGCCGTCATGGTTTTTTCATTTGGGGTATGACATCTGGGACTGTCGGTGACTTTTTCGGGTTCTACGCCCCAGGCCCTGTGCAGATCATCTGTTCTAGCAGCCTCCAGGTGCCATACACTGTTTGTGTATGGCCGGTGCGTTCACCACTGCTTGTATACAGTAGTAGGATCCGGACTACTATACAGTTCACTGGAGCCATTGCTTTGCAGCGGACGGGGTCGCTGCTCCACCCTATTACTTGAATAGAAACTTCTAGGGCTTGGAGGCTTCTAGAACAAATGATCTGGTGTCGGACCCCACAGATCACATAGTGAGGACTTACCCTGCGGACCCTTCCATTACTGTGAATGATTGGAGGGTTTCTATGTGTATACAAGTATTTCGGGCAGATGAAGAAGTAGCGAAGATCCCGGGAGGAAGTGGTTCGGCCCGTTCTGCTCGGCTTCCTCTTGCACCCGCTGTCACTTCCCGTCTGCAGGTTTTCTCTTATTTTAATGAAAACTTGCAACAAACCGTAACATTATATAAGATACAAGAATCTGAGATATGGGCTGCTGTTTGCTCAGATCTTCATACTGTCCTGGCCACAGCTTAGGGGGAAAACTGCTGCTAGTGTAGGACAAGATGGTGGCACATGTATTATCAGACAGTTTAGTGTAGATATTATTAAAGGGATTGTCCCAGGGTTTACCTGGTCTCTAGTTCTGAAGGCCTATCAACCCAGGACCCCTTCAGATCACTTGTACCGAGACAGCGTGGCTCGGTAATCTTTACATCCCACGAGCCGTACAATCTGTGGGGCGGTGTGTATAGCAATTTGCCCGTCCACCTAATAATCTGAATGCTGGCGGACACGTTCAGTCTCTTCATAGGGATCATCGGTTCACTACAGTAATGGCTTTCTGTTCTACTTTGCAGTGGAGTTGAAAAGGCTCCTTTTCCATTGGACATAAAGGGCTATATAGTCAGCTGCCAGAGGGGGAAGGAGAGTGATCCAGTCCAGAAACTGCTCCGGCCATATAGATTAGGTCCGGGGTGGACTGTGCCTCACACCACAATAGTTTGATCATGTACGATGGTATTTAGCATCTGGTGAGGTGGATGTGGCCCTGTCAGGGCTAAGACATGTACATGGCCACCTCTATACATGCTGGCTGTATGTATGTCATATCTGTTTGCCCTTTTGGTAGGATATCCACCATCTTAGCTATTGTCATTGACTTATTTTGCACCACTAAACGTCCTCTTGTTCTCTTCCGACCCGCAGGACTAAAGGTTCACCATGATATCCATTCCAGACTTCTACAGGGGGAAGAATGTCCTCATCACGGGAGCCACCGGCTTCATGGGGAAGGTTCTCCTGGAAAAGCTGCTACGGTCTTGCCCGGGCATCAAGGCTGTGTATGTGCTGGTGCGGCCCAAAGCGGGACAGAAGCCTCAAGAACGAGTAGCCGAGATGATGAGCTGTAAGGTAGGTGGCGAAATGTCTACGACACGTCTGACCTTGATGTCTGTCTCAGCGCCATAATAATCCGTCTCGTCCTTGGAGGTAGTGATGATAAGGTCCAGTCCCTGCTATTGCACCCTCAGACTTGCACCCCTTTCCTGTGCAGACGGGAACAGTGGTGTTGGCAGAAAAACCTTCTCTCTGTGACCTGATAGATGAACATTATTTGCCCTGAGATGGCTGCTAACAGAGAGCACTAGATCACATTCAAGAGCAAAAAACCTAAAACTTCCGTCGTCCCTTTAGAGCAGGAGCTTTGGGGCTTTGTAGTTTTCCTGTGTTTTTCATCCTCTTCACCTTCAGATGATCTGGAATATTCCTCTGTGACGTGACGTTTACACTACAGGTTACGGCAGTGACGGCTCCCATGTGGGTTCATTGGTTTCTGCTCCCTTGGTGGCCCCTTTTATCTGCCATAGTAACCGGCGCAGCCCAAGAGACAGTAAGACGAGGAGGACGCGCTCATTGCTGATGCCGGGGACGCTCTGTACTTGTCTCGGTCATACAGAGTCTTAGTACACAAGTGATAGGGGATGCGGCCGCTGCCACGGACTGATACGTAGAGGCTTCTTTACATAGGGTCGCTGTTCCTGCGGTGCCGTCTTAAAGGGACGGGAAGAAGAATGTGTGTCTGCTTATTTACCTTGTATCCATGTAAACCATTCTATTCTTTAATAGCCTTCCTTAAAGGGATTGTTGCAGACGCCTGTCCCATATCGTGTAGAGAGTGTATGACTGACACATCATTGCGTGCTATGATCTGAACAACAGAGGCCCTATGCCCTTAATCCTCCATGTGAATGAAACGCCAGTACAAACATGGCAGCCCCAAGACAGTGACTGGAGCTCTTCATTCACAAGCCCCAAAAACGTTGGAGACGGTCACAGAAGCTGCTGAAAGTTCGCAGCGAGAAGTCCTGCACGGACTTCACAGCGAACACCTGGCAGACCCCATCATGTGGGGTCGTCCAGTCTCCGTGTGTAACCGCTATGTCAGTGGCCCGGCTCTCGGTCGTTCGGGTCTCATGGCCTGGTCTGCCAGTCCCCATGTGTGACACTATATCAGCGGCCCGGCTCTGTCGTTCAGATCCCCTTGGCCTGGACTGCCGGTATCGGAGACCGGGCAGCTCTTTGTGACCGACTCCTACAGAAGCCTCTTTGGATGTGACTGGCCGGCACGTAGTCGAGCGCCTGTTTTTTCTGTACATTTCCATAGATGGGCCGAATTACCCAGACACTAATTAAATCTGCGGAGTCTGTCTCTGCATCATGGCCGGAAACTCGAGGAGTCTTTGTGTCTTATCTCGTTGCCGTTTGACATTTGTGCACAATTATTCGCTCCTTTGGCAGACGCTTCTATCTGATACCGAGCGGTGCATGTGATGCTGACAAATCACTACCGCAATGTCACTATTAGGCTGGATTCACACACTGGCAGCTTTATGAAGATTCTGCAGCACTTTTTCCGTCACAAACTGGCGACCATAATAGCCGTCGGTCGCACCGTATTCCATATCGATTTGTATTGCATCTCTTACCCGTTAGCTGCTGCAATCACTTCTGTTGGGACCGCAGGGGTTGGCCGAGTACAGTGAGGTCTGATATCTGCATCAGTCCCAATAGAGATGAATGGAGCATCAATGTGCCTGTGCGACCTGTCACTCCATTTATATGTGTAAGCGGAGCGCACACTCGGCAGTCAATTTGCTCGTAAATTAGTAGGAGGAATAACAGAGGAACAGCACGGTGCAGAGTTATAAGATACATGATGCCCCGGCGTTGTCGCTGGTTGTGCACCCCTACACCCACCCCTCATCTCCGCTGGCCGCATGTGACATCAGACCCCCCTCTACTTCAGTTGCAGAGTCTGTCACGTGACCATCGGGGAGGCCGTAGATGAGACTTTCCTATTAGACTTCCTGCTTTCCTTACAAAGCTCCGCTGGACCTGACTGTATATGAGAAATCAGACTGATCCAACACAGGAAACGTTCTAGGAAGCTTTATTTTTCCCCGGATAACCCCTTTTAAAGCGGCAGCAGCAGGGTATTGTTCACTGTGCATGCAACTAGTGGTAATAAAGTTGTGCAGAAAAACAATTACTTGACAGCAAGATTCCTTTATATACTCTGGTAATGAGAAAAATCCCTTCCGGCCTAGGCCGCGTGGTGCACAAAACCTGACACTTTCTCTGTTGTTGCAGATTTTGCCACAGTTTTTGGAGCCAAGGAGTAAATTTACATCATGGGCTTCCTCTCTGCGTTCCGTTACTTCTTGTAGCCACTTTTGGTTTTGTCTTATAAGACTGCAGCAAAATCTGCAACAGAAAATCCAGCTTTTGTGCAGCGAGTTGCTTTAGGCTGGAAACGCACATGCCATTATTGATGCAGATTGAGATGCAAACCCAGAAGAACGACAAGGATCAGTCCTTCATGTGTCTCCAGCCTTAAGACCTTTTGCAGCGGGGTTAGCAAACTGTGACGCGTCACGTTACCACTTTCTTCCACATAGGACAGGATGGTCCAACACTAACAGATTGCTACCTGTTTTTCTACATTTTTGCACCCCTGCAGATACCTTGTGCTTAGGTTGTACACGTCTCAGCCCCATTGTCTTTGCAGTAAAACCTTCTAGATCCGTCAGTAATGGCTTCTCTTTCCCTCCTTTAGCTGTTTGACAGGTTGAGAGAGGAGCAGCCGCAATGTGCCGAGAAGCTGATAGCCGTGAGCAGCGAACTGACGCAGCCCGAGCTGGACCTGAGCAAGGAGGACCAGGACACCTTAATAGACTGCATTGATATATTGTTCCACTGCGCAGCCACCGTCCGCTTCAATGAATCGCTTCGGTGAGTTTATTGCCGCGTAGACACAAAAATTTAATACCAAATTTGAAATAAAAAAAAAAAATCCTATTAACACGAGAGGAGATGTGGGAAGACATTGCTTCGCTTTCCTGCTCTCAGCACAGGGATCTTCCAGCTGCGAGCGTTGGCTTTCCTGACCTATAAAGATTACCAAGCGCTTCTCCGTGTTTCGGAGCCTCCTTTTACACTGCGTTGTTCCTCTGCTGTTCCGCCTAGAAGGTGTTCCTATGGACGGACCTCGTCCAATCAGTGTTGCCGGTGTAGGACATACCACTTTGTCAATGCAAATGGTCACACCTGTTATAATAAATTTACAGGAGGAGTAACAGAGGAATAGCACAACAGAATACGCATGAAAAGATGCTGTAAAGTTGTAATAGGTCTTTACAGGAGGGAACATGGAGGGAGAGCTGGAAGATCCACCTTAAAGGCATTGCTTAGTTTCTACTATTCTTAATATGGGCCATCTGTATTAGATGGGTGGGTGACGGGACGGACCCCCGCAGATCAGCTATACTGAGGCTGTAACTGCAGGTGTTGGAGAGACAGTACAGCGGATCTGCAGAGGTCCTGGGTGGGACCACCCAAATATAATGGCCTACCCTAAGTAAGCAATGGAAACCCTCAAACCAGGTTTCCCCCATGCATCAAATAAGTTCTGATCCATGAGAGCGAAAAGGGTTCATTTTTTCGAGACTATTGCCCATGGGTTTTGTCTGGTATCACAGTTGAATGCTACAAGGTCACCCATACACATGAGGGTCAGCCAAACCTGTAGAAATATTCAGGATCGGCCCTTGTGTGTAGCCCCCATCTCCTGACCAGTGACTACCAACACCTTTCTACCTGAGCACTGACTGCAGCCATGACGGGTATATTATGGGTAGAGCTGGCACTTTAAGGCAGCGCAGCAGAAACCAGTAGCGTGCGAGCTTCATGCTGATATTGGCCAGCACGATACGTCATGGATATCAGTATCCATCTGTCAGTCTCCTCCCTGCCTGCCAGCTTGTTTATCATCTCTCGGGTGGAGGAAGCAACGCCATCACAAATCTTCCCTTACTGTATGTTGTGTTATCGCTGCAGAGCTGAGATGGCTGATGGCCGCTGCCCGGGCACAAGTGTCATTTCAGCTCATGTCAGTGGCGAAAGCTTTTTCAGGATCGATGTTGTATAAAAACATGTCAGTGCTCCGTGTTACTAGATGTATGACGTCAGTGGTGACACTACGAAGCTGGAGTATATAGATAACACCATACAGCAGAAAACACACGGGGAAGGTGTCAAACCTGTTACCATGAGCGTGCAAACCCCAGTCCGCTGCAAGGAGGGGCCGAGAGATTTGCTTTTCAATAACCTTACATCATTTACAGAGCTTGCCTGGGGCGGTTTCTTTACAATCTTGGCAGACACACAATAGGATTTGCAGTCGTTGCCTTGTATATTCTTAGATCCTCTATAGGCCGTGACCTACACACCTATTTCTACTATTCAGAAACTAGGTGAAATGCGTGTCGCCCTAACTAGAGGAAGATCCGGTGATCGGCCCTGCTAGGAACAGACTTGCAGATCTTGTTCCCTTTACAAGAATACAATAACACAGTTGTCACCTTTGCAGTTTCTTGAGTGTGAACCTTCACTTAAGAAGATTATTGGGCCTCTATGAGTACGGTATACACATCACGAACGCCATTTACTGTGTATAAGGGGATGCAAGTGGAGCTCGGTAACATTCGACAGAGATTAGATCAGCGGTTGGCAGCCGGTGCTTACAGTGAGCTCATGCAGCCCTACAGATGACATTGTCGCTGCCGCTCTGATCCCCTGGAATGGGGGATAATGCAAAAATATAAATAGGCCGAGCATGGGCAGACACTAGAGCCAGGAAACAAGGGGTGGGCAGACGGTGCACAATGGACGGGGGTCAATGAGGCTTATTGGATGGCCATTCTGACCCAGTTCTGCCGGCACCAGCGATCCGGCGCCTCGCTGAATATCAGGGATATTGGGATCTTTATTGACATTACATTTATGATTCTAGTTATTGAACTTTATAGCAAGTTTCATACAGTCTGTAGGTGCTACAATCCCTATGGACAGGGGAGAACTCGCTTTGCAGAGAAGCCCCTTTAAGACGTGTATAAAACTGGTTTGAATGAATGAAAGTGGTCTCAGGTTATCAAACGCTCTCTTTCTGGATGAGAAATGTGATGTGTTTTTTGACACTTAGACGCCCCCTATTGGTTGGCTTGATTTGCTCCAAAACCTTGGCATAATATCTGCTATGGTAAGCAACACCCCCTTGTTGTGCCAAGTATGGCCGCTAGCTTTTTACCACTTTGGTTTAGTAAAACATTGCTGAGGCCTGTACTGATGTGCAGTGTTTGTCTCTCTATATCTTTCAGTGATGCCATGCAGCTGAACGTCATCGCAACGCAACAGTTATTACACCTGGCCCAGAGGATGAAGAAACTGGAAGTCTTCATACACGTATCCACCGCCTATGCCAACTGCAACCGCAAGCATATTGAAGAACTCGTCTATCCTCCTCCTGTGGATCCGAAGAAGCTCATCGAGTCTTTAGAGTAAGTGATCGCTAAAGGGTTTTTCAGGCCCCAAAAGGATTCTTCATACTGATAGTCTGTGATCTGTGGGGGTCAGACACCCGGAGCACACACAGGTCATCTGTAGTAGCTACTTCATGTAGGGGCAGAGCTAATATTATACGGTGGATGGGGCTGCAATGTCACTCCTATTAATTGAATGGGAGCAGCTACACACCCTCCGCGTCCACTGCTGTAACGTGTGGCCACCAAAGGCTGCTGGTATAGCTGATTTGGACAGGTCCGGTCCTTTTGGGCCCAGAAAACTCATTTAGGCTAAGGCCCCACATAGCAGGCCACACCAATAGAGTGTCGTCGCTTTTTACAGAAAGTCCGCAGAGATGAACCTATAGGGAAACCGCCATAGTTTCTGTAGGTGTCATTTACATGCCGCAACAGTTTTGGAAATCTCAGCGATTCCGCTGGGCGTAACTTTCTGCAATGTGTAGATTGCAGTGACTGTAAAACATTATTGTGTTACTACAGTGTTTACATCAAGTGAAGCCTTAAGGCAGGGGTAGGGAACCTTTGGCTCGCCAGCTGTTGCAAAACTACAACTCACAGCATGAATACTTGCTCTGCTGTTCTTGGAACTCCCATGGAAGTGAATGGAGCATGATGGGAGTTGTAGTTTCACAGCAGCTGGAGAGCTGAAGGTTCCCCCTGCCTTAAGGAGTATTGATGTCCTACATTATATGGCCAAGACCTGTGTGAGGAGGAAATATATGAGCGTGCCGAACCTCCCTTGTACTCCAGGGCCAAGGTAGCTGGAAAATTGTGCCCCCTCCTATGGATTTCATGGCAGGCTTTTTCTGATCACCTCTGCCTTAGAACAAAGGTGACCTCTCAAGGTAATTGCACGCTGCGAATATCTTGGCTCTTTTTCTTGATGCCAAAGGGAATTAATCCAGGGACTGCTGACGGGTGAGAAGCGAACGGCGGGGCCAAACCTTCTATAATTACTGCTCCGCTCACCCTGCATAGCCGGAGGCAAGTATATAAATAAGTCTCTGAAACTGGGCAGAGCAAACCGTGCAAATGCCACCATCCAACGTGTGCAGGGAAGCAAGTAATGAACCGACGGCGGGCACCAGCAGACGGCAGGCCGGGCCCTCGTGTCACGTAGGCTGAATGTTTTCTGGATGTGCATTTGGAATCGCTGGAATATTTTATTCCTTATGAATATTTATTCGTTTTAATCCATCCTGGCTCAGAGCTTGTCCGCACACAGCTGCGGCGCCCCCTTTTGTTCTGCTGATCATCTGCGGGTCCCAGAGGCCTGACCTATACGGATTAAACATTGATGGGCTGTCATAAGGAAAGCTGGTCAATGTTTTAGTCCCGGTATGTCCCTAGAACGCTGTTCACATCTCTGCTGGTAAGTCCATCAGAGAGGAAAAACAGGCAGAAACTGAGTCCGAGGGCCCCCATTGACTAATGTCGCCGTCTTTCATCTGATCAATGGGACCCCCACCGCTTGCTGTGTGGAATAAATAAGTCAGACTTCTGGGACCCCCATGACAATTTGAGTCCCCTGTGTGAATGGCGGCATAGTGAACCTACATGACCATGGCTCTATTCACTTCTGTGCAGCACATGGTGACGTCCAGTTCTCGGTCCATTCATAAAGTGAATGGCGTGGCCATCATCCATGCCCACTATAATCGGATTCATGCTGAGGACGGGGGGGTGTCCTGTCCTGTCCTGTCCACAGCAATAAGACCATTATCGCCCCCCATTTCTGCCAAAAGGGTTAGACCATATGGGAAAGAAACGCCTTAACATCCCATAAGGTATAACCCCTTGATCTCCTGTCCACAGGATCAGGAATACCCTGCAGATTGTGGGACCCGGCAACCCAGGCCCCCACCAACGATAACATGGGATTTTATGCCCCATGCGCTGCCTGTCTGCTACATCCTATTCTCATCATTGGTGGGGTCATGGCTGGTCGGACCCCACCAATAGGCCCAGTATCCTCTACTCTGTAGCCCCCGCCTAGGCTATATTCAGCATGAAGTCCCATCCAAGGGAAAGTGAACACAACCTTTGGGCTACATTGTCTGGGTTACTTTCAGATTGGAACTTGTAATTCGGCATTTTTGCCAGAGGGGCCATCGCCTTGACATTCAGCCCAGCCCTTCATTGACCTTTATTCTGTATCTGGAAGGCAAATACGGCAAGTTACATAGTTTTACATAGTGGCGTTTAACTCCTTGGGGTGTGGAGTTTGCATAGTGTTTGCTTAGCGACATGTCATAGACTTGTAGTAACATGGATGGTAAGACTAATAAGAGGCTTCCGTCCGTCCAGTTCAGCCTGTTATCCAGCAATGTGACTGCGCACACTCCACGTCCACAAGAAGCTTCCAGCACCCAGAGACTGCTGATCTGCGCAGGGTCCGGGTGTCAGACCTCTACAGATCTCATACCAATGGATAGGTAGTCAGTATGAAAGTTCAGTTTGGGGCCGAACAACCCCTTTAAACTTTGTAAATCTCCACTAATATTCCTTGTGTGGTCTGACTACTGATCTGCAGACATTATGGTCTTCATGCCTTGGATTATGCCAGGTCCTCCGGGTATGGCAGGGTTAATTCGTCTGGGTGGTTCCAGACTAGGTGTGTACACTGGCAGACAAGCCGTACATAAAATATTGTAGATTACATGAAACCTTGTAGCCAGGGAGTTGGCGTCTTCCTCCCGTTCCAGCAGCCTGTAGGTCGTTCTGATAAGCGGTTTTTACTATCGATGGGCTCATTGCATTCTGGGATTTCTCCAACACTAAACTTCTCACTTCTTTACAGATGGATGGAAGACGGCCTGGTGAACGACATCACCCCAAAACTTATAGGGGATCGGCCGAACACTTACACCTACACGAAAGCCCTGGCGGAATACATAGTGCAGCAAGAAGGAAGTAAACTGAACATCGCCATCGTCCGACCCTCCATTGTCGGCGCCAGCTGGAAAGAACCATTCCCTGTAAGTGAAACCCCCCTCACCCAGGAAAGGGCCGACAAGTCTGAATGGGGCCTTGTTAGTCTTGTCAATCATTGATTTTTTTTATTTTTTTTTATTGTTTTATCTGATGTGGCCTTAAGTATCGTGCGGGCGCACGTGCGGTTCCTGGTACTTTTTATCAGCGCTCACAATGTGAATTCCTGTGTAGCACAAGCTGTATATTTTCGGATCCGCTCTGCAGCTCCATCTCTTGTGCTATTTTTGGACTCTTTGTACCTATGTAATTGTCGTACTCTATATAACCATCTGCAAGGTCTTTCATAGACTCCAGCCTTGTATTTCCAGTTGCCGTATACTCCTGCAGGCTCCGCACACATCACTCTCCATGACGGTGCTGTATAAATATAAATCCTTTTCTTCTAGGATCCGGTGAGCGATAGTTTGCAGTGTCTATAGGCACAAGCCTGCTGACTAGTCGCTCTGTAAATAATCACCTCACCTTCTGACAGTCATCACCATACAGTATGATATTATATCGCACATGACTACATCAAAGGCGCCCTGTAATTGTGCCCTGACAAGAGCCGTCATCCTCTCTGACCTTCTCTTAGAGCGATGACTTACCCGCACAGGAGGGGGCAGAATGTAGAGCAAGGACTATAGAAATGGAGGGGGGGGGGGCACATACTTCTGCACGGGGGAGTACATATGTCTTCTGTGGGTCTGCTAACTTATCAGTGACTTGTAAGCTGACCGTGACTTATTTCTTCCCAACAGGGCTGGATTGATAATTTCAATGGTCCAAGTGGTCTCTTCATTGCTGTAAGTAGTTCGCAGGTTCTTAATCTTGTCAGCAGCTCCTTGAGTTTAGAAGAAATCTAATAGATTTGGCCATTTCACCACCTCCACCACCGAGGCGCTTCCCTACAGATTTGGATATGGATTCGACCTCACCGTTCCCAAGTAATCGGTGAAGTTAGTTTTGGTTACTGATATGCTGACCGGGTGGTGTCTAGCAGAGGGGTGTGACTGAGCTCTTACCCTGTCTGCCTATTTTTGGATCATTGTCCAAACCCCATGACTCCTCCCACTTGACAGTCTAGTAAGCATATCAGGCATCAAAATGATCTTCACTGAATGCTCAGGAACGGGGAGGGCTGGAGAAAAAACTCAGACTGTGCCGGAATCAGCAGAGAGGGGCTTATTACACATGCAAAAACCTGGAATTGGAGATGGGGCGTCTTTACGTAGTGTGATCATTTTGGGTAAAGCTGAAGTCTTGAATGGCAAATCTGCACAGTTGGGCCCCATGCACACACAAGATCCTAACATATCGGTGAGCTGATGCAACGCGGCCATGAATCCATAGGATCAGAGGATTACTGTCAGATCGCTGGGAGTACCACCATTTGGACACCCATACCCCCTATTTGTGAACCCTTGTGTGACCAGCGCTCCATTCCCTGCTATGGAGATTGCTCTTTTATTATAAATCTCCTTAATGACCCACCCCCTTAAAGGCAATGATTCTTTTAAGGTGACTGATTCTTCCCAAGGGCCCATTACCTCTATGTCTCTGTCATTAGAACACGATGTCCATTACTTAGATGCTCGCAGACTGTTTAGCCGATTATTGATCCCTATTGATGTCATTCCTTACAGGCAGGAAAGGGAATCCTGCGCACCATGAGAGCCTCCAACAACGCCGTGGCCGACCTCATCCCGGTGGATGTCGTAGTGAACACCACAGTGGCGGCCGCCTGGTACTCCGGAGTCAATAGGTACAGCAGGTGACACCGCTTCACTATCCATAGTCCCGTTGGTGTGCAGCCGGCTCCGCGTCCAGACCCTAACACCCCGTTGTCATAACCTCTCTCCGTTTCTTCCCTTCCAGGCCTAAAAATATCATCGTGTACAATTGTACGACAGGCGGCACCAATCCCTTCCACTGGGGTGAAGTCGGTATGAGCACTCTACTTTCCCTGTAATCACAGCTTTCTATGGCACATCGGGGGCAGGGCAGAGGTTTAGGGCAGTTCTGCAGCTGGTTTTTTTCTATTATTTTTGCAGGGCAGCCGATAGTCAAGGAATGCACTGCTTCATGTGCTAACTTTTTTTTATTTTTTAAGCTTATTTTAGCATGATTTTTGTAGGATTTTGCATTACTGGAAAATATTTGAGCAGGAATGAAGCCGTATATTATTTCTAATTTTTATTAATTTTTTTTTTTTTTAAATAACACTACAAATACATTTGCAGTCATTTGTGCACAGGGAGTCTCCAGGAACGTGACTGTCGCCTAACGTTCCACCTACCTCTGCTTTGTAGGTACCTGGGCTAACAGATTGCAACGCTTCTCAACCAACTTATTAATGCAAGGTCTGTTCTATCCATCCCCGAATTTTATTAAAGGGGTATTCCGGTAGCAAAGTTACCTCTATCCAAAGGATATGGTGTAGCGGTGAGGGTCTGCCCAATGTGAATATTATTGACATTGATCATGTTTGCACCCCAGTGTTGAATAGAGCATCAGGTTGGAGAGCGAGCACAGATTCGTGTATTTTAATGGGACAGTCAGAGATGGTTGAAACGCAGTACTCTGTCTCTGGGGATCCCAAATGACGCGCTGTCCAACCTGCTGCTCTGATTCAAAACTGTTTGTGTGATCAATGGGGGCCCAGGGGTTGAACCATCACTGCCCCCTAACTTTGTGCTACTGTAATTACAGGAAATAATTTTACGTATATGAATCCCCGACGCGTTTCTAGATGCCCCGGGGTGCACGTTCATTGCACTGTTGAAGAATTCAGGACCGAAGTACCCATGCCCATGTAGTAGAGTGCTCTGTGCATGGGGAATGTAGACTTTTTAACTAACCCCTTAAGGGTGATCTCAGGGATTTCTTCCACTCTAGCAATCTATAGCAACTGAATGGGCCCCGGAAAATTGCAGGTTAAGGGTGCAAGGATGTAAAGATGCATGTGAAAGAGACCATAGATGGAATAAGTATATGCAGATTACACCCCTCTACAGTGAAAGTGGGAAAGTCCACAATACCCTCGGCATGCTCGTCTTGATCAGCCGGGGGCAATGGCTCCTTTTCTGGTGGCCTTGGCCTAGCTATGCATTATATGGCAATTTACAGCACCCTGTAATAAAACATTTGTCCTGTAGTGGACGCTGCAGGGGGAAGGGGTGGCTGTCTGCCTCTTCCCCTGCACTTCTAGAAACTGGATGATCATTAGGGCAGCTGTCGCTCCTGTATTTATCCCAGGTACTTCCAAAGCAGAAGTGTTCTTAAAATTACAGTATATACACCTAGTATTTACAGCGTACCTAACCTTTTAATAAGCTGTGCCTAAATCAATAGCACAATGCGTGTACATGAGGAGGGACACTATGCTATAGCTTGTATTTTACATGGTTTGGCAGTTTTCCCCTCTTCAGGCCTTTCAGTTCTCCCTGAGCTTCTGGGCGGAGACTAGACACTACGAGGTCTCTCATAAGCCGGCCATACACTTAAGATTTTGTTGGCTGAAACGGCCGACTCACTCCACAGAAGGTGAGAAATCTGACATTTTTGCTCGTGGCCGTCCAGCCGTCCATCCGGGGGCCCGGCCAAATACCAGAGATCAGGCAGTTTTGATGTTGATGTCGGACTCGTGTACGAATGATCCCCCATCATCCATCGAATGGCCACATCATGGACATCCAAAATCTAGTGTGTATGGCCATACTCTGCACACAATAAGTACAGGAATATATAGTAGCAGTATATACTCCATAATTCTCACTCAGAAGGATCATCTAGGACTATCTGAAGAAGAACTGATGTGTATAAAGCACTTGGAGTGAGATGAGATACAAGACTTACTGTTATCTGCAGCAGCAGTCTGTTTCTAGTCTCGCTTACTGGGCTCCTGCTGACTCCTCCCCCTCCTTCCTCCATAGACCTCTATTGTGAGCTGTAATCTGACACCTGTAAGCTGAGATTTCAGAGTGAAAGTCAGCACTTCCAGGAAAAGAACCACCTACAAGAAATGGAGAAAGAAGCATTTTTCCCTAATAAGATATATTAGACAATTTCTGATCTCCATCTGTGCTATTGATTTATGCGAAGCGTGTTGAAAAGTTAGCGACCCTTTCAGTTCTTGACGCTTAGTTTGGATACTTCACTAGTTTGGTACATTCCTTTATACTGTAACCGAACGTAAATGTTTTGACTTTTTTTTTTTTTTTTTCCCTATGGAGTACGCCATCTTGAAAAGCAAAAATTCTACCATTTTTTTTTCTTTTAAAAAAAAATTTAAAAAAATCTGAAATTTTATACTAATTTTCACCAAAGGTGGCACCATACCAAATTTGGATTAAATTGTCTATTTACTGTACAAATGGCTCACCGGGGGATGGGTGATCTGATCCACACTTATTTATTTTTTTTTTTAATTATTATTATTATTATTATTATTATATTTTTTATTTATTTTTTTTTTTTTTAGAAACATTTTCCCCTAAAAAAATGAAAAAAAAAAAAATCTAAAATCACTCTGAAAATTGGCCGTAATTTTTTTAAAATTTTTTTTGTGGAAAATCGTTCTAATTTTAAGAAAAAAATAGCGGGAATAAAAAAAAAAAAGTTTAAGAGGAACAGAAAAAAATTAGGAGTACAGAGGACTCCCCCCCCCCCCCCCCCCCTCCCAGATAAAGAGAGCGAGCGCCAAGCCGATCTGGATATGGCAGGAGATGTCGCCCAGCGTAGCCGCTTGTCCCCCCCTGTAGCCAGCAGACTTGGCATGCTCCCTCCGCAGTTGTGATGTTTTTTTGATGGTTCTGTGAGCTTTTATTTTTTTTATTTATTTTTTTTTTATTGCCGTCCATTACACGGTTAAGCTATTGAACAACTTTTCTTTCTTAGAATACCATGTAATTTCCACTTTCAAGAGGAATCCTCTCGAACAGGCCTTCAGACGGCCCAATGTAAATCTAACCTCCAATCACCTATTATATCACTATTGGATTGCTGTAAGCCATAAGGCCCCAGCATTCCTCTATGATATCTACCTCAGGATTACTGGAAGAAGCCCAAGGTAATGGTGGAGAGCTCTGTGATTTTTCTGTTCCTCTTACATGTCAAGCGCCAGTGACTGATCCGTGAAATGAGCCAATGGGGCCGTCTGCTGTTACCCCCCAAGCATGCGTCCGCCTAACCCAGTACTAATGATTGTGGACACCGGATGCCTTACGGGGGCGAACGACACGTTTTCTGGATCAACATAAGCGATCATGGAGGAGGGAGGGGCTTCTCTTCGTTTATCGTTCTGGGGGCGGGGTTAATGATTTAAAATTCTCACACTAGGGGGCGCTGGGTAGTTCTTACCTTTCCTATGTCGATCCAGTCAATTGTCTTCTACCCGTAAGCAGCCCGTGCGTTAAAGGGAATGCCGCCGCGAGCCTGAAAATGGAAGCCTGGTTTAATTCTTGTTCATTTTCCTTTTGGTCACCCCCGTTGTTTCGGTGGCTCCTCCTTCCCCGGGTGTGCAGGTAATACCCCGAGTCAATGGGATTTACTAGAGTCTCTTGTAGCAAGCGGTATATTACTGTTTGGATTCTTGTAATAGTAAAGGCATTGCATTGACTTTACTCGTGCAATGTTCATCCTGAGCCCCCTGATTCATCATCATGTCAGCAGGATTGTAGATTTTGAACGGTAGGTTTAACTTTAGTAAGGGCACTTGGGTTATCATAAGAAACCTAGGGAGGGTGGGGGGCAATTTAAGAATACCAATTTTTCGCTTGCAGCTCAGTCCCATTCAAGCGAATAGGCGGAGCTAATACCAAGTGCTACCACTATATAATTGTACTGTTCTATGCTTGGCGAGTAATGAAGAGGTTGCAATGGTCACCTGAATGGTCAGACCCATGGAGATCTGCCATTTGATGTATCTTAAGGAGTCATTAAGGCCCCACGTAGCGACTCGAAGCCAAAAAGCACTGCAGGAAAAACCGCGTAATGGACGGGTTGGCCGATACGTAGCTCCCCTTGTGGTCATGACTTGTATTACCAGCACACCTGCCGACTGGCGCCCGTTCATCCTTGCAAAATTTTGACAAATGAAATGCCCCCCTGTGACGGTGAAAGTAAGTGCATTGGAATTGAAGGAGACTTCCATCTTCAGGCGGCGCGTTCCTTTTATAAAGGTAATCCTTGTATTGCATCATTGTATGACTACTGTGTTGAGTCCCAGACTGTCTACGTGTTCTCACTGCATCTGATCCTTATTTCTCCTACAGAATATTATGTAAATGTTTCCTTCAAGATGAATCCTTTAGAACAGGCCCTCAGGCGCCCCAATGTTAACCTTCGAAACAACCCCCTTTTGCACCATTACTGGACGGCTGTCAGTCATATAGTCCCTGCAGTGTTGTATGATGCTATTCTCAGGTTGACAGGTCAGAAACCCTGGTAAGGAGGTTGCATTAAACACCATAGGAGGTGCTGATAACCTGGTGAAGGCGTGCTGAGAAGACGCAGGCTCAATGGCAAAAGCAAAAATTATTGTAGCCACACAGTGATATTACTGGCCCCGAAGGGCGCGTTTATACTTTATTTTACCCCATTCCTGCATCTCTTACCTCCCACCTCATTGCTCAGAATTATTTAAGTGCCATTTTATTTTGTCTGCCTGGTGTGTCCGGACTTCATCTGTCGTCTATGTTATTACTTCCCTTCCCTTCCTTCTCTTATTCTGACTTTATCAGTTTGTCTTTTATTTTCACTCTTTTTAGCTTTTTCTTTCTTTTTTTTTTTTTTCACTTTTTTCTTCAGCTTTGTTTTTTGCTTTTTCTATTTTTCAGTTTCTTTTTTTTCTGTTTTTTTTTTCTCTTCTTCTCTTCTTCTCTTTTCCTTTCCTTCTTCCCTCTCCCTCCTTCCTTCCCTCTTTTCCTCCCTTTCCCTCTCCCTCCTTTCCCTCTTTTCCTTCCTTTCCCTCCTTTCTTCCCTCCTTTCCCTCTTCCCTCCTTTCCTTCTTCCTTCTGCCTCCTCTCTTCCATCTTCTCTCCCTCCTTTCCCTCTTCTTTCCTTTCTTCCCTCCTTTCCTTCTGCCTCCTCTTTTCTCTCCCTCACTTCCCTCCTTTCCTTCTTCCCTCTCCCTCCTTTCTCTCCTCCCTTTCCTTCTTCTTTCCTTCCTTTCCCCCCTTTCTTCCCTCCTTTCCCTCTTCTCCTTCCTCTCTTCCTCCTTCCTTCCCCCTTTTCCTCTCCTCCCTCCTTTCCTCTCTTCCATCCTTTCCCTGTTCTCTCTCCCTCCTTTCTTCCCTCCTATCCCTCTTCTCTTTTTTTCTTTATTTGCCTTTTCTTTTGGTTTTTGCTCTTCTTTTTGTCTCTCCATTCTCTTCCTCCTTCCTTCCCTCTTCCCTCCTTTCCCTCTTCCCTCCTTTCCCTCCTTTCCCTCTTCCCTCCTTTCCCTCCTCTTCCCTCCTTTCCCTCCTCTTCCCTCCTTTCCCTCCTCTCTCCTCCCTTTCCCTCTTCCCTCCTTTCTTCCCTCCTTTCTTCCCTCCTTTCTTCCCTCCTTTCTTCCCTCCTTTCTTCCCTCCTTTCTTCCCTCCTTTCTTCCCTCCTTTCTTCCCTCCTTTCTTCCCTCCTTTCCCTCTTCTCCTTCCTCCTCTCTTCACTCCTTTCCCTCTTCCTCCTCTCTTCCCTCCTTTCCCTCTTCTCCTTCCTCCTCTCTTCACTCCTTTCCCTCTTCCTCCTCTCTTCCCTCCTTTCCCTCTTCTCTCTTCCTCCTCTCTTCCCTCCTTTCCCTCTTCTCTCTTCCTCCTCTCTTCCCTCCTTTCCCGCTTCTCTCTTCCTCCTCTCTTCCCTCCTTTCCTTCTTCCCTCCTTTCCCTCTTCCCTCCTTTCCCTCTTCCCTCCTTTCCCTCTTCCCTCCTTTCCCTCTTCCCTCCTTTCCCTCTTCCCTCCTTTCCCTCTTCCCTCCTTTCCCTCTTCCCTCCTTTCCCTCTTCCCTCCTTTCCCTCTTCCCTCCTTTCCCTCTTCCCTCCTTTCCCTCTTCCCTCCTTTCCCTCTTCCCTCCTTTCCCTCTTCCCTCCTTTCCCTCTTCCTCCTCTCTTCCATCCTTTCCCTCTTCTCTCTTCCTCCTCTCTTCCCTCCTTTCCCTCTTCCCTCCTTTCCCTCTTCCCTCCTTTCCCTCTTCCCTCCTTTCCCTCTTCCCTCCTTTCCCTCTTCCCTCCTTTCCCTCTTCCCTCCTTTCCCTCTTCCCTCCTTTCCCTCTTCCCTCCTTTCTCTCTTCCCTCCTTTCCCTCTTCCCTCCCTTCCCTCTTCCTCCTCTCTTCCATCCTTTCCCTCTTCTCTCTTCCTCCTCTCTTCCATCCTTTCCTTCTTCCTCCTCTCTTCACTCCTTTCCCTCTTCCTCCTCTCTTCCATCCTTTCCCTCTTCCCTCCTTTCCCTCTTCCCTCCTTTCCCTCTTCCCTCCTTTCCCTCTTCCCTCCCTTCCCTCTTCCTCCTCTCTTCCATCCTTTCCCTCTTCTCTCTTCCTCCTCTCTTCCATCCTTTCCTTCTTCCTCCTCTCTTCACTCCTTTCCCTCTTCTCTCTTCCTCCTCTCTTCCATCCTTTCCCTCTTCTCTCTTGTTTTTCTTTCTTTGCCTTTTCTTTTGGTTTTTGCTTTCCTCTTTGTCTCTCCATTCTCTTCCTCATTCTTCCGTCATAGTTCTGTCCACAAACCCTCTGAGCTGCCTCCAGTTTTCCTTCCTCTATCTGCGGCTCGTTCTCTGTGGTTTGGGACACGACTATCCATAGACCTTGTCCTGACTATGGCAGCGGAGATCTCCTTCCATCTAGCGCAGCCTGGCACCGGCTCTCCTGCAGTCTCTGCGCCCCCATTGTCCTGAGCTGCAGAGGACGGTGCTGGGTGTCGTCCTGCCTTGTAGGGCCCCTCACCCACTCTCCTCCATTGCTTTGTACACCTCGGTGGGGTCACTGACGGATTACTTTACACGCTAAGCTCTAGATCCTGACTTGCCACCATTTTGGTTTCCCTTCATTCTTATTGCATGCACGGTTTGGTTTGTGGCGTCAGAGCCGTTCGGAGCTTCAGTACGTGAACGTTTTGTTCGCTAGATAACAATGTAACCAGCTAATCCTTATCGTCTTTGAGAGAGTTGCCATCAAGCCTGTCACGTTTCTCTGCATTACGTTGTTGCTGATATGAAAGTTTGCAGTCAATGCCGCCTTATGCGCAGTCTTTCTGAATGCTTTGATGAGGTTTCAGCCATTCTTATATTATAAAGCCGTATTTCCCATTGCAAGTGCATTTGTCTGTGTGACCCGATTAATATAGTCTGGCTGAAAGCCTCTTAGATCTCTAGGCGTGGATCACTGCTACTACTTTATTCCATAGCTATGATACTGTCATTGTTATATGCACCCTGTCATGTTCCATGTTCCTGCGGGTGATGGCGGAGGAGGGTCTAACATCCATTCCCGGTATTGCATCCTAATGATGTCCTCGGCTGGTGTCCCTAACTCACCCCCTGTTTGCAAAAGCACACGCCTAATTTCTTTTTAATTCTTTTTCTTCTCCCCCTTAAAGAGTCGTGCCCTCCTTCCATAGCTCCGCTCCCTTCGCCTCCTCCGAGGCTGCTTTAAATAGGATCCCTACTAAGACAGATAGGACTTGATTCATTGCCTGGAATTGGCCGGGTAGCGCTGACGGAGCACTTCTTCTTTTTCCTCCCGTAAACTCGATTCTCTCTTCTTTTCACTGCAGTAAGGCGCTTTCAGTATTTGGGTCACTGTGAGGTAATATAACGCCGCAGGTCACAAGCTTAAGTAGCTCGCACTTTCTTTTTTTTTTTTTTTTTTTTTTTTTTTGCACATTTTCTGTTAACCTAGAAGCTTCCTAGACTTCATTCTTAACACCCCGGTTAGGTAGACTTCCCGCAGCTCTCTATAGGCTTCGTCCTAGGCTCACTATAGAGGTAACCTTTGCAGCGATGCTCCACTTTTAACAAGTGCAGGGATGTCAAACACATAGACATACCCATTTTTGCAAACTTTTACGATGTGTTGAGTTATTAGAGAGGGATCCTCTGCTCATCCTGGACCAAGAAAGGAGAATCCAGTTACTAAGAGCGTCGCTCTGGAGGACCTGACGTGTCCTGCACTACACAGGCAATACATTGATGTGAATGGTCTACTGTGTAATACCTCATTCCCCCTGTTGGGGTGCTGTAGGGTAGTTAAGCACTTAAAGGTGATCCTGGGGATCCCAGTAGATATAACCTAAGCTGGAGAACCCCTTTAAATGGCAGATTCACTGGAAATCTACGCCAGGCAGGGGCGGATCATTGCCTGCACCCAACTTGCCATACTTCATGCCACATCTCTGATGTATAAGATGACAGACCTGGCAGAGAAGGTTCCGGATTCATGACCAAGCCTGTGCCTTGTCACGAATCTGGGGAATCCTCTGCATTCACAGCTATCATATCCTCAAGCCCAGTCTCGACAAACGGACCCCACCATGATTTAGTGGAGATTTTCCCCCGGGTGCCCGAACATCCCCCTCCATTGAAATGAATGCACACTTGGGGAACGTTTACCCTTTTCTAATTTCAAAATTTTCCATGTAGCCAGTAGGAGTGACCTGTCTGATAGATGTGTATACATGTTACACAGACCTGTATACAGGGAGTGGGCTCTGGGGATGCACCTTGTCAAAAGTGGAGCTTCCTTTAAAGGCTTGTTAGCGCCAGGACCGCTCCCCACTTTGCTGCTTCAGTGATCCCCGTCAGTGCTTTAGTTTTTACCCCGTCCACCATATTGTACAGAATTCAGGCATACGTGTCAATGGTGGCTGAGTGCGCTCCATGGAAGAGCGTAGGGCTGAGCCAATATGGTGCACAATAGGAAGACCGTGGCTATGAGCTTTCCTAAACCCCTTTCCTCTTCCATGGTCCTATTTGATTTTTAGATTTTGGAGGTTGATAGGAGGCGCTCTAGTTGTCCTAAAGGCCTTTATTTCATCCCTCCCTCCAATGCAACGAGCGTGCGGATATGGATAGACTAGTCGCACACACACGTGTATTGTAGGTCAGCAGATCCAGTGATTGGCCCCAAAACTGCACCCATCATAGGCCCTGGCCAACTCCATATAAGTGAATGGAGACCCAGGGTGACTTTTGGACCCCCATTCTTCTGATCCCACGGAGGGGTTTATCACCATAACACAGCATGTAGTGAGCTCTCCAGCGCCCCTAGTGGAGGCCACTATAAAGGTGGACATTTGCTTTAAGAACGTACCTGATGCTTTAGAGTCGGAGAATCACACAAATGCCTTTTCCCCCATAAAACATTTGTCTGGTCTCCTCGGGCGGGTTAAGCCTGGGAAACCAAATGCGTTTAGTTCCTGAAAAAAAATAAAAGCGCCCATTAATTTACCCCGTGGGTTTCACATGCGCTCGCTGCCAAGAGATCTTGTAACACGTTTCTTTGTAATCTCCTCAAACAGAGAAAGCATTTAGGTTAAGTGCTTTATTATCAATATCCACTTTCCTCCCGGCCTCCGATAAATCCCCGTACACACCATTAAATCTTCTGACAGCAGGATGTGTCGGGCACCCGAAACACATCACGTTCTGCCTGGGGGGCTGCTGGATAGCGTAATCATTATCCGATTATTACAGGACTGGATATGGCTATTTCAGGGGATCGGATAGACCCCATACTCTGGGAATAGTTATATGGGGTGCAGAGGTAGCGGAAGGGTCCGGACCCTGGTGTCTGAGGGGTCTCAAGGCCCCTACTACATTAGTCATCAGTATTATAAAACACCAGGTGCTGAGGGAATAAGGGGACATGTTGCAGATTTTGCATTGGGGGAATAAGGGGACACGTTGCAGATTTTGCATTGGAGGAATTGGGGGACATGTGGCAGATTTTGCATTGGGGCCCTGAAATTCTCAATCATGTTCATACTGTGAAGGAGGGACTGCAATAATGGGAGATCCTTCTGTCACAAGATATGAGCCATATAGTGGATACTGGTGGGTAGGGTTGTCTGTAGGGGGTGCAGGTCTAGCTGAAGTGGATCTTAAAGGTCCTTTGGCCCCATAAAATATAGCAGTATTCTAAATAGCACAAGGTAAGTAGGGGCCCCAATCACAGATTTTGCGTTAGAGCCCAGGAGCTGGTAGTTATGTCCCTGCTGGTGGTCACATTACACACTTTTAGCCCCCCCCCCCCCCCTCCCCCTGCCTTGCCTTGGTAGACCATCCTACAGTTCTTGCTTTCTTTTGACCCTTTATTTGCATTTTTCCACCCCCTTCCATCTTAATGGAAACTCTCTTGGTCACAGGTTTTAGTTGCACGTGTAGGACAATGGCAGACAAATTTTTGTTCTATTGCCCCCTCTCCCCTTTGCTGTTTTGGACTGCTCTTCACCCATTCAGGGGTCCTCTAGGTTAGTCTTGAGTGGAGGTCCTGGGAGGATTCAGTGGGAAGTGTTCTGACCACTAAAAACCATTTGGGGATGGGAAAGGTTTTTCTACTCATGACCTATGTGCAGGATCTATTGGGTGGTCTGACACCCGGACCCTGCACAGATCAGCTGTTGCAATAGCCTTGAGTTTCCGGCAGTTTTATGGGCTCCTAGTAAGGTAAGAAGAGCGGTGCAGCCCCGTCCGCTGCGTAGCGCTCCTATTACTTCAATCCATTAGCAGCTTCTGGCAGCCAGAACAGAAGATCTGTATGGGGCCTGGGTCTCGGGCTACCTGTGCGGGGTCTATGCAGTGGATAGGTCATCAGTGCGTAAAATTTAGGCCCCTTTCAAACTAACTTTGGAACCGGTAGTATTCCAGCGCTCATTGCTATCTTGCGCCTTATACCGTGCAACCCCTACTATCTATGCCAATACAGATCCATTATAAGTAGCAGCCCCCTGTTTTTTTGCAGAACTACAATTCCCAGAACAGACGGCCACGAGATAGAAATAATAAATCTATCCTCAGCCGGTGATGGTAACGTGCAATGTACAGTACAGCGACTCCAAAGCTTAGCTGACCTAATCCTGAGCGCTCCCTATTCCCTGTCCGTCTGTCCTACTTTACTTTCCATTACATTTGCAAATTAAAACCTTCCTTAAGTGGGAGAAGGAGCCGGATCTTCTCCGAGCAGATTCCTTCTCATCTCCCTGCACTCTTGTGTTTTTTGCATATTTCATTACGTTCCTTTCCCGCTGCTTTTGGTGCCATGAACTAAACTGGATCCTTGTCTATAGAGCTGAAAACACAACTTTGCAGCCCAGAATGTCTTGGACTTTGGGGCTTTCTCTCTCCCCCTTAGCTTAGCCCAATCTCGGGGGGCCGGTAATCATTTTCTCCTCTTTTCGTTTCCCCCTTGGTTAAGGATGATGAAGACTATCACTCGTCTACATAAAGCCATGATGTTACTGGAGTATTTCACAAGTAACTCCTGGGTGTGGAGTAATGACAACACCAACATGTTAATGAACCAGCTCAGTCCAGATGACAAAAAGGTAAGGAGAGGACGTTGCGATCACATCATGCCGTGGTTTGTATCTATGGGACCCCCCCTTGTTTTCAGGGATCCCTCATAGGCTTCAGTCTGTTTGAAGCATTCCTGAAAATGGGCCATGACAGGGGTTATCTGCTCTCACATAATAGGATTCCTTCGTATAAACCGCTTACTGATATGCATCATGTTAAAATTCGTTGCACTTTACTTGGTTTTTATGCAGATCACGGGACGGCATCTGTGGCTTTTTGTTTGCAAGCACGGAGGTCTGCAAATGGAAGTGTCACAGCACCAGGGGACCTACAGGCCTTGCCGATTCCAGTGCATTGGGGCCGGGCTTGGAGAGGCAGAGTATACCTAATGCCCCTTGCCCAGTCCCCTTGCCTAACACTGCAGCTACCCGCACCAATGCATGAAAGCACTGCCGCTGACATCAGTGCTGGATGTAATAGGCAAGGGGGCGGGGCTAGAGGCAATAGGCAAGGGTTGTACAGACGCGTGACTTACAACAGGTGATATGGTGCTGTGACGTTTCATTTGCAGGCCTCACTGTCCCAGATGTAGTCACATGACCTGACTGGAAATCAATTAAACTGCTATAAATATGTGAAAAGCAATAGACCCTGTAAAGGAGGACGTACACGTGTCCACCATTACCTGACCTCAAATTTGGGTTATGACTTCTCTATATTAATGACCTCTCTAACCCCTGACATCCCCAAAATGAAGTGACCAGAGGTGGCACAGCGCCATACATTGCACAGTGGCCTAAAATGGTACTGCAGCCTTCTGCCATTCACTGTAATAGGAGAGATCTGCAGGACTATGCCATACCATGACACAGGGCCGAGGACTGTGCCGCTCCTGGTGCTATTCTAAGGATTGTGCCCCTTTCCTGTAACCCGTGGGTGTTCATGGCGGCTTCATGTTTTCTTGTAGGTATTTAACTTTGATGTTCGGCAGCTGCATTGGGCAGAATACATGGAAAACTATTGTATGGGAACCAAAAAGTACGTTCTCAACGAAGAGATGTCCGGACTCCCTGCGGCCAGGAAGCACTTGAACAAGTAAGTCGTCCTCCACGCTGGCAGCTCTTCACATTTGGGTGACTTTTTGTGATCTAAAACACAAATTGCTTTCTCTTTTTCCAAGATTCCCCAGACAAAATATAGGGAAGTGTTAGAATAATAAAAGGCGGGTGCGGCATACTCTCCTGTCCCAGCTGCAGCTCCCCGGTCAAGGGCCCAGTCTGTTTTGGTGTTCCATTGTTGTGTCCTGCATAGGCCCCCATGTAGCCGCTGCAGACGGTCGCTGACCTCAGTGGGTGGTCCGATATGGGGGATCTCTGCAGAAAAGATGTACCCGACTATATGGGGGCCGATGTACCTCATGGTTGGAGTGCCATGACCAACGCCTGACAGCCTGAACTGGCACCTGAAAATCCCATTATCTATCAACCTAAGAGCCCCCACCCCTTCCCATTTGCATGCACACTTGGCTGAGGGTGCATGTGTCCTCAGTATGGAGATGGAAATAAGGTTTGGCAACTCTGAGAGGGCAAAGGATCATGCAAAATCACTGAATCACTGAAATCTGTAAGTTTGGCCGACCTTCAGCTTAAGGCATCTGTCAGAAATCAGCAGCTGGGCTTTTTCTTGAACCCCTTTATAGTCAATGCGGAGCCCTGGGCTCCAGTCGTGTCCTATAACTAGACGTATGCAGACCCATCATCTTGTGCGGGGACCCTTTATATACTGGACATGAGGACTAAAGATTTCCTTTATTTTAGGTTAAGGAACATTCGTTACGGATTCAACACCATCCTGGTCGTCCTCATCTGGCGCGTCTTCATCGCACGGTCACAAATGGCGAGGAACATCTGGTACTTTGTGGTTAGTCTGTGCTTCAAGTTTCTGTCTTACTTCCGAGCATCCAGCACCATGAGATACTGAAGAGCCCGGACACCCCGAGTCATTTTGGACATCTATGCACACAGCGGCAAACTGCACAGACTCTGTCTAACCCGATCCGTGTCCTATCCATGTGGTGTACCGCCATTCAGCCATCCTAGCTCCAGACAACATGATATCAAACTTCTCAAGTGTACCTTAGTCACAAACCGCACTTGTCAGCTACCCTGAAAGTACTAAAACCATTGCTAGGTGACCTCTGCCCACGTGGCCCCCCTAGAATAACTCGCAGGTATGTGCCAGGCCTTGCGGCGGACACTGATGGGTGCTATGGTCAAGTATCTGGACTGTGATGTGCAACTAAAACTCCCAGCATACCCCGGCCGGTGCAGGTGACAGAGGACCTGCCGCCCTGTGCACCCCATAATATACTCATTTTGGTGCATCTTTTCTTAGAACGGCGCTGCACCTCTGTTATTCCTCCTGGAAACGACTTAACAAGTGGGTGAGACTGTGTCAGACTAATGGTAACACTCAGTTTCGTTTCCAAGAGGATTAACAGAGGAACGTCTAGCGCAGACTCTTCAGAAGGGCCCCACTATTGTTATAGGGGTGATACAAGTGTTTGCTAAACCTGTCAGCCGAGCGGAAAGGTTCACCTTAAAGGGGAAGTTGTACTCAAGCGGTCAGGGGTATATTGGGAGTTGTAGTCACACAACAGCTGGAAAGCAAAGTGTTGCGATTAGGGGCCGCATTCAGACAGCTGTATTATACGCTACGCATTTCGGTCCCAAATCCCGTCCTGAGCGTGAGTGTAAGGGCCTGAACTTACCGCGTCGTAGATTACAGACGTTTGTACCGCTGTCTGAATACCGCCTCCGCCCGCGTGGCTTTCGCTGCCTCTTACATCCGCTATTACTCAAGTTCACTTATATTTTATTTTTGTTACTGTAACTTTTTTATTTTTTGCACATTTCGGCCTGTCGCCCCTCCCCCCCCTCCGTTCTTTTGGACTGCATCAGTTTAACCAAACGATTGAAGAAGTTCTGGACGTTTTGTAGTTTTATATGCACAAGGAGATCTATAAATAATGCCGTGTGATCTGTATTTGTTACATAAAGCGTGGGAACCACTGACACTCACCTCACCGCTCGGGTGCAAGTTTTTGTCTTGTGTTTTTTGTTTTCCTTTTTTTTGTACGGCTTGTATAGTAACCCTGTGTGATGGGTGGAATGGTCCGTATCGTAGGGGAGCGGGAAGGAGAGACAAACGGGAGACCTTGCTAATGTATCCGCCGGTGCTGGACTAGGACTATAAGGACGCTCTCCATAGTGGAGGGGCCGGGTTGGGGTCTGGAGAGCGCGAGTGACTTCTTCATTACTTCTCCACCCTCGTGACCTGACGGAGTCCACTTACCTTTCGGCAGACGGTGGGATGGGGCAGAGGTTCCCGCTTTGTCTTTATTCCTATTGTGAGCATTTTGCAGGTTCTTTGGTTGGATTTCCCTCCTCTATGGCCACGTGCACGGTGCTGAGCGCAAGCCGCGGCTACCGGATATCTGAGCCAAGCCACGCGCCTGCTGTACTGTATGGAAGGGGATATTCCACAAGCAACGTAACGTACATAGTTTGCTAAGATTGCCCATTAAACCTTCAAAAACTGCTCTGTGATGTCCACATGTGGCGTATACTTGCTCCACAATATCATCGATCGGTCTCCCCCATTAGACCCACCATGGAGGCCACTGGGAAATTCAGGATCTCCCACACTAATGCCTGTGGGTGTCCTAGGGCCAAGTTATAAAGGTCTCCCCTGTGTATGTCCTGCAAAGGTAGGTCCGTACCTGTATTAGAAACCTAGAACTGCCATATACACAGGTGAGGTATGGGTTCCCCTTTGTAGGATATATCCAGGGACCACCCAGGTACTTCAGCCATGAGGACAACATACATGGAACCAATTACTTTGTTGTGATGAATATCTGGGATGATTAGGAGGGAGGGTGCGGATTGTTACCTGTGATGGGGGAGGGAGGTGGTATACAAACATGGCAGCATCTCTGGTAAAAATGTAATGTCTCATGTGTTTGAAGGGGTTGCCCTATCCCAGGACAAGTGCCTGACCTCTGAGGAACCTCCCAAATCAGGAGGGTGGGAGTCCTCCGCCCCGTAGGTCTGCTGTCACTCCATATAAAGTCTGGGATTGAGGAAGAGATCTGTAGACTGTGAATGGAGAGGTAGCGTGTACACATGCCAAGTCCATTCGGAGGAGCGACACGGGCCCCTGTTCTGCTCACTGGCGCCGTTCCAGGCTAGATCTGGGATTGCAGCTTATTTCCATGCAAGTGAACGGCACTAACCTCCAATACTCAGCACAGGCTATAGACTGGGACAACCCCTTTAAGAATACATTGCTTTTCCTGTAACTAATAATAGGGGATGGAGAGTGCAGCAGAGCTGTAAAGTGAGACTGTCTGGTTTACCTGATCCCTGAGAGCGCCTTTGTGTAGGCTGATCTGTAGCTATATAGCGTATATATATTCCTAGAAGTGTGTGTACAGTAAGTGCCCCTGGCATGTGGTTTGTCAGTCCAGTCACTTGGTGCAGAACCTTTTACCTTAATTGATGTTCCTCCATTAACCACAAGAGACGCTGCTGGTATAACCGAGACTCTTAAGACGTCGTCGTCCTCTCCAGGTGTCATCACTCTGCTTACATGTCGTGCGGCACCTTATTTTCTGTAGGCGTGGATCTCGTTTGGGAAACTTTTTGGGAGCTCGGCGGTTTTCAATAATTCATGAAATGTCTTTGCTATTTTTTTTTTTTTCAGTTTTTTTTCCAGAATTGTAAAGCGTCTAATTCTTTCTCTTGCCGCCAAGGTCCAGGACCGCACCTGAGTGTGAGAGACCGTGGTCAGCAACTAAAAAAATAATAATAAATTATGACTTTTTGTGACATTTCTGGCTTGTGTTTTCCTCCTTTTGCTCTCCAAAAATCAATTGCAGGAAGATAAGATGTGATCAGAGCGGAGATTGTCTTGTAGACGCTCGTGCCAGACCCCTCATTACTCTGAAGACGCTGCGCCCGGGAGGAGCTCCGATGTGAGTACAGCGCTTATATAACAGCTGTGTCTTCCGTAATGTACCCAGCGGATACCATACAATCACCCCATACACACAGCCGGACCATACAATCGCCCCATACACACGGCCGGACCATATAATCGCCCCATACACACGGCCGGACCATACAATCGCCCCATACACACGGCCGGACCATACAATCGCCCCATACACACGGCCGGACCATACAATCGCCCCATACACACGGCCGGACCATACAATCGCCCCATACACACGGCCGGACCATACAATCGCCCCATACACACGGCCGGACCATACAATCGCCCCATACACACGGCCGGAGTGCTTTTGAATATGTTGTCCATGATTGAATAAAGTATACGGACTGTTCATGTCTATGGTTCCCTATACACCTCCATAGTGGCCGTAGAAACCATTGCCATATGGAGCAGGCCTCATCCTGTCTCAATTTGCAGCAAGTGTGGGTGACTGTACAAGATCACAGATGTTAGATAGGTTACTGTCACCAGTACCAGCATATCACCCCAGCCCTGCAGATAGATAGGTTACTGTCACCAGAACCAGCGTATCACCCCAGCCCTGCAGATAGATAGGTTACTGTCACCAGAACCAGCGTATCACCCCAGCCCTGCAGATAGATAGGTTACTGTCACCAGAACCAGCGTATCACCCCAGCCCTGCAGATAGATAGGTTACTGTCACCAGAACCAGCGTATCACCCCAGCCCTGCAGATAGATAGGTTACTGTCACCAGAACCAGCGTATCACCCCAGCCCTGCAGATAGATAGGTTACTGTCACCAGAACCAGCATATCACCCCAGCCCTGCAGATAGATAGGTTACTGTCACCAGAACCAGCATATCACCCCAGCCCTGCAGATAGATAGGTTACTGTCACCAGAACCAGCATATCACCCCAGCCCTGCAGATAGATAGGTTACTGTCACCAGAACCAGCATATCACCCCAGCCCTGCAGATAGATAGGTTACTGTCACCAGAACCAGCATATCACCCCAGCCCTGCAGATAGATAGGTTACTGCCACCAGAACCAAACAGTGGTTTCCCCTTGTGAATCGCTGCCTCTACTGTGAAGATATCATTTGCATATTGACAGAAATTGTGATATCTTGACAATGGAGGCAGTAGTGAACAAGGAGGGGGAAAAAAAACCTTTTAGGTAGGGTAGGGTCAGCTGAACCAGTCTTATGGGTTTTGGTGCAAGGCTCCTTTTGGCTCCACCTATTCTACCTATACTAAGAACCCTTAGTGCTGAGAACTACAAATAGGTGGTGCAATACAATAATGGCCTCCTGGTACCTACATAGAAATTTTCCTTGAAGATTGGGCATCCTAAACACTGGTGCAGGTAATGTCCTATTACACACGGGTGACACTAAGGCCGGGCGTCTCCACTGCTTGGATTGGTCGGATTATATGAAGGACTGAGAGCTGGACTGCTAAAAAGAGGTTACACACGGAGGACCCCATTGACTATTAGTATAATTTTGGTATATCGGAAGAAACCGGAGTACCCAGATGACACCACCACAAACACAGGGAGAACATACGAGCTCCTTGCACGTCTTGGTCAGATTTGACCCCACCCCCGTACCCCGGTGCTGCCCGTGCTAACCACTGAGCCACCAGGGTCTAATACTGAAGGTAAACTAAGTACTAGAGGAAATGGTCATCCAAAGTTGAAAGACAAGTCATAGACATAGCCAATCCCCAGCTATTGCAAAGCTACAACTCCTATCATGGTCAGCCATTAGCGATCTGGGCACACGAGGAGGAGTCTTGTTGAATTTCCCCCGGTCCATGAATATTTTTTCTGTGTGTTCAGCGGCCGATGCCTTCTCAGCAATGTGTCCGTGTAATGAGGCTGAGCTCCATTATATCACTTGGTAAAGCTCTTAGGCCATATGGTGTAAATGGTCGTGACGGCTAAATCCTCTCCTAATGGACGCTCTCCCTTGCAGATTTGCTGAACGAATGGAAATTGTGTTTGTCACTAACATGTTACCGAGAAGCCAAAGTGATGTGACATCGGCTTCAGTGTTGTCATACACGGTGTGCAGTCATCTCTAGGAACTGCAAGAACTTAGGGTTAATATACTGATCTGCTTCAGCTTAGATGGGGAGGGGAGGCTCCTGCTGCAGCCAATCTTGATCACATGACCTGGTGGTCGGGACAAGGCTGGAACTCCCGGGGTCAATCATCCTTTCCACCAATCAGAAAGTTACCTACTATCCTGTAGATAGGGGTTAACGTGAAATAGCCCTTGAAGGGTCACCTCCACTCATTGACGTCGGCTTAGGCAGTGTCCCCAATTGTCTGGTGTGTATGGAGTATAATGGGCACCCTATCTCTCGCAGACGTTCCTTTAACCTTCTTCATCCATGTAAATATTTCATTTGGAAAGAGAAACCTATAGCGTTTCACTTCTGACCCTCATTTCACTAAAGAGGCTTCCTATGCAATTTTAATGGCCGGGAACAGCACTTAAGCTGAAACCGTCATAAAATCCAGGGCTGACGTGAAAGCGGGCACTGGCAATGGCAAGGTGCTGAAACGCTCTGACGTGTCTTATGTTGGATCTGCGCTGCGAGACAACAAATATACGACCGTACGGTAGATCTATAGATGGTGCAATCCCTGTAACCTGACAGTCACTAATTTAGATTTTGGTTTTGGCTCAGATTGTCGAATCTCATTAGACCGGAAGACTAAGAAGAGGAAGCTTTTAGGAATCTGGAATATGGGATCAGTCTTCTATGTAGCAGAATAAAGGTTTGTTGTGTGGTCTGTCCACTGTGAACGCTCACTTATACTCGGGAGCAGGCGGCCTGTGCTTCTAATGCCCGGCCGACCGCTAGATCTATTAGCATGGTGCACGCTGACGTCACTTAGGGCAATGTGCTGCGCCACGTAGGTTATAGCCCCATTTATTTCTTCTGAAACATTTGTATCTAGGGTAGTGAAGAATACCATGACTATATTCCTGCCGTTATAGGATAGTTAAAGGGATGTTCCAGGACTTGTATATGGATGAGAGGAGGCACATCCCATATTATACATTGACAATCTACCCAAAGGAACACAAGGTTGTTAGTTTACACATTGATCAAGGTGCCTAAGCCCACCAGAAACTTCACAAGGGACCTCTGTATAATGGGTCCCTATTCTACTGGGTGCGGCATGGTGACCATCAGCACCCCTGCTGACAAGCCAAGACCTCCAGGCTCTGGGTTTACTACCTGCAGGTACCAATCATACAGCAGCCCGGGCGCTCATAGAGACCCTTGTGCCTGGGCTCAATGTCCATCGCTGGAGCGGTTGTGGCTTTGATTTTCATCAAAGCCTTAAAAAATCAAAATGTGACTGGTTGTCAAAAGTAAGAGCTCCAACCTTCCTTTGCACTAATAAAAATAATGAGGAGCCCTCCAGGCCGAGTGTCCGAACCAGCAGCATGTCCGCTATTCACTATAGAGGAGCCAATAGAAAGAGCAAAGCAGAGGCTTTCATGTAGGTATGGCTGAGAAGACTGCTATTAAAAAAGACTATACTGTCAGCTGCCAGAGGGGGAAGGAGACTGATTCTGTCCATAGCCTACTTCCAGAGTCATCAAGGAGGGTGCATAGAAAGAGGAAGGGAGAAAAAAGACAAAAAGATAATTTTCATGCTAGAAACGCTCAATGTTCATGATTTTGGAACTTTTGGTATGAATTGATTCCGAGGGTCGGAGTAGGCCCCTATAATAAGTCTGCCCCTCACCACAGCATTATAGACTAAAGTGGACCTCCAATTATAAAGACTCATTACATAATTGAATAGTGTGGATGAATATGAGAAATAATGTAATGATATATCTTCTTTTAAAAAAAATCTGTTTCCTTCTAAAGTTATAAGGCAGGGATGTTTTTTTCCTTAGACGTCTATGGAGGAGGGGGAGGGGGGAGAGGAGGCTGCAGATAAAGGCACAATAATCTAAGACTGCTGTAGCTTCAAGATAAGACCCAACCACTGCACTGACAGAGGCTATAAATCATCTATCAGCCGCCCTCTCCATAGACTTCTCTGTGAATTCTGAGACCGACTCTATGTAACCAAACAGACTGAGTGAAGATAAGGAGGAAAGGAACAACTAATAAGTTTCAAAGGAATCAGATCTGTTACAAAGTTTCTTCTATTCATCTGAATATTCATATACGACAAGTGGTTTTACAATTGGAGGTCACTTTAAGAGTAACAAGTCCCTCCGGCCTGACAAAAGGACCCAGCGACAGGTCCACCGGCAGGGGTGTTGTATTGTGACCGGGGGCGCACAGCCGTACCTCAAGTGTTACAGACCCTTAAGCCAGTTCCCGTCTCTGTCCCTTCACATCACCACACTAGTCCTTAAAGGAGCTCTTGTGAATTTTCGCGATAAGACCCGAATCTCCACCTTCAGACTGCAGCAGAAAGTTCCCTCAGCGAGTGCCCAACATACCAGGGCCCACTCCTTGCCTTCATGCTGTATACAGAGAGCCGCTGCCCTTTGCTCTTGACGTTCCAGCCGGGCCTGCACTGAGAAGCCTTTTGTTCTATCTTTCCGCTGATGAGATGGAAGTTATTTTCTCGACACGCTTCAGATTCCGCTGCCGAAGGCTCATAATGAATGCTAGAAATGGCGCAGGGTTGGCGGCGGCGAAAGTCATTGGAAGCCTCGGCTTTAACATTACTCCTATAGTGATGACCAGTGGAACAACTACCGGGGAAGCAGCGGAGGCGGCTGCCACAGGGCCCGGGACATTAGGGGGCCCGGCGACAGCTGCTACTGCTGCGTTTTTTGTTTTTTTTAATAGGCCGTTACCGGCTGGAATTAATCCAACCAGTAACGGGCCCTACTCACTTACCGATCCTGGCAGGGCCGGGATCGGTAAGTAACACCGCGGGGCCCGAGTATAATGATCGGAGGCCCGGGAGAGGTCAGCGAACATAACAAATAGTGTTACTTACCTCTCCACGCTCCGCGAAGGCTTCTGGGCCCACTTGTGTTACGTCTCAGACGTCACATGACTGGAGCCTGCGTCCTTAGACGTCGCGACATCCCGTTTTATGGATACAGCTCCGCTGCAGAGGTTTTGTCACCTCTTTTGGGCCTCCTCGTGCCGCCCGGCGCTCTCCTGGTGACATCATGTGTTCTGGGTCACTGCTGAGGCCTGCGATTGGGCAACAGCGGTCACATGGGCATGCCGAACATCATGTGCGATGTCATAGAGGAGACCAATAGACAGCCCTGAACCCTGCGAGGAGGCCCAAAATAAGTAAGAGGAGGTAAATATGAATGTTTGTTATTTTCTTGGCCTCCACCTATTATACTGTAATATCTGAAGAGACCCCAGACCCAAATCACGTCACTTCTTGGTCGATCCGAACTTGTTCGATTTGAAACGCATCAGGGCCCCCGAACCACCAGAACCGAAACAAAACGAATCTTGGACGCTTCGCCCGCCTCCAGTCCCGGCCCATAAAGGACTATGTCTTATTCTCTGCGACAATAACAATCCCGGCAAAGTCAACCCGATCCATAAACTGGGAATTCTGTGTATCTGCATTGTGATCTGCCTGCAGATACAGCCCCGGATTGTGACCCAATGTCTGTACAATTTTGTGAAGTTTCACCGACGTCTCCAGTGCAGAATTTTCCATGTGAACAAGTTCATTCCCTACAGTTTACAAAAGCTGCATGCTGCCCTCTAGTGGTTCAGCAGCGTACAGCACTGTAACCCCGTCTCTACACCGCACTTGCTCGTTGCTGCTTTACTGCAAAAATTGCAAAATGTGTAGTTTTCCTGCAATGGTTTAGCAAAACAACACATGGCAGCGACAGGTCCTGGATATTTCAAGGGGACCTTTCACCAACTCCAACTCTTTACACCCTCCAGTAGTCGCAGCTCCACTGTCAGTTGGATTTTTATGTCTAGCACCCCCACCGTTCCTGAGCAATCAGTGGTGTTAGCTTCAGTGCTCAATATGATAATTAAGCTCTCTACTGTCAGGTGGGTGGAGCAGATGGTCAGGGACCGCCCAGCTGACAGTAGAGAACACAATTTTGCTGAAACTAACTGCACTGGTCTGGAGAGCCTTTCTATTCAGGGACGCAGCTATAGTTGGGTGCAGAGGTTCACACTGGCATCGCCTCTCCCGATAGACCCAAATAACAAAGAGTCCAATGGACGGCTCTGACTATAATGGGGTCCATTGTTTTTAAACTGAAGTCGGTGGAAGACAAAGCTCAAAGGTTTATAGCAGCAAAAAAAATAATCTGCATCATGGCAGCGATGTAAGGCAGCGGCATTATTTATTAGAGGCGGCAGAGCTCAATGGTGTAAGGCGGAGGCATTGGTGGCACGACTGGTGGGCAGCAGGCGGTGGCGTTATTAGTAGTGTCAGGCGGAGGCATCGGTGGCATCATTTGTGGGCAGCAGGCGGTGGTGTTAGTGTAAGGCGGAGGCATTGGTGGCATCACTGGTGGGCAGCAGGCGGTGGTGTTAGTGTAAGGCGGAGGCATTGGTGGCATCAGTGGTGGGCAGCAGGCGGTGGTGTTAGTAGTGTCAGGCGGAGGCAGCGGTGGCATTACTTGTTGGCAGCAGGCGGTGGTGTTATTAGTAGTGTCAGGCGGAGGCATTGGTGGCATCACTGGTGGGCAGCAGGCGGTGGTGTTATTAGTAGTGTAAGGCAGAGGCATTGGTGGAATCACTGGTGGGCAGCAGGCGGTGGTGTTATTAGTAGTGTCAGGCGGAGGCATTGGTGGCATCAGTGGTGGGCAGCAGGTGGTGGTGTTATTAGTAGTGTCAGGCGGAGGCAGCGGTGGCATTACTTGTTGGCAGCAGGCGGTGGTGTTATTAGTAGTGTCAGGCGGAGGCAGCGGTGGAATCACTGGTGGGCAGCAGGCGGTGGTGTTATTAGTAGTGTCAGGCGGAGGCAGCGGTGGCATTACTTTTTGGCAGCAGGCGGTGGTGTTATTAGTAGTGTCAGACGGAGGCAGCGGTGGAATCACTGGTGGGCAGCAGGCGGTGGTGTTATTAGTAGTGTCAGGCGGAGGCAGCGGTGGCATTACTTGTTGGCAGCAGGCGGTGGTGTTATTAGTAGTGTCAGGCGGAGGCAGCGGTGGAATCACTGGTGGGCAGCAGGCGGTGGTGTTATTAGTAGTGTCAGGCGGAGGCATTGGTGGCATCAGTGGTGGGCAGCAGGCGGTGGTGTTATTAGTAGTGTCAGGCGGAGGCAGCGGTGGCATTACTTGTTGGCAGCAGGCGGTGGTGTTATTAGTAGTGTCAGGCGGAGGCAGCGGTGGAATCACTGGTGGGCAGCAGGCGGTGGTGTTATTAGTAGTGTCAGGCGGAGGCAGCGGTGGCATTACTTGTTGGCAGCAGGCGGTGGTGTTATTAGTAGTGTCAGGCAGAGGCAGCGGTGGAATCAGTGGTGGGCAGCAGGCGGTGGTGTTATTAGTAGTGTCAGGCAGAGGCATTGGTGGCATCAGTGGTGGGCAGCAGGCGGTGGTGTTATTAGTAGTGTCAGGCGGAGGCAGCGGTGGCATTACTTGTTGGCAGCAGGCGGTGGTGTTATTAGTAGTGTCAGGCGGAGGCAGCGGTGGAATCACTGGTGGGCAGCAGGCGGTGGTGTTATTAGTAGTGTCAGGCGGAGGCAGCGGTGGCATTACTTGTTGGCAGCAGGCGGTGGTGTTATTAGTAGTGTCAGGCGGAGGCAGCGGTGGAATCACTGGTGGGCAGCAGGCGGTGGTGTTATTAGTAGTGTCAGGCGGAGGCAGCGGTGGCATTACTTGTTGGCAGCAGGCGGTGGTGTTATTAGTAGTGTCAGACGGAGGCAGCGGTGGAATCACTGGTGGGCAGCAGGCGGTGGTGTTATTAGTAGTGTCAGGCGGAGGCAGCGGTGGCATTACTTGTTGGCAGCAGGCGGTGGTGTTATTAGTAGTGTCAGGCGGAGGCAGCGGTGGCATTACTTGTTGGCAGCAGGCGGTGGTGTTATTAGTAGTGTCAGGCGGAGGCAGCGGTGGAATCAGTGGTGGGCAGCAGGCGGTGGTGTTATTAGTAGTGTCAGGCGGAGGCAGCGGTGGCATTACTTGTTGGCAGCAGGCGGTGGTGTTATTAGTAGTGTCAGGCGGAGGCAGCGGTGGCATTACTTGTTGGCAGCAGGCGGTGGTGTTATTAGTAGTGTCAGGCGGAGACAGCGGTGGAATCACTGGTGGGCAGCAGGCGGTGGTGTTATTAGTAGTGTCAGGCGGAGGCATTGGTGGCATCAGTGGTGGGCAGCAGGCGGTGGTGTTATTAGTAGTGTCAGGCGGAGGCATTGGTGGCATCAGTGGTGGGCAGCAGGCGGTGGTGTCACTAATGGTGTCAGGCGGAGGCAGCAGTGGCATCATTTGGGGGCAGTATGCGGTGGCAGCAATGGTGTGATGGTAGATCAGATGGTACTGGGGGTATAAGGCGCAGGTAGTGATGGAATAGCAAAAAAGGAGGGGAGTGATGGAATAGGCAGAGGTGGGGCTGGTGTTACCTTATTATACAGCACATGATGGTGGAGGTCGGGTGCAGCAGGTGGTGGTATTGTTGTTGCTGGAATTGAATATTGATGAGAAATGATCAGAACGTTCAGGGCTCGTATATAAAGAATCTACAAGGAATAAAACAGGAACCAAACCCAGAGAGGGGGAATCATATAAGCCTGACCTATAGTGGAGGTGGGAGGGACAAGCAGTGATCAGGCTCCTCCTACACAGATAGCTCCGCCCTGTATGACAACCTTCATATCTGCACAGCATATTGATGGCGTCTTCTGGATGGAAAATTATAACTGGATCTAATGGGAGCCAAAGGAGGAGGAGGAAGAGGAGGAGGAGGAGAAGGAGAAAGAGGAGGAGGAGAAGGAGAAAGAGGAGGAGGAGAAGGAGAAAGAGGAGAAGGAGGAGGAGGAAGAGGAGGAGGAGAAGGAGAAGGAGGAGAAGGAGGAGGAGGAGAAGGAGGAGAAGGAGAAGGAGGAGAAGGAGGAGGAGGAGGAGAAGGAGGAGGAGAAGGAGGAGGAGGAGAAGGAGGAGGAGAAGGAGGAGGAGGAGAAGAAGAAGGAGGAAGAGAAGGAGGAAGAGGAGGAGGAGAAGGAGAAAGAGGAGAAGGAGGAGGAGGAAGAGGAGGAGGAGAAGGAGGAGGAGGAGAAGGAGGAGGAGGAGGAGGAGAAGAAGAAGAAGGAGGAAGAGAAGGAGGAAGAGGAGGAGGAGAAGGAGAAAGAGGAGAAGGAGGAGGAGGAAGAGGAGGAGGAGAAGGAGGAGGAGGAGAAGGAGGAGGAGGAGAAGGAGGAGGAGGAGGAGAAGGAGGAGGAGGAGGAGAAGGAGGAGGAGGAGGAGGAAGGAGGAGAAGAAGAAGGAGGAAGAGAAGGAGGAAGAGGAGGAGGAGAAGGAGGAGGAAGAGGAGGAGGAGGAAGAGGAGGAGGAGAAGAAGGAGGAGAAGGAGAAGAAGGAGGAGGAGGAGGAGAAGGAGAAGGAGGAAGAGAAGGAGGAGAAGGAAGAGAAGGAGGAGAAGGAAGAGGAGGAGGAGGAAGAGGAGAAGGAGGAGGAGGAGGAGAAGGAGGAGGAGAAGGAGGAAGAGGAGAAGGAGGAAGAGGAGGAGGAGGAGGAAGAGGAGGAGAAGGAGGAAGAGGAGGAGGAGGAGAAGGAGGAAGAGAAGGAGGAGAAGGAGGAGGAAGAGGAGAAGGAGGAGGAGAAGGAGGAGGAGGAGAAGGAGGAGGAGGAGGAAGAGGAGGAGGAGGAGGAAGAGGAGGAGGAGAAGGAGGAGGAGAAGGAGGAGGAGGAAGAGGAGAAGAAGAAGAAGGAGGAAGAGAAGGAGGAGGAGGAAGAGGAGAAGAAGGAGGAGAAGGAGGAGGAGGAGGAGAAGAAGAAGGAGGAGGAGAAGGAGGAGGAAGAGGAAGAGGAGGAGGAGAAGGAGGAAGAGGAGGAGGAGGAGGAAGAGAAGGAGGAGGAAGAGAAGGAGGAGGAGGAAGAGGAGGAGGAAGAGGAGGAGGAGGAGGAAGAGGAGGAGGAGGAGAAGAAGAAGAAGGAGGAAGAGAAGGAGGAAGAGGAGGAGGAGAAGGAGGAGGAAGAGGAGGAGGAGAAGGAGAAGGAGGAGGAGGAGGAGGAGAAGGAGGAGAAGGAGGAGAAGGAGGAAGAGGAGAAGGAGGAGAAGGAGGAGGAGGAGGAGGAGAAGGAGGAGAAGGAGGAGGAGGAGGAAGAGGAGAAGGAGGAGGAAGAGGAGGAGGAGAAGGAGGAGGAGGAGGAAGAGGAAGAGGAAGAGGAGGAGGACGCCGACCAGCAGGACTGTAGGGCAGGGATGGGGCACTACATATCCCAGTGAGACTGATATATACAGTGTGAGGAGCTGCGGGTCATATAGTGAGAGATGATGGGGGCTGCTCCTAAGCAAAGGGTTGACCATCAGCTTTAGATGGATTTATTAGGACCCTCGCAGATCAGCTGTTTTCCTGAGCTAGAAACTTCCAGCATTAGTTACATGGTGGGCACTAGACTGCTTACAGAATCCTCCTGCAGTACGATGTGGGGACATAGAGGTGGCACAATGTATGCTGTGTACCCTGACTAGGAAGGAATGTGGGGTGTAGAGCGCCCCCATGTGACTGGGTCTTGTGTACTCACGTATTATTTTCGTGTCGCACAGCAGCAGGAGAACATCGCCCAGAATCTGGAAAAGAAAGAGATGGGATTTAGCTGAGAACAGTGGCGCCTCCTGGTGACACAGCAGTGTTATTACATCATTGCCCCCCTCGTTACTGCAGCCACCACATCTTACACTGGAGTCAGGAGGAGTCTGCAGCACTCAGGATGGGGGGGGGGGGGGTCATATACTTAACCTACAATAGGAGGGTCGCCCCAACTTTTCTGCTCCCTCCTCCCATTAAGGCAGTGATTTTACAAGGTGAGGCTGAGCCGCCCCCCAATATTCTCAAACTTCCCCTCAAGGAGAAGCACATAGGCCCCAGACTCCCAGCAGCTCCTGTGGATGATTCTGACTCTACTTGGGGAGGGGGCAATCTATAAGAATATCTTATTCCTGGGGCTCGGCCTTGTACTCACCTTGAAGGGCGTCTCTCGCTGCGGCTGGTGGAGCTGGAAAGAGATAAAAACAATTAGTCCCAAAGAAATCATCCATTCCCTGAGGACCCTGGTGGGCTGGGGGTCGTGTATCCTGCCCCAGTCACCCTATGTCCACAATGATGTGTATCCACCCCTGTCCCCCCTACACAGCTGGTTACTTTCCTCTGCCCCCCCAAGCTCTGGCTGAGACGACCATGTCTACTGTGTGTGATATATAAGAGGCGACTGCTAGAGAGGACCCTAAAGGCGGAAGAATCCTGCAGCCATAAAACCTTCTGCCACTCACCTCTTCCTCCTCCTCCACCATCCTACAAGCCAGCATCTTGGTCTTCTAAGAAATTCAGATAGAAAAAAAACACAATAAGATGTGATGAGGTCGGTAATGAGCGGGGTCAGCGGCCGCCCTGTGTACCCCTGTACTTACATGGTCTGTGTCTCTTCAACTTTTTTCCTATTGGAGACAGAACAGAGAACCTGTCAGATATCAGTCTAGGGGTGGAAATATATGTATATGTGTACTGTATGTGTGCAGTGAGTGCCCCCTAGTGGTGGTCATATATATAGTATGTATGCAGTGAGTGCCCCCTAGTGGTGGTCGTATATATATAGTATGTATGCAGTGAGCGCCCCCTAGTGGTGGTCATATATATAGTATGTATGCAGTGAGTGCCCCCTAGTGGTGGTCGTATATATATAGTATGTATGCAGTGAGTGCCCCCTAGTGGTGGCCGTATATATAGTATGTATGCAGTGAGCGCCCCCTAGTGGTGGTCATATATATAGTATATATGCAGTGAGTGCGCCCTAGTGGTGGTCATATATATAGTATGTATGCAGTGAGTGCCCCCTAGTGGTGGCTGTATATATAGTATGTATGCAGTGAGTGCCCCCTAGTGGTAGCTGTATATATAGTATGTATGCAATGAGCTCCCCCTAGTGGTGGCTGTATATATAGTATGTATGCAGTGAGCGCCCCCTAGTGGTGGTCATATATATAGTATGTATGCAGTGAGTGCCCCCTAGTGGTGGCTGTATATATAGTATGTATGCAATGAGTGCCCCCTAGTGGTGGCTGTATATATAGTATATATGCAGTGAGTGCCCCCTAGTGGTGGTCGTATATATATAGTATGTATGCAGTGAGTGCCCCCTAGTGGTGGCTGTATATATAGTATGTATGCAGTGAGCGCCCCCTAGTGGTGGTCATATATATAGTATGTATGCAGTGAGTGCCCCCTAGTGGTGGCTGTATATATAGTATGTATGCAATGAGTGCCCCCTAGTGGTGGCTGTATATATATAGTATGTATGCAGTGAGTGCCCCCTAGTGGTGGCTGTATATATAGTATGTATGCAGTGAGCGCCCCCTAGTGGTGGTCATATATATAGTATGTATGCAGTGAGTGCCCCCTAGTGGTGGCTGTATATATAGTATGTATGCAATGAGTGCCCCCTAGTGGTGGCTGTATATATAGTATGTTTGCAATGAGCTCCCCCTAGTGGTGGCTGTATATATAGTATGTATGCAATGAGCTCCCCCTAGTGGTGGCTGTATATATAGTATGTATGCAGTGAGTGCCCCCTAGTGGTGGCTGTATATATAGTATGTATGCAGTGAGTGCCCCCTAGTGGTGCCCCTCTAAAACAATAGAGGGGCCCAGTGGTCAGACTTCCCATCCCCAAACCTTAGAGATGAAACGTCTGTGATGTTGTGTCATCTCTAGTCTGGATGTCACCCCCTCCTTCTATCCCACCACTTACCATGTCACGTCAATTTTTTTCTTGTTGCCCTCTTCATCTAACTCACTATTGGAGACATAAGATAGAACCTGTCAGACATCAGTCTATAAATATGTGACCCCCCCACCACCACCACCTTATGTCCGCTGTGGACGGCTCCATGGATGATTTCTGGATTTTCTGATCTAGAACTAGAAGAAGCTGCAGATCTCGCTCGGTGTTATGTCTGGTTATGTCATAGTATGGACATCAGACGTGGCCCTGTACAGCTGACCCGTGGGGTCTACCTATCAAGTAAAAGTCCCTGGACACCTCCTATAACCCTATGACTGATTTTCGGAATCAGGGGATTGTGTAAGAAAACTAGACTTGATCTTCGTCACATTACTCAGTTTTGCCTTCTTGGAAGCCCCTCGCTAAGAACCCGACGTCCCCCTGCCTTGCCCTCAGCCTTTATACTTACATGACTTTGTCCAAGTCCGGGTCTGTGCAGACACTCGGATTAAATCTTCTTCTGTAATAGAGAAAACCCAAATCCGGTTATAGTTATTAACCCTTTATTCCCTGTAATCTCCCGTCTCCCCCACATCTATACATGGATTTATAGACCCTCCAATCTAATAGGAATAAAAGCCTAAAGAATATTGTCCATTGTACCCCAATATCTGTGTCTCCCCCAACCCTGCTCTATTTTCTTGACCCCAGCCCACTATCATAGTGTCGTTACAATGTATCAGTGTAGCCTGCCTGGACTCTAGGACAGGAAAGAGGTTTCTACCACTGCTTAGCTCATAGAGCATTACAATGATACATTGTAACAAATCCCAAGCTGTGTGAGCAGAACGTGGTCTATACAGGTCTAAGCCTCTCACAGCGGTCTCTGCTCATACAGTAAAGATGGTGGATGTCCGCTCAGTGTAAAGTATTGGCCCCCCCCAGGACATCCTCGCTGCTCTGCACATAGAAGACCCTAATACTGTACCCCAGAAGGAATCGGGGGTGTCCCGGGATAGATACCTGAAGGCGGGCTTGTCTCTTAGGAGTCTGAATCTGGTGGAGAAAGAGACACGAAGAAGAAATATTATCTAGAAGGTTCCGTCACTTCCAGGACGACTTTCTTGTGTATCTTATGGAACAGTCATAAATCCCGGGAGAATGTCGGGGTCACATCCAAGATTGTAGTGCAGACCCCATAATGACCACAAACGCCCCATTATCCCACTAGTCAGAGTCAGACTATAGAGGGGGAACCTTCCCATCATCCTCCACCCTCTGCCCCACACCACATAGCAGAACATGAAGGAGAACAATGGCCGCCATCAGTGGTCTAACTAGGAATGGCGGGGCCCTGTGGCAAACTTTTGACATGGGGCCCCTCCCCCCTTCCAACGCCGAAGCCCTCGACCGATCCCCTCCTCTGCATTCCTGGGCGCTCTATTATGTCCCTCAGTGGCCCCTGCACACAGTATTATGTCTCATAGTGGCCCCTGCACACACTATTATGTTCCACAGTGGCCCCTGCACACAATAATATGCCCCATAGTGGCCCCTGTACACAGCATTATGTCCCATAGTGGCCCCTGCACACAGCATTATAGCCCATAGTGGCCCCTGCACACACTATTATGTCCCATAGTGGCCCCTGCACACAGTATTATCCTCCCCCCATAGTGGCCCCTGCACACAGTATTATGTCCCATAGTGGCCCTTGCACACAGTATTATCCTCCCCCCATAGTGGCCCCTGCACACAGTATTATGTCCCATAGTGGCCCTTGCACACAGTATTATCCTCCCCCCATAGTGGCCCCTGCACACAGTATTATGTCCCCATAGTGGCCCCTGCACACAGTATTATGTACCATAGTGGCCCCTGCACACAGTATTATGTCCCATAGTGGCCCCTGCACACAGTATTATGTCCCATAGTGGCCCCTGCACACAGTATTATGTCCCATAGTGGCCCCTGCACACAGTATTATGCCCCATAGTGGCCCCTGCACACAGTATTATGCCCCATAGTGGCCCCTGCACACAGTATTATGCCCCATAGTGGCCCCTGCACACAGTATTATCCCCCATAGTGGCCCCTGCACACAGTATTATGTCCCATAGTGACCCCTGCACACAGTATTATCCCCCATAGTGGCCCCTGCACACACTATTATGCCCCATAGTGGCCCCTACACACAGTATTATCCTCCCCCCATAGTGACCCCTGCACACAGTATTATGTCCCTTACTGGCCCCTGCACACAGTATTATGTCCCATAGTGGCCCCTGCACACAGTATTATGCCCCATAGTGGCCCCTTCACACAGTATTATCCCCCATAGTGGTCCCTGCACACAGTATTATACACCATAGTGGCCCCTACACACAGTATTTTCCCCCATAGTGGCCCTTGCACACAGTAATATGTCCCATAGTGGCCCCTGCACACAGTATTATGCCCCATAGTGGCCCCTGCACACAGTATTATGTCCCACAGTGGCCCCTGCACACAGTATTATGTCCCATAGTGGCCCCTCCACACTTTATTATGCCCCATAGTGGCCCCTTCACACAGTATTATCCCCCATAGTGGCCCTTGCACACAGTAATATGTCCCATAGTGTCCCCTGCACACAGTATTATCCCCATAGTGGCCCCTGCACACACTATTATGTCCCATAGTGGCCCCTGCACACTGTATTATGCCCCATAGTGGCCCCTTCACACAGTATTATCCCCCATAGTGGCCCCTTCACACAGTATTATCCCCCATAGTGTCCCCTGCACACAGTATTATGTCCCATAGTGGCCCCTGCACACACTATTATGCCCTATAGTGTCCCCTGCACACAGTATTATCCCCATAGTGGCCCCTGCGCACAGTATTATGCCCCATAGTGGCCCCTTCACACAGTATTATGTCCCATAGTGGCCCCTGCACACAGTATTATGTCCCATAGTGGCCCCTGCACACAGTATTATCCCCCATAGTGTCCCCTGCACACAGTATTATGTCCCATATTGGCCCCTGCACACAGTATTATCCCCCATAGTGGCCCCTGCACACAGTATTATCCCCCATAGTGTCCCCTGCACACAGTATTATGCCCCATAGTGTCCCCTGCACACACTATTATGTTCCATAGTGGCCCCTGCACACAGTATTATGCCCCATAGTGTCCCCTGCACACATTATTATCCCCCATAGTGTCCCCTGCACACAGTATTATGTCCCATAGTGGCCCCTGCACACAGTATTATCCCCCATAGTGTCCCCTGCACACAGTATTATGCCCCATAGTGTCCCCTGCACACAGTATTATGTCCCCATAGTGGCCCCTGCACACAGTATTATGTCCCCATAGTGACCCTTGCACACAGTATTATCCCCCATAGTGGCCCCTGCACACAGTATTATCCCCCATAGTGGCCCCTGCACACAGTATTATGTCCCATAGTGGCCCTTGCACACAGTATTATGTCCCATAGTGGCCCCTGCACACAGTATTATCCCCCATAGTGGCCCTTGCACACAGTATTATCCCCCATAGTGGCCCTTGCACACAGTATTATACCCCATAGTGACCCCTGCACACAGTATTATACCCCATAGTGGCCCCTACGCACAGTATTATGCCCCATAGTGGCCCCTGCACACAGTATTATGTCCCACTGTGGACACCCATAAACAATTATTATACTCCATATATCTTTTCAGACCCCAGAGTATAATAATCGGAGACCCAGGGGAATAAAAACATTAAAAACCCACTGTTACCTGTCCCCCCGGTTCCTACGCTATCTTCTCCGCTGTCGGCCCTCTCCAATGACGTCAGCATGTCCTGTCCCCTCATAGTGTCCATGTACAGTACAATCTGCTGCTCGCTGGACCAAATGTCATGTTTTGTCATCTCTAGTGTCTGTATGTCACCCCTCCTTCTACCCCACCACTTACATTTGCAGCTCTTCATCTTCATTCTTATACTTGTCTTTATTTTCAACACTATTGGAGACATAACATAGAACCTGTCAGACATCAGTCTATAAATATATGACCCTTCCCCCCCCCAATATGGAACTTGGTGCCCCAGGAAGGAGTGATGGCGGATTCATTGAACAAGTTCAAAGAGGGTCTGGATGTCTTTCTGGAACAGAACAATATTACGGCTTGTGGGTTCTAGATTTTTTTAAGGACATTTTATAATGGTTGCCAGATTGGAGTTGGGAAGGAATTTTTTTTCTCGTGAAATTGGGCATTTGAGCTGACAATCTACAGGAGGGAGGAGCCCTGCCTATAAGAGCTGACAATCTGCAGGAGGGAGGAGTCTGCCTATAAGAGCTGACCATCTACAGGAGGGAGGAGTCTGCCTATAAGAGCTGACCATCTACAGGAGGGAGGAGTCTGCCTATAAGAGCTGACCATCTACAGGAGGGAGGAGTCTGCCTATAAGAGCTGACCATCTACAGGAGGGAGGAGTCTGCCTATAAGAGCTGACCATCTACAGGAGGGAGGAGTCTGCCTATAAGAGCTGACCATCTACAGGAGGGAGGAGCCTGCCTATAAGAGCTGACCATCTACAGGAGGGAGGAGTCTGCCTATAAGAGCTGACCATCTACAGGAGGGAGGAGTCTGCCTATAAGAGCTGACCATCTACAGGAGGGAGGAGTCTGCCTATAAGAGCTGACCATCTACAGGAGGGAGGAGTCTGCCTATAAGAGCTGACAATCTACAGGGGGGAGGAGCCTGCCTATAAGAGCTGACAATCTACAGGAGGGAGGAGTCTGCCTATAAGAGCTGACAATCTACAGGGGGGAGGAGCCTGCCTATAAGAGCTGACCATCTACAGGAGGGAGGAGTCTGCCTATAAGAGCTGACCATCTACAGGAGGGAGGAGTCTGCCTATAAGAGCTGACAATCTACAGGAGGGAGGAGTCTGCCTATAAGAGCTGACCATCTACAGGAGGGAGGAGCCCTGCCTATAAGAGCTGACCATCTACAGGAGGGAGGAGCCTGCCCATAAGATCTAGGGTTCTGTACACACTTACATGTGAGGTTTCATGTCCTCCATGGTTGATTTCTCGCTGTCATGGAATAGAACAGAACAATAAGGTTGCAGTTAGAATCATTGAGACGTTGCGGATCTATAATAAGACATCTGACTCCACTCACTACATCCACAGAGTCTAACCTCCAATTAGCTGTTCTCAGAGAATGGAGGAGGAAGCAGACAGCTCCGTTCTCTCTGTAGTGGCCACACCAGGTACTGCAGATTATCTCCCATTTACATGAATGGACTCAGATCAGTCATATCACAGAGCTGTCTGCTTCCTGCCCCATTCTCTGAGAACATCTGATTGCTGGGGGTGCTGGGCATGGGATAGAACATAAGGATCACGATGGATCCCAGTAATGGACTTTTTTGGGTGTCTCTTGTTTTAAAACTGAAAGCAGCAGACAGAAAAGCAGCACGTGCAGGACTTTTTTGGCCACTAATTTCAGGCGGACACCACGAGGAGGAGATTCCGGTGCAAATGTGAATGCACCCTTACAGATTTTGCATTGGGGCCCAGGACCTTGAGGTTACGCCTCTTTCTGGACTGCAGTGACGCTGTGAATGCGCTCCCCCCATCAGCTGACACATAAGCAAACCCTGGCTGCAGTATAAGGTTCCATTCACATTACGGTTTTCTTATATCCATCTAGCAGATTCGTTTAAAGGATGAAAAGAAAAACGTACGGCGTCTGTTTACATAAAGAAAAATCCTAAAAAAATCCATTTCTTTCCATCTTTTTTATTAAACATCGATGTCTACGGAAAGGGAGGACCTGCTAAACGGATGTAAAAAATGTGATGTGAATGGAGACTGAGAGACACGAGATTGTCAGCAGCACATTGCTCAGTGTGAACAAGGACATGGTGCTGGCGATCGATACGGTGCACTAGTTGGCGCCACATTTCTTTCAACCACTGATATTGACACTTAGAAGTTATGGCCCCCGTCCCCCCATTTGTCACTTACGTTTTGCGAATGGCGCAATATCAATTTCTATCAATTTGTTTTGAAACAACTGGAAATGAAAAGAGATAAAGATATAATAACAATATCAGGGAGAAAAAGCGGGAGCAAAGGGCGACATTATGTGGAGGAGGGGCACAGGGGGCAACATTACATGGAGGAGGGGCACAGGGGGCGACATTACATAGAGGAGGGGCACAGGGGGCGACATTACATGGAGGAGGGGCACAGGGGGCGACATTACATGGAGGAGGGGCACAGGGGGCGACATTACATGGAGGAGGGGCACAGGGGGCGACATTACATGGAGGAGGGGCACAGGGGGCGACATTACATGGAGGAGGGGCACAGGGGGCGACATTACATGGAGGAGGGGCACAGGGGGCGACATTACATGGAGGAGGGGCACAGGGGGCGACATTACATGGAGGAGGGGCACAGGGGGCGACATTACATGGGGGAGGGGCACAGGGGGCGACATTACATGGAGGAGGGGCACAGGGGGCGACATTACATGGAGGAGGGGCACAGGGGGCGACATTACATGGGGGAGGGGCACAGGGGGCGACATTACATGGAGGAGGGGCACAGGGGGCGACATTACATGGAGGAGGGGCACAGGGGGCGACATTACATGGAGGAGGGGCACAGGGGGCGACATTACATGGAGGAGGGGCACAGGGGGCGACATTACATGGAGGAGGGGCACAGGGGGCGACATTACATGGAGGAGGGGCACAGGGGGCGACATTACATGGAGGAGGGGCACAGGGGGCGACATTACATGGAGGAGGGACACAGGGGGCGACATTACATGGAGGAGGGGCACAGGGGGCGACATTACATGGAGGAGGGGCACAGGGGGCGACATTACATGGAGGAGGGGCACAGGGGGCGACATTACATGGAGGAGGGGCACAGGGGGCGACATTACATGGAGGAGGGGCACAGGGGGCGACATTACATGGAGGAGGGGCACAGGGGGCGACATTACATGGAGGAGGGGCACAGGGGGCGACATTACATGGAGGAGGGGCACAGGGGGCGACATTACATGGAGGAGGGGCACAGGGGGCGACATTACATGGAGGAGGGGCACAGGGGGCGACATTACATGGAGGAGGGGCACAGGGGGTGACATTATATGGAGGAGGGGCACAGGGGGCGACATTACATGGAGGAGGGGCACAGGGGGCGACATTACATGGAGGAGGGGCACAGGGGGCGACATTACATGGGGGAGGGGCACAGGGGGCGACATTACATGGAGGAGGGGCACAGGGGGCGACATTACATGGAGGAGGGGCACAGGGGGCGACATTACATGGAGGAGGGGCACAGGGGGCGACATTACATGGAGGAGGGGCACAGGGGGCGACATTACATGGGGGAGGGGCACAGGGGGCGACATTACATGGAGGAAATTACGGAAAAAGAAGGAGATGACGGGAGACGGAGAGGCAGCAACTTACATTATAACTCCAACTAACTCACTCTGTCAGATTCCGCTCGGCAGCTCCTTGTATAGCGTCACATGATGTCATAATTGTCCGGTTCCATACTGCAACGGTCACTATAGATATTAGAATGCAGCTTACACAGCAGCCAATCAGAGTGCAGCTTACACAGCAGCCAATCAGAGTGCAGCTTACACAGCAGCCAATCAGAGTGCAGCTTACACAGCAGCCAATCAGAGTGCAGCTTACACAGCAGCCAATCAGAGTGCAGATTACACAGCAGCCAATCAGAGTGCAGATTACAATTCTTATACCGCTCTGCAAAACTGAAAGCTGTGATTGGTTGCTATGGACACCAAGTCTATGCCAAGCTCCTCCCCCTTAGGGTCTGGGGCTGATCAGCCCTCCAGCACTGCACTGATACACAGGAGGTCACAGTCCTGCACGGAAATAATGAAGTACTACCACCACCATCATCATCCTCACTACCATCTGTGTCACCGCTACATGCTCCAACCACCTGTGCTACAGGGCTGCCGCGCCGTGTACTACAGGGGCTATCACATGTGGCGTGTCCTGGACATGTGCGGTGGCTGTAATATGTATTTCCTGCTCCCCCTGCTGGTTATGGGTGTACTTACCTCCCAGCCGTCCCGGGTCCAGCAGGACAGTGACTAATTTCGGATGTCCCTGCTTCCGTGCAGATGAGTTGAGTGCAATGGTGAAGCCGCCGTCTGCTCCCTGCTCTGATATTTGGCCCGGTCTCGGTCCCTGACAGAAGTGGCAACATACAGATGGTCAGTCAGGGCGCCAGGCGTCAGACCCCTATCAATCAGATATTTATGGCCTATCCTGAGGATAGGTCATAGAAAAAACATTAGCCCAGCCAATCCCTTTAAGATTTAAAGGGATCCTATCACTCAGATCAAATTTTTTGTCCCTAACACATAGGAATAGCCTTAAGAAAGGCTATTCCTCTCCTACCTTTAGATGTCTTCTCCGTGCCGATGTTCCGTAGAAATCCCGGTTTTCGCCAATATGAGTTCTCTCACAGCACTGGGGGCTGTCCCCAGCACTCAAACAGCTTCGTTACACAATAAGTAAGCGGTCATTTTCTTGTGGCCTGTGGGCATGCGCCGGAAGAAGTTGCCGTTTCTGAAGAAGATAGAGGCGGCGCTGGAGAGTTCTCTCGCAGCATTGGGGACGCCCCCAGTGCTGCGAGAGAACTCATTTGCATACCGGCAAAAACCGGGCTTTCTACAGAACAGCGGCGAGGAGAAGACCTCTAAAGGTAGGAGATGAATAGCCTTTCTTAAGGCTATTCCTACGTGTTAGGGAGCAAAAATTCAATCTGAATGATAGGATCCCTTTAATAAAGGCCCTGAATAACGTGACATGCCTGAAACTCCAAGAGTCTCTGGCCCCTTAATAAATCAGGCGCATTCCCCTGAATCAGAATGGGAACTACACCAGTCAGGAACGGTCTTGACCCCCTATATAACTCGTACAAGATTTCTGCCATGACTTGTAATAAAGTTTGGGCCGAGGTGACCCCACCCTGGGCCTCTCCGCTCACAGAAAGCACCAAATGAGGTATATAAAGCGGGATGTGACGCGTCTCAGGCACAAGAAAGGGCCGTACCCCACCTTAATACCCATCTACACCAGTAAACGGTCACAGATGGGTTAATAAATCCCCCCCAACGAGTCGACGCTAATACAGAGAGCAGCAAAAGGTACAACAAGAAGGATACGGAACGGGGTGGAATTATTTTTTTTTTATTTTGCAAAAACAATTCTGGGAAAAAAAAAAATTAAAAAAAAAATTAAATCACATTGCAAAGAAACGAATCAACAAAAATGAGACCTCGCAGCGCCGAAGGAAGCAAATCTCGTAAACGTTGTATTTATTAAATATTTATTGTATGAAAAAAAGGACCATGTACAAAACAGCCGTTCTGTGAACAGGAGATGGAGGTTCATTAAAAAAAAAAAAAAAAAAATTTGCACTTTAAGCTTTTTTTTTTTTCCTGTTGTCGGGGTTTTTAGGTTTTTTTTCTCCCTGAAGTCTTTTGCAGTGCAACACAGAGAATACTAGCACTGGACGTTGTGCAATTTACAGAGGGAACAGAGGCAGAGTAAAGTGTTTTAGGATGGCGGGACGTCTTACAGTGTTTTTTTTTGTTAAATAGCAGCGACTTTATTTAAAAAAAACAAAAAACAAAAACACAACAAGGCGAAAGGCTGCAGCGCCCTCTGGTGTACGAGAATGGAAATCCACTCTGCTGCAAATATAAAAAACAAACCTATAGTGTCTAGTATTGTCCCGCTAGTCAAATAATCAGAGAAAATCGGCGCCAAATGTTAAGTCGATGTTAAAAAAAAAATAAAAAAAATTCACAATTATAAGTTTTCCAGTTTTGTTAAAATAAACCTTTGGAGCCCCCCGGGGAGTCTTCCAATTGTACGTAAAAACACAGAGGCGGAAAATGAAGGAGAAGGTACGTTTCTTGACTCTGTCCTTCCAGAAGAACAAGTTTCCTTGGAAATGTCTTTGTTACAGACACTGAGGCCGTCTTGCCAGGCTCGGGGGCAGGAGTCGTTTCTTAAAGCAGGAGGTTTGAGGCAGAAGGAATACATTGGTTGATAAATGTCTGTGTGACGCTGGTTCACCGAATCCTCTTCTGCTGGCGAGCTCTGTAGATGTCGTGGACGGGGGGCACCACCGCTCCCTTTTCTTCGTCGTCGTCAGAATCTTCGTTGGGTCTTTTAACGGATTTATTGATCAGGGTGTTCGCTTCTACCGGGCCGTTGCCTTCCATTAGGAGTTCTGCCTGGCCCCCGGTTATTACCCTCACGGCCTCTTCAACAGCTGCAGGGACAGAAAAGCCTGGTCAGTGGTATTTGGCTCTGTTCACATTGGAGGTATACTTATTTATACGATACAGTTTTATGTGCGTCCGTCTATCACACAGACCTCTAGACTGCTATATAGTGCATAGAATGGCGTACAGTAACACCAGGTTCTCCCACTTGCACCAGATGATCCTTCTTGAATCATTGCTCTGGTTTCTGGCTGCAGCAGGGAAGTGTATGGACAGCGGGACCCCCTCCCCCAGCAACGTAGGGACAGCGTGAAATTGGGGACCCCCTGCTTAACATGAACTGCACCTTTCAGAAGGACAAAAGATCTCACTAATGACCAAGCGCCATTACTCTGTCCTCCTCCTCCTCGCCCTCTCCTCTGCCTTTGACACAGTTGACCACTCCCTCCTGTTAGAAATTCTCTCATCCCTTGGTATCTCAGACCTGGCCCATTCCTGGATCTCCTCATACCTCACCGACCGCACATTCAGCGTCTCCCACTCGCACACCACCTCCTCACCTCGCCCTCTCTCTGTAGGTGTCCCCCAAGGCTCCGTCCTAGGACCCCTCCTGTTCTCCATCTACACCCTTGGCCTGGGCCAACTCATAGAATCTCACGGCTTTCAGTACCATTGCTATGCTGATGACACCCAAATCTACATCTCTGGACCAGACATGACCTCCCTGCTGGCCAGAGTTCCAGATTGTTTAGCGGCCGTAGCCTCCTTCCTCTCCTCCCGCTTTCTCAAACTCAACATGGAGAAAACAGAGTTCATCATCTTCACCCCACCCAATGTGGCCCCTCCACCTGACCCATCTATCAAAGTCAACGGAACCACAATTACCCCTGTCCCACAGGCCCAATGCCTTGTGGTAACCCTGGACCCCGACCTATCCTTCAAGTCACATATTCAAACCCTCAACACCTCCTGCCGCCTCCAGCTCAAGAACATCCACCAAATCTGCTCCTTCCTCACCCCTGAAACTACTAAAATGCTCGTCCAGGCCCTCATAATCTCCCACCTAGATTACTGCAACACCCTTCTCCATGGACTCCCAGCAAACACCCTCGCCCCCCTCCAGTCCACCTTACACTGTGCTGCTCGCTTAATCCATCTCACCCCCCGATCCTCATCGGCTGCTCCCCTCTGCCAGTCCCTCGAATTGAGTTCAAGCTACTAACGCTAACATACAAAGCCATCCACAACCTGTCCCCTCCATATATCTCTGACCTCATCCTCACCTGTCCCCTCCATATATCTCTGACCTCATCCTCACCTGTCCCCTCCATATATCTCTGACCTCATCTCCCGCTACCTGCCCACACGTAACCTCAGATCCTCCAATGACCTCCTACTCCGCTCTGCTCTCATCCGCTCCTCACACAACCGTCTCCAAGATTTCTCCCGTGCATCTCCCATACTCTGGAACTCCTTACCACGACACATAAGACTGATCCCCACAATCACAGGATTCAAGAAAGCCCTGAAGACTCCCCTATTCAGGAAGGCCTACAACCTCCAATAACACTATCACCGCACCCCCATCTGTACAGTCTCCCCCTCTCCTTCTGTCTCTACCCCTCTCCTCTCATAGACTGTAAGCCCTCGCGGGCCCGGCCCTCTACCCCACTGTGCCAGTCGGTTATTGTTAGTATTATATCTACCTGTATATTCTGTGTACTGTATGTAACCCCCAAATGTAAAGCACCATGGGATTAATATAATAATGTACAGAACACCATGGGATTAATATAATAATGTACAGAACACCATGGGATTAATATAATAATGTACAGAACACCATGGGATTAATATAATAATGTAAAGCACCAGGGAATTAATGGTGCTATATATATATATAAACAATAATAATAATCTTTCTACTCACTGTCTGGTATCTTGCAGCGTCGGAAGATTTCCATAAGTTCATCGACCTGTACAAAGGGACCCTGTCCAGATGAATACATGGTAAGTTGTATTAGTATATCAATAAGAGGAAAACCATAAAGCTGTAGTCAAATATATACATGAAGAATACATAATAGAGCAAGCCACCAATGTCTGATAGATGCAGGTCCCACTTTTGGACAGCAGAGGTCCTGCTTCATGGGAGCCTCCCAACCCGCCGGTCGCCGCATCCATGCAGGGACTGAATTGGACAAGTGCAGTCACTACTTCATTCTCTCTCTGTCTGGATGTGGCGGCCTCATGAGATGGGTCAAGAGACCCCATTCTCCACCTAAGTCCTAAAGGTGGGCCTCACATTGATAGCACATATGGCACATCCTATCTCTCATTTGGGAATACCAATAAACAGGAATATTTGTCCCACATAATTGGTTGCATTGGTTGTCAATATGGGAACTTGAGCAAAGGGGATCTAACGCCCCCCATCACATACCTGGTAGCACAATGGTGGAGGAAGCAGCTTCATTAATAGCACTGCAGCAGGAGGCACAGGAAACACCCCGCCCGGGACTGGATGGAGGCCGGGAGCTAGAGGACACACAATACAAATCTGTCATAGAGAAGCGGCACCTGGAGAGTCAGCTCAGTCTAGAATAGTAACCATGACTTACGGGCAAGGTGTCTAGGCTGGAATGGGATCATTTGGCTGGTGTCTGGTTTGGGGTACTCCGGTTTTCGGTCAATTTCATCCTTAAGAGATGGAACTATAGAAGGCGCTACCACAGGGTCTGGGATCATGGCTGCTAATTTAGCACGGGAGACATCCTGAAAGATAATCGAGCAATAAATTTACATTTCATTTACATTTTTCCACAAGAGACATCGATGGGACACCCACGGGATAAGTGACACACGACTGATAGATGGAGACCCCTCCTCTGATACCAGCACCACAGGCCGTCCTGTTGTTACTAGTGATGGGGCAGAATCAGAAGAGGGTGCGGAGTCTGCGCCACTTACTTTATAGCCTAAAGCTTTGAGTTCGCTTGCAGAGCAGGGGTAGAGGTCCATGAACTTGTACCGGTCCACCAGCAGAGCTGTCTCTTTCCCCTCGTACTCCTCCTTGAAGGCAGTGTATCTTCGCTTTTCTACTTTGAGAATACTTGCTAAGTCGCCGATGTTGCTTTCAAACGCTAAGAATCTGGCCCAGATCTCACTAAGGAGGACAAGCAAGGAGGGGTAAAGAAACTCTGCCGAAAATACACCCGACCGGGCACAGTCGTAACAGTGTTAAGTGTGTTGTCATCTGCAGGGGAAACACGGCTGGCAGATAACTCTGCCCCAAAACTGTAACCCCTTAGGTGCTGCAGTGACTAGCCAATGCTTAAGTACACGAGCTGATGGCAGAATATTGAGGAATATTCCCATAGACCCCCCTGGATCGGTATACATACCCTGACTTCTCTGGGGGCAGGCTCCCTGACGTTAAAACGCGCTCAAATAATACTCTAGTGTTGTTGTCCTCTGTAAGTGCAAAGAAGACAGAAAATAAAACCCAATGTGGTCACAGAAAGGAAAGCTACTAGGTCAATGTAAGGCTATACTTTTATTTGTGATGTTTATGTGACATTTTAGTTAAAAAAAATAAAAAAAAACCTACAAAAATTAATCTGAAAAACACGAGCACGGCCAGACGTCCACACAATGTCACATCGTGGTCCTCCATGGTCCTAAGCCTGGACATCCCATCATGTTAATGGATGCAAGACACGGATGTGAATGTGTAGCCGCCAGTTTACATACAGTCAGTGTGAGAGAAATACAAGCCGATCGGTTCTTTCCACTTCATATGACGCCCACATGTGAACGGACGGCACCCGTTTGCATCTGTTTTTTCTTCCATTAAACTTCTAAACCTCCGGCCCTCCAGCTGTTGTAAAACTACAACTCCCAGCATGCACGCTTGCTCCGCTGTTCTTGGAACTCCCATGGAAGTGAATGGAGCATGCTGGGAGTTGTAGCTTCACAGCGGATGGAGTGACCCCTGCTCTAAACGGATGTAAACAGAACGGTGTGAGCGGAGCCTTCACCATGTGAGCTATTGTGATCTTTACCCTTCTCACTGAGAATCTATCTAGATATTGCAGGATCTGTGTCAGTGTAAAGAACTTACCATTGAGGTGAGATAAATAATCGATATAAGCAAGAACGTATTCGGGAATGTCTCCATACTTCTTTAGACCTAACTCAAAAATCTTAAAGGCCACTGATGTGTCCTAGAGGAAAAATAGATGTTACAAACAAATGAAGACTATATATATATATATATATATATATATATATATATATATATATATATATATATATATATATATATATATAGATCCTACATAGTAAAGTATAGATACGTTAGCGGAAAATGTCCCAATAGGAATCTAGCAAGGGGCCACAGCAGGTCAGCCATGTATAAACCCGGTAATGTCAGAGACGTACAACATCCCCAGATGAGGCCTCTGACATATGTAATATATTACTGTGTATTATCCTGTACCTGTATTACTAGGCTGCTGTAACATGCTGAAATTTCCCCAATGTGGGACTATTAAAGGATTATTTTATCTTATGTTACTGTACAGGCATAGTGTGATAGGTGTCAGCCAGTGATTCACATTTTATTGCACCCTTCTAAAAAGTTATACCACCACATAGGAACCCATCATATGCCTAACGCTCCTCTGGTATATGCCGTGTACATACTGTAGAGGTCACTGGCCGTTTTCATGGCACACAAGCCAAATATGTGCAAATAACAAGCCTAAGTAAAGTTCTGTACATACAAGACCTGTTGGATTCTCACCTTGCTACAATAATACTCCATTAAGGCCGCTGTGACGTACACATGGTGACGGGTCCGAACATCTTCTCTGGCTTTTTTGAATATCATTCTGCCAGCTTTAATGCCTTCTGCCCTTCTGGCAAATTTCATGTATTGGATATAAACCTGGAGGAAGGAATCCTTCACTATTAGACTATCGAATCCTGACACATCCCTCTAGTCCGAGGATCAACACAACATGTCGGTAATGGGTAAGATCAGCTGCTCCTTGCTTACACTAGATCTTACACCTTGGCTGACTTTAAGAGAACTTATAAGGGCAATTTGAGATACAAACCATCCATGGGTCCTTATGGAGTAGGGGGCTTAGTGTGACCGAGTGCAACGCTCCGTTCCTAAGATTATAAGGCAGGTCTTATCCTGCTCCGTATCATTGGAACAGAACAGATTGGAAGCCCCCATAGAAATAAATGCATCACAGAAGACACCTGGATCTCATCTGAGGGTCATCTGGGTGCATTTGGATAAAAAACAAAAATAGGCCCCCACTCAGCAAGCACGCTCGGTCATGTGCCAACTAGAAAACAGCAAAATTCTGAATTCTTTGCTTTGTTTGAGGATGGAGTTTAAAAAAAGAAAAACTGTAAACGGATTAATAAATTCCGAGTATAATATGGATTAGGGAAAACCAAATTAGGAAAGTATTCAGGGGTCGGCAACCTTCAGCTCTTCAGCTGTTGTAAAACTACAACTCCCAGCATGCATATTTGCTCTGCTGTTCTTGGAACTCCCATGGAAGTGAATGGAGCATGCTGGGAGTTGTAGTTTCACAGCAGCTGGAGAGCCGAAGGTTACTGATCCCTGGTATAAGGACTAATGACTTGTAATAATCAAATCGAGGGATGAGACAGAAACTTACCAGTGTAGGGTCAATGTCTTCTATGGCAAGGAGTCTATTATATATACTGTGCGTCTTATCATACTTCATGCGACTCTACAAGGAGAACATTTATATTAGTGTAGAATTATAGAACCTCTAATGTATAAAGCCCCTTGTCGTATACGAATAGTGAAGGTGGATATAAGAAACTTTGGAGATATAGGAAGGGATCTGCTTCAGCTGCTCTCCTCCTTCTTATCTTTATCTATATTCAGCTCACACACAAAACTCTATGGAGAGGGGAGGGGGAGGCTGATAATTGATGTATTGCCTCATTCGGTGCAGTGGTAGAGTCTGATCTTGAAGATTACTTTTCTAGCTTCCCCTTCCCTTTCCATAGACTTCTATGTAAAAAGCAGCTCAGCCTGATAGATAGAAAAGGCAGCAAAGGTTTCTTTTTGAAACCTTCAATAGCAGCGCTCCCTATAGATTGAAGAACCTCTACAAGGCAGATTTTATGGGTGTTATGTATTATGGCTGAATGGCGTGTCGGACACTAACCTCTTCATAGTCGGCATAGGCAAAATACAGCAGCATATTCTTTTTCAGCAGGGTACTAATAGCACGCTCATAGATATTGGCAGCTTCATCACTGAACAGTTTTGCATTGTTCATATCCTGTAATGAGAAGACACAAGTAAAGTATATGTAATACTATCCTACATGATCCTGATAACATACGGACACATCAATTACATGAATGCAACGTACAGACTAGTGTGCGGTCAGAGGAGTAAAGCGGTCCATACACATAGCGGCCGTCTCCTCTCTCCCTATTCAGTGCCCATGAACACTTGGCTGGGCAAAGCCTACAGATCTATAGGAAGGTGCAGAGAAATAGCACGCGCCATCAGCCATCTAATGTGGCCACCCTTAGCCCCTGAACTGGGAGTTGTGGCCTAGCTGGGACCCAAGGGACCATCAAAAGCATCCCTGGGACCAGATGAGTAGACGGATACTCCAGAGACAACCCCTTTACAAAATGCAAGTTTTTCGGTGCACAGCGCTGTCACCAGTGTGAGCAACATGACAATGCATTTATATAAGTTTCATGAAACCTAAATACTAACGAAGGTCACCATTTGCATTTATCAGCTAAACTTACTCCTTTTTCAGCGAGCAACTTGCTGGACTGTTCCAGGTACTGAGCAGCTTCATACCAGATGTCCGGATGGTGTCCGAGAACCAGAAGACATTGCTCATACGCAAACATGACTGAAAGACCCAAGACTGAGTGTTAACAGGACTTATAATACAGGATCAGCGCACTGTCTATGCAATTTTACAGTAATAACTGCACACGATTAATTCCATATCTTAGTACTTCAGGGATTACCAATAGGTGTGTAGTATTGTGAAAGACAAGTCAGATCTGTACAGTCTCTAAAAGCTGTTGCCCTGTAGAGTTAAACCTAACAGGGGTGTGAAGTGGACTATGACACTTCTCACCACAGCGCCTTTTCTTAGTCATGTATCTTGGATGGTCTGATTATTCAGATGGTTCAGGTGTCTGCAACAACAATTAGCTCTGAGTAAGTTTTGCACTTAGCTCTTGTTCTGATGCTGAAGCATGGGGTCAATACCCTGTGTGCGCGATTGTGCATGGGATTTTCCTGCATGGCAGGGTTCTGTCTGCATTTGGGCATAGCCTTACCCTTCATTCACATCTGCGTTCGGTAGTCCGTTTGGGGAGTCCACATGGGGACCCCCCTGAACGAAATACTGAATGCAACTGCAAGTGGTGTGCAGGGAAAGAACATGGACCCCATAGACTATAATACGGTCCATGTACTGGCCGCACACTGCCTGCACAAATCATGCAGATGTGCAGTGAAAGAACATGGACCCCATAGACTATAATGGGGTCCATGTGCTGGCCACACACTGCCTGCACGAATCATGCGGACAGGAAAGTAGATTGTGAAGTACTTTCCTGTCCGCAGGTTCCCTGCAGAGATCTGGCGGCAAGCACACGGACCCCATTACAGTCTATGGGGTCTGTGTGCTTTCACTGCACACCGCTTGCAGTTGTGTTCAGTATTCCATTGGGGGAGGGTCCGCATGCGGACTTCCCTGGACGGAATACCAACGTAGATGTGAACAAGGCCTTAGATTGACCGTTTTTTCTGCACCTCGTTTTGTGATGAGCGTCTGGTCCTCGGTACGAAGCGGATTGCTCTTCTCCCACTGAATATACTTCTTCCACATCTCCACCTGTTGGGCTTCCTGTGGGGTGTTCTGTGGGGGCACGGAGGGGGCGTTGCGGTCCAATCCTTTCATCACAGTTTCATATTCCTGAGAGCAGAAAAAGACAAAACAGGAAACATTAAAATAAATAATTGCACTTTGAGTGATCTGTTACAAGGTCTGCAGATAAATATCTCGTGTCTGTGGACAGATTCAGGCTATGACTCTTTGCAGGGCCTATCGTTACTTGGCCACGTCTTACCTTTGCCACCCTCCTGGCATTCATATAGTCTCTGCTCCGATCTTCTATCATCTTCTTTGCTAGGTGAATATTAATACCCTGCAGATAAGAGCACAATGGGTTACACTTGCCGGCGCGGACCCCTCTTATAGGCCGCAGGGTTCACCGTCGCCGCCGTACACATTACCTCTTCATACTTGTTGTAATCTCTCCAGAGCTGCTCGATGTTAATCATAGGATTGACGCAACCCCTCTGATAGACCCTGCGGACGGCCGTGATTCTTTGATTTTCTGCGTAGGATCCCACGGCTTCCCTAATATCAAAGAAACATCACAACGTATTTAGACATATCATTGTGACCTGAGACTTGATCTGACGGAGTGTCTAATCCTTCCCTGCATGGGGGAGCCTCAGTCCAAAAAAGAAATTCAGAATCACAGTCATTAAGAATTCCAGATCCGTTCCGACACTCAGCTTTTTGCTACGTTGTTTTATTTTACAAGTCTCGACCTAACCCTTAAAGGGGTTTACAGGTTGGAAAGCATTAAAGGGGCCACGGTCAAGCACTGCAGCCCCTTTGGAACCTGGCACAGCGCCGTACCTTCTGTAGTGGTTGTAAATGGTACTACACTTAAAGGGGATGTATAGACCTTAGGATAGGTCATCCACTGAACATCAGTTCCACTTCTCAGGGTACGTGACATCAGGTGACAAGTCACGATCACAGCCCAGTCCCATTCAAATGAATGGGCTGAGTTGCGATACCAAGCACAGCCACGGCACAAATCTACAGCGCTGTGCTTGGTAAGTATTGAAGAGGATGCAGCACACATGCGAACACTGCAGCCTCTTCTAACAGCTGATCAGCCCGGGTGTCAGACCTAAGAATAGGTCATCAGATTTGTCAGGCGCCAGGAGCAAAGTGTCCGATCTAATTTTAGGACTGTCGGCGGGGTAAAGGTCCCCCAAAGCCTCAGCAACGACACAGTAAAAATTTCACAGAAATCGACTTACACTCCTTTCAAAAAATTGATGTAATCCACCCATATCTGCAAAGGCAATAAAAGAGGGTTAGTTCAGCTGTAATAACACTGCCCACGCCTCGTATCTGCGGATTGTGAAGAGCAATTACCTGGTAGGACATGATTTCCATGCCAATTTTATCCAGAGCGAAGTCGTACGCCTGGGCCATTTTTTCCCTGAAAGACAAGGAAATTAAACAATTTTTGCTGCCAGTTAGCAATGAGGTTTTATGTCAACAAGTCCGGAACAATTTTACTCTAAAAGTTCACGAAAAAGAAGCAGCGGCCGCCTTTAACCCCCCTGATGCCGGAGCAAATTTACTATTCTCATTTCTACCTTCCAGAAACCAGAAATTTTTTGCATTTGTCTTAGCTGTATTTTTTTAATATACAATAGGGTTATATTATAGGGTACATTAAAGCATTATTTTTTCGGGGGGGGGTTTAAGACATTCACTGTGTGGTAGCAATGACACCATCACTTTAGTTTGCAGGTCAGTAGGATTGTGGCGTTATCAAATTTATGTAGATCGTCACGTTTCCTATTTGTATAGATTGTCACATTATGGCTGCAGCACATGTTACATTTGTCCCTATAACAGGGGGCGTGTACAAGGATCGGTCTGCCCCTCCCCATTACTACTGCTGCTATTGGTCACTAGGTGCCTCTCTTCTAGCTAATTTCCCTGTTACCAAGGAACTTCCATCCATAAATGCGAGGCCTGGTTCACAACTGCGTTCGGTAATCTGTTCGGGGAGTCCGCATGCCCCCCCAGCGGTATATAGTCTATGGGGTCCATGTGCTCTCACTGCTTGCCAATGTGTTTGATTTGGGGGATAGGGAGAACCCCTTGCTGACGTCCCGAACGGATTACTGACGCCGATGTGAACAGGCCTAAGACTGATTTATAGTGGGTGAAGGGGAAGGATTTGTTCTGCCCTCACACAGTGGATAGCAAGGGGAAGGGTGCGATTCTCCTCACATACTCTACACATGTCTGCAAACTGTTGATCTGTGCAAAGGACTGAACATTCTGCAAATCTCAGAGTTTGCAATGCAAGAAAAGTCTTCTATATACTTGTATCTACTGGCTGCTTGTGATTGCAGATCGGATATTATTCACAGCTTTCCAGTCTGTTTATAGATTTCTCTTTTCCTGTGTCAGGGATCTTTGTAGCGACATCATGTCTGCATGTATTTGCCCTGTATCTATAGTTCAGTGTCCCTGGCTCTCCTATTATAGTCACTATTATACATGTAGATAAACCAGTAGTAGTTATAATGGATAGGGGAGGGAACAGACTGCTCATTGTACATACCCACAGCCTCAGAGAGAAAAGTAACATGTGCTGCAGACATAATGGGGATACTAGCAGCAGAAAAATTCATAGGACATTACGTATGAAATGTTACCCAGCCGTAGAACGGACTGTCCAGAAAGACTCATCACATAATTCTAGTTATATTTCTTACAACCACCGTGGCAAAATCCTGACCAAAAAGGTGCATTTAGAGGACTGTGGTTACAATCACGTGGATTTGTTTTGCGGCCATGTTTATAGAGGTGGGATACATTTGGGTAACATGTTTCAGTGTTTTCTATCCCAGTGAAGCCTCGGTGTATGAGCAAGCGTAACGGCCCCTCTGCACTAATATTAGTCCCTTTGGTCCGAGACTTACTAGGGATGTTCTGAGCCCCATAGGATGACAAAACAAGGTTAACACAAGGTCCTATAGATATAGGATACCTACTTGTAACTTGGAAGTTTCCCTTTCGTCTCCCGCACGTAAGACACGTAACACTTCCACAGGTCTATGTGCAAAACTTTCATCAGACATCTCTGAAATAACTGTACATAGAGAGAAGCTTGGTGAAATAACAGAAGTCACTTAAAATAAAAGTACCATAAAGCCTTCCTACACAAGTGTGGACCCCAAGGTTTACTCAAGATCTAAGTCAGTTCCAGAGGGATGTTAAAGGGATGGTGCATCTCATATTCCTATGAGGGGCCTTAAACCTGTCCTGACCTTCGCTTGGACCCGTTCCCAGCACCTCCATTTGTCTGTATACAGGTCCCCTGGCTGTTTGTGCCAGTCCCAGGCCACAGTGGTCACCTCTTCACAAATGGCACATGCCAAAGGTGAAGAGGTCACTGCCAAGGACTGGGATTGGCTGCAGTGGTCCCTCGCACAACTGGAACGTCAATGGAGACCCTGTATATAGACGAATGGTGCATCCGCTGCTGGAAACCAAGGCCCAAATAGAGGCAAATGCTGGTTTGTTATAGTTAAGGGTTACACAGCAGCAATATTTAATAATAAAGAAATTTTCCAACTTGTAATTTTAAAACGTGAAGCCATGCAATGTATCCACAACTTGTAGCCTCCCTTAAAGGGATTTTCTCACCTCAGCAACTAATTTGCAGATTGGAAGGGTTCGACTCCTGGGACATCCACCAATCGCGAGAATGGGGATGTTTTTCTCCCAAGAGTAATGGTCAGACAATGAAGCAGGGGTAAGTCTAGTTTCCATAGGACAGTTAGAGATAGCCAGGCACACTGGATCAATGGGGGTCCCAGTTGTCCAACCTCCACCAATTTACAGCTTATCCTCCTGTCGAGGTGGGAAAGTCCTGTAAATGGGGCCTTTAATCCTGTCTTCATAGAATATCCCACAGAGGATCATATTTAGATCTGGCAAATCTGGAGGCCAAGTCAACACTGAACTCTATCATGTTCCTCTACAGGGTGGTGGGTACATCATCCTACTGTTCAATGTTTAGGGAGGTGACATGCCAGGACCCAATGGTTTTCCACCAGAGTATCACACATGACCTCCACCAGCTTACCTACATGGTGCCACCACATCCTAAAATATCCCACATTAACTTGGACATCCCCATGAATCCTCTAACCACGTGACCTTCTTTCATTGCTCCATGGTCCACTTCTGACACTCATTACAGGTGCTTTAAGCACTGAGGAGGGGTCAGTGTGGGCGCTCGGACTGGTCTGCCATGAGCTGTGGTGCCCTTTGTGTCCTAGCACCTTCTGCCACAGCCAGCAGTAAGTTTTTGCAATTTTTCTGAGGGATCAGACTGTGCATTGACTAGCCTTAGGTTCCCCAGTTGACCCTCCTTGGACCAACCAATACGTAGCAGAAAACCCCACCTCCCATTTGGCCTGTTCTTCCCAGTCATCCTAATTTAGCTGATAATTTTGCACATTTTTATGCTTCCAACACATCAGGCTCTTGCACTGACTGTTCTCTTGCTGCCTAATATATTCCAGCCCCCTGAGAGGCGCCATTGTCACTGGATAATCTGTGTCCTACAATGTACCGGTAATGTCGGAGAACTACCCATGTATGACCACAGGCCGCTTTATATTAGAACTTCATTAGCAAACCTCGGAGAAGCCGAACAAACTCACCTTCTCAACCTTGTCGTAATTTTTAGCTTTAACCTGCGCATATAAGAAGAAAAAAAAAAAAAAAAAAGTTAAGATGTTCGAGAATCACGTCTTAGTATCCTGAATCTACTGGACTTGTGATTAATGGGGTTATGCCATAGAAATATCTATCAACGTGGAAAAGGATAAATTGCTGATCATTGGGGGGTCCAGACGAACCCTCGCTACATTCACAATGGAGACAGAACATCATCCCCAATCTTGGGATCAATGGGGGTCAGCAGTCAGACCCCACCGATCCTCTATCCTATGGGTAATATTTTTTGTGGCACAATTCGTCCTAAATTATTGCCAAAGACCCGACTCCCAAGTTTGTTTTGTGACTAATGTATTCCCATAGACCTCTGTATATACTGTGTATATACTGTGCTATGTTAGGACAGCACGTTACATAGGAGGCAGCAGGTAAATGCAAGAACACAAGTGTAATGGGAAAAGCATAAGCAATAAAATACACATAAAAATGCGATCAGAAACAAAACCTGGAGTGCAAAGACTTTTAATAGTTGTCAGTGTCATGTTGCCTGGAGGTGTCGTATCACATATGTCTGCAAAACAGACGCAATGTCAAGCATGAACACACCACGTGGTATAAAGCATTGGGATGTTTTGTTTTTCCACTTAAAGAAGTATACTCATCTTGTAAAGTGACAGTATATCGCTACGAAAGCTCAGAATCCTACAAGATAGAAATGTTGCAGTACACTCCATGGATGCTGCATGTACAGGGCTCCCCTTCCCTCGAAATCCTGCTCCTAGAGGAAATCGCTCTGGACATGCGGCACTCGAAGCAGGAGCCGCTGATACCACATTACACAGTCTTTGTGTCCTCTGCATGAGGCAATGGATTTACAACATGACCGTGGTGCTCCAGAGAAAAAGCAGGAGGCAGAATCTGAAGTCCCAGGTTGTACAATGTACAGAATGATTGCACATGTCAGGATAAGTAAGCCTAGTAGTTCCTGTCTGATCCCGTAGTATGGCTGTGTGCGCACTCAGGGTTACTCTATACACAGTGTAATGTTACCTGGAGGTCATTCAGTAGAACAACCATCTGTGAACCATGGACAGTCCAGGCCACTGATGCTTGACGTGTATCTAAACTTTCACACAATTTAATTTTCTGGTAGAATTTGGGTCATTAATTAACAAATGTCTCCTTTGTGTGAAATCCTGGACTTTTTCACTCTTTCCCTTTTGGGCTCTCCTCCCTGTGTCTCACTGTGTATGGTGTACTTGGCTGTATGAAATAGAGATGAGGATGTGGATGGGATGGGTGACTTATAACAGCTATTAGTCCCATCCTTCACATGACACTAGGATGCGGTTCTACCTGTAGGATTGACAGAGGTGTCACTGATGGAAAGCACAATCAGAATTGGGGTATTGCTCTCTCTAAAGGTCATACAGAATATTTCTATGCAGCGGCAGTATCATATAAAACACAAGAATCTCCTCTTTCGTATGATACCAAAAGCAAGTTTCTATGCTTTATAGCCGCGAGAAGCCATGTCAGAATATGGACCGAAATGCGCCTGCAGCGGCTAGCCACGACTGTCGTGGCTTTCCGCTCTGTTCTATGCCCAAATGAATGGGCCTAGTCCGAAGGGATTGTCTTGACACGGACGCCGTGGCAGTTTCCGCCACAGAATCCACGTCAAAATAGGGCGGGCAGCTTCTCGTGGAAAAAGGAAATGACCGGCTCCCACTCAATTCAATGAGAGGTAGTTTTTTGACCTGGATTTTGACAGGGATTGCGCGTCAAAATTCAGACTTAGCAACTACTGCACCCAAAAACCATTTTAATTTTTGACATTTTCCAGTAGCTGCTGCATTCCCCCCTCAGCTTATACTCGAGTCAATGAGTTTTCCCAGTTTTTTGTGGAAAAATTAGGGGAGGTCGGCTTATACTCGAGTATATACAGTATATATTTTTTAATACCACTTCCCTAAATTTTTATGATCTTTGAAATCCCCTATATACATTGTGTTAAGGACAAGACATTTTTGGCTTTTAGGTTCAAGAGATTATTTTCATTTCCCCCATCAACAAATTCCAGGAGACAACTTTTTTTTTTTTTTTTTAAACCAATTCAATGCCAGAACTATATAAGAACTTGCGCTTTTTCAGGATGAGTTATACATTTTATTTCACATATAATTAACTAAGTGTAATTAACAATATTTTTGGGTGTTAAGTGGAGAGGGGGAAAAAAAACCTTAGTTTTTTTTACCATTTATAAAAAGCCATGGACTCTGCAAGTCAAATCTATTAACTCAAATGTATATACATTTATTTTATTAAGTATTTTTGCTAATTATATATATGTACATACATACACTGTATATTGAGCACCATTTTCCAATACACAACTTTTTGTTTTTTTTTTGTTAATCTGTCAATAAAACCAATGTGTATGGGGAACATAAAAAATAAAATTATTCTATCTGTATATACACATACACACATCTTTTTCCCATGCCTGCTGCAGTTTTTATATCGTTTTGCCTGTTTTCTACATTGTATACTTTTTGCACCACCAAAATAACTCATTTATCAATCTTGCTTGTGGTCATAAACATTGTAATGTTGTTTTCTAGGAAAGTGTCCGTTCCTTCATTTATTTCCCTTCTTTGACCCCAGATTAAATCCACACGCAGAAGTCTATGCAGCTTTAATCAACAGACAACAGAAATCTACAGAGAAGGGAAGGGGAGGAGCAGCTGAAGGCAGCGAGATAAGAGACCCCTCCGCACTATACAGGGACAACCTTATCATACAATGCGCTGGGTACACCCAACATTTTCAGGGGCTGCTCACCGAGGAATTTGGGGCTGACTTTTTTTTTTGTGGATTCCTGCTCAAAACCAGCTCCAAATACCAGTCAAAAAAAAAGCTCCCATGGTTTTCAATAGGAGGCAGTGGAGGACGCCAAAAAATAAGCCTCGTCCTGCTAGAACTTCCCTGGATTTTAGTGGCAGATTCTGTCACATAAACCCCATTGTTGTCAACCAGCGAGCAAACCTATGGCAGGAAGCCAAATTTCTGCTTCACCTTCACTGTGGGTTACACAGGGCTGGAATTTGGAGAGGGATCCAAGGAGGACTGCCTCATATTCCTCTACAAATCCCAGGATGTGCACAGGCTTGGAGCCCTGATACAGATATCACTGGGGGAACCCTCAGACCCCTTTTCACATCCTAACGTAAAGGCACGTTCCATTAAGTTGTGAAGAGGCAGAAAGACGACAGGAATCCTCCAAGGACCGAGCCTATATTTCCAGAAAACCCAATTACATGCACATTATTAGAGAATCCTGAGTTACTCCAGGTGTCCAGAGTCTCGCCTCTTAGGCTATGTGCACACAACCATGTTCAGGCTACGGGTTAGTAAAAATGACAGGATGACCTATGGATTGGTATCGGAGAGTCATCTGTAGTGTTCACTGACTCATACATCGGGACTTGTTCCAGATTTTGAAGCTCTTTGATCCGATCCGGACACAGAGCCACAAATACTACAGCTATGTATTTAGCCCATTATAACATATGGGTCAGTACTTTTATCCACAATTGTGCTCATGTGTATAAGGCCGAGTGTTGAACCATAGGCCCGCCAGGACCCACACACTCTGGGGGACTACAGTAGATGGATGCTACACCCCTTCCTGGACACCAGATCTCTGGGGAAGAAAAGGATCTGAAATTGTATTTCTACAAGCTCAATCCTTTCCGGCAGATTATCCACTGCTAGACGTGTATGAAAGTTTACTGGGATATCTGTCAGTCAGAGGAGCCTTTGGCAGACGGGTAATGTACGTGTATGGGCTGGGCCAGGATAACGGAGGGACACCTGGGGATCACCATATTGTCAATAGAATGGGATTGTTCACACAGTGACACAGTATAGTCCTTTTGTAGGATATGTATATATACACCACAGTATATACCATCAGATATACTAAAATCTCCCGCATGACTTACCCTCCGTGCAGCCTTTATGCTTTCCCTGTTCCTAGGTACGGGCGTGCCGGCACATAAAGGAGTTGGATAATGTCAAGAAATGTTTGAGCAGGTAAAAATAATTGAGAGGAAACAGCGAGGTTTTATGTATCAATAGAAAATAGCTATTGTGCTTTATATGATCATCCCCCCCCCCCCCCTGGTGGGGAAGGGGGGGGGGGTCTGGCACCAGGTCCCCCGCCGATCAGCTATATGATTTACTACTGACAACTTGATTTTCTAGCACTAATAAATGATGTAATACACTTTATTAAAGGATTTTGGCTCCTTTCTGTGAAACCTTGCACAGAAATCCAGTGTCCCAAACAGATATATCTCAGGCTTGACAAGACACAGAACATTTGTTTTGGTGTCATACGAAAGATTTTCATCTTTCACATATCACCGAAATTCTACCTGTATTTGCAAAGATTTTATCAGTTATCTAGGCAGCGGCTCCCAAACCTATGCCAACCCCAACTGTGTTTTCAACGGATGACATCTCTGGAAATAATACAGGTAGAACTGCAGTTTTGGTGACACGTGAAAGATAATCTTTTATAGGACACAAAAACTACTGGACTACTTTTTTTTTTTTTTTAAAGTGCTCAAGTATTTAAGATAACTCCTTCTCCCCAGTCTCATTTCCCTGCAATATATGAGACTGTCAATTTCCATATTCCAGTGAGAAGCAATGAGAGACACAAAGGAAAAAAAACACAAACTGGCCAAAAAGTGGATTTCACAGAAAAAAATCAAAATCCATTAAAGGGACCATTAAAACCTCTTTTTTTGTGGATAAGACGTCAGAATAGCTTTTGGAAAGGCTATTCATCTCTTACCTTTAGATCTGATCTCCACTGCGCCATTCCTTAGAAATACCGCTTTTTACCGGAATGCAAATTAGTTCTCTCACAGTGATGGGGGCGGGCCCACTGCAGCTCGAGAACACGATCCTGCGATCCCTCTATCTTCAGCTGAATCCTCCCATTCTCTGTTGTCTTCCTCCTGCGTCACCTCCGACGCCTGCACAGTTGGCTCTGCCAGTGAGACACTAGCAGAGCCGAGTGCGAATGCCGGCTGGCGGCCATTTTTGGGAGGCCGCTCCTGCATTGAACTACAAGAGCAAGAGTGGCCTCCCAAAAATGGCCGCCAGCCAGCATGCACAGTCGGCTCTGCTAGTGTTTCACTGGCAGAGCCAACTGTGCAGGCATCGGAGGTGACGCAGGAGGAAGACGACAGAGAAGGGGTGGATCCAGCCGAAGATAGAGGTGTTGCAGCATCATGTTCTCGAGCAGCAGTGGGGATGCCCCCATTGCTGCCAGAGAACTAATTTACATACTGGTAAAAACTGGTATGTCTAAGGAACGGCACGGCGGAGATCACATCTAAAGGTAAGAGACGAATAGCTTTTCTAAAGGCTATTCCGACGTCTTATCCACAAAAAAAGAGGTTTTAATGGTAGAATCCCATTAAAGTATATTATAATATTATTCATGTCACAAATGCTGCCAGAGATTATAGGTACATTTTTACTCAGAATTCCTAATAAGGTACATGAAAACGGGGGCCCCCAAACTCGGGGGGGAAAAAAAAAAAAAAAACAGAAAAAAAAAACAATGACATGAATCTAGACCTCATTCTGTGCTTTGTTAATTGAAAGCAAAATGTATTTTAAAAAAAACAAACAAAAACTGCCTAACTCATAGAGCAGTGACTGGAGTGCAGAGTATAGCAGCAGCATTTATCTGTTTGTGCGTTTTCCAGCAACCTCCTCCCCCTCCCGTCTCCATGGACTAATACGTTAAAAAAAAAACAAAAAAAAAACAAAAAACCCACATATAAAGAAATGCCACAATCCCAACGCAGCTCCACCTCCTGAGGAGAGGTCAGACTTAACATTCGACAAGGCGCGCATAGACCTTTAACCTCTTATGTGTCCTGCAGTGACAATAAGGTCTCATAGGGTGAGAAGATCACACCAACCAAACTGGCTGCAACAGAGAATGAAGGAGCAAGAACACAATAGTAGAACAACGCAAAGTATTGGGGTGCTGAGCACTTTTATTCTTGCGGGGAAACCATAAAATTCAGCAAATCAGGTTATCCACCGCAGCAGACTCAAACGACTCTATAAGATGCCTTGGAAGAAGCAGTTATAGAGAAGCTTGGGTCAGATGTGGTGGATAACCGGATTCAATTCACTATATGCTGGATTTTATGGTTTCCTTGTAAATAGAATAAAAGTGCTCTGTGCCCCGATATTCTGCAGGGCTTCACTATTCAGGTCATGTCATCTTCATGGTCTGTTGCAGCGAGTTTGGTTGGTGTGAACTTCGTGACTACAATGGGTAGACTCCAATCTTCTCACCATATTATCCCTCCCAGGCACATAAGAGGCAACGTTTCTGATATCCACTTGTACTAATCATTTAGGAAAAGCAGTTTAATAATTGGAGGTCTACTTTAGCTTTTGCCTCACCCTGAACTACTGACTCTGGAGATGAAGACTCGATCTAACAGAATCAAAGATCTATATGAAGTTGTGTGTTGGTGGCCAAATTATTTTCAAGAAAAACCAGTCCCAGGAGGGTCTGAGGCCCAAGTAAGGCTGTGCTCACACAGAGGAATTTGGAGTGGATTCCACCTCTCACAGAGTAATGCGCCGCTCATTTAGACACGTAAACACATGTCAGAGCGAGGCGCTTCAAAACAGATCCCATTGACTTCAATGGGTGCCGGCTTACACGCTCTACACATTGAAATCAATGGGTTATAAAGCCTCCCATTGATTTCAATGTCTCACATGCGTAAACCAGCACCCATTGAAGTCAATGGGATCTGTTTTGAAGTGCCGTGCTCTGACACGTGTTTACGTGTCTAAATGAGCGGCGCGTTATTCCGTGGGAACGGAGCCTTAGGCCTCATGTACACAGTCCGCTGCAGGGGGCCATAAGAAAAACTCAGGACAGGTGCCATTCCTGTCTGTTTTACGGACCCTGCTCACTGGGCCCCAATGAATGGGGCTGCAAAATAAAGGGGTGGCCGTTCCATTCCATCAGGGTTAGCAGCAGGAACACGATTGTGTGCGTGCCACCGAAATCAGCTCCAAATACCGGCTGAAATCTGCCTCCAATGGTTTTCCATAGGAACCATTGACACATTTCTCCAAGATGCTGGAGAAAGATTAAGAAGAAAAAACCTCCTACTCCCTCCTGCTGCAGATTCCACCACTACGGCTGGTTTACCCCATTGTTCCTGAGGGTAACGAGCAAGTGGACTCGCCAATGCCGTATAAACAGGAACGGAATTAGAAGAGTTTGGAATTCATCATCCCCTAAATAGTGCTTACCCAAGTAACTGATCATGATATGATAATATATGACCAATCATTATGAGGTGGCATCCAGTGGCAGCATTGTGCTCGAGATCAGGCCCAAATGAATGAGCCTAGTCGGGAGAGTCAATACGTGGAATCTGTGGCAAGATTGGTCATGTCGCTTCTTTTTTCCGCTACTAGATAGCAGAAAAAGGAAGTCAATGGGAGCCGGTTTTTGGGATTTTGAGGCGGATTCCGCACCAAAATACTCTGTGAACTCAGCCTGATAGAGCAGTGTAGGGAGTGATACAGGCAGATACTCCACTGGTTACATCATTAATCCAGTGTCATACCTAAATTTAAAGGGGCTGCCTAAGGGACCAGAGGCAGAATATGAGCTCAATGACATTCACTTCAATGTAAAACGTAGCGTAAATAAAATATACAAGTCATGTATAATGGAGGAAAGGAATACTAAAAGGTTCTCATACACGAAGACTGATGAAAGTGGATGAGAAATGTGGAACAATCCCGTCACCTGACCAATCATCTACCATCATGGTCTGGAAAGAAGTCAGCCACGCTTGAAATATTCATCCGATAGGTGGATGAAGGATCTCTCATCCACGAATGTTCTTTCCTTGAAGGAATTATACCAGTAGGATGTCACTGAACATGTAAGGTCAGATTTAATGACTGTGGCGGCCAATACGGCCTTAGAGGTCTATGGCGGTGTCTGCAAAGCGGCCCATCAACCACCAAACCACTTCTCCAATGAATATGGCTACCTTAGGCTTAGTTCACACGTAAATAACGTGTGGCTTATTTTGGTACCGGAAAAAAAATCTTCCTAATTAGGAGGCTTTTTTTTGGACCTTGCCAAGCTTTTTTTGGAGCTTTTTTGTTGTTGTTGTAAAAACAGCTTTAAAAAAAAGCCAGGCTGTTTTCCCCTCCTGTAAAGTGAATGGGCTGAAACGCGTAGCATTTTTCCCCCCCCAAAAAAAACGAAAAAAGCGGCTCTTATTTTTGCAAAAAAAAAAAAAAAAAAAAAGGTGCGGTTTTCGCCTCCCATTCTATTGCTTTCTTCAGGCGGAAAACGCCTGAAGAAAGGTCATGTCGCTTCTTTTTCTCTGCTACCAGTCTGCATAGACTAACATTGTATGGAGGAGGATTATGACGTGGATTCCGCTGTCAAAATCCTCCTCCATGTCCCCGTGTGAACTGGCCCTTAAATATCACCAAGCCAAAAGCTGAAGAGTGTACAGACAAGTCTATACTTCCAGGGTTAAAAACTTACCTCGCTGCCGGGGCTCCTAATATAGAGGAGGGGGTAAGAAGGGGAAAAAAAAAAAAAAAAAAAATTTTTTTGCTTCCAAATATTAAAAAAAAGAAAAACTCAAAGCCAATTTGGCAAAATCTACAGAACAATTTAGTAGATCAAAGCTCATTTCTGTAATCCGGTCTTCAACACTGATGGAATCTTTCTATAATAACTTTACAGAGACAAATACGTTTTTGGGTACAGACTGTGCTGAGGCTTTGGCTATGACACCACCATAAAACCCCCATTCCCGTGAGCCCGATTACATATCTTTTCCCTTTAAGTATACAGAAGTTTGTTCCCGTTTCGTCATCTTCAGCATTCCATCCCGATAACATCACCGTCCTGCCGGAGCTCCAGCGTCCTTACAGGATTCCACGCATAGCGTTTGGTTTATAGAGGTTACTCGCAGTTATCTGATCCTGGAACTTCTCCGTTTCTTGTTTCAGATCCATCCAGTCATAAAGGGGAAGTCGACAAGTTTCCTTTTTAGAGTTCTCCTTGGTCTCTGTAAATCCTATGGAACGGCTAGTTGGTTTCCATTAATTTCATGGCTGTTCCTCATCCGTCACTGAGCTGACCTCCTAAGTTCTTCTGATTGTAGATCACACATACACTCTGTTTATAGGTGAAGGATATTCTGGTAATTCTGCCTTCTGTTCTGTTCTCTGGCTATAGAAGCTTCCATACATGGATTTTTCGGATGCCAATAGCCCCATTAAGGCTGCAGCACATTTTCCATTTCTCCCCGAGACTGGAGGCATTTACAATACAGAGCAGCCTGACCCCTCCCCTATCCATTGCTACTATTACTGGTTTCTTTACATAAAATAGGAGATCCAGGAACACTGGACTTCAATAGAGGGCATGATGCAGCTAAAAACAGATCCGACAAAGAGAAATCTGACCACAATGGCTAACATCTAGAGCTGAGCGAGTAGTAATCGAAACTCCCGTTTCGAATAGCACGCATCCATAGGAATGAATGGACGCAGCAAAGTCTGCGTGACGGTGGCTCCCATTCATTCCTATGGGTGCGTGCTATTCAAAACGGCCGTTTCGAATAGTACTCGCTCATCTCTAACATCCCATGTGCAATAACGCGAACTGCTAGTTACAAATATATAGAAGTACATAGTGAACTCTCTTTACAATGTGGAAGCTGCAGAATCCTCAGTGCAGTGTATAAGTAAGGAAAGCTGTGTGCAGACATAGTGTGAGGAGCACCAGCTCCTCCCCTCTCCATTCAATATGGGAGGAGAGAACAGCTGTCCCCCTTCACTCACTGAGAAACTATCTTGATTTTAAAAGTAACTAAGGATGGAACATCCCTAGTAACAGGCAATGAACAATAAATTAGCTTGAGAGGGGAAGATTTTCAGAGGAAACAAAAACATTTTTAATCACACACACTATTGAATAAGACTTTGTCAAGTCTTTTTTAATTGCCTGAAAAGTTAGTGACAATTTAAATGGTCACCGTTTCAGAAAACGTCTCAAAAATTAATAGTACAAGCACAATGAAATGTTGTAGAAAAATGCTTCTCTCTCCACTTACCAGAATCCTCTCCCTCTCACCAAGGCTCAGGCTTACTAAACGGTCAACTACACTTACTGCTAAAGCAAGCTGAGAGTGATGAGTTTAGTGTGGGGGCACAGGATACATAAAGAATAGAGATGAGTGAGTAGTATTCGATCGAATGCTACGGTATTCGAAATACTCATACTCGATCGAGTACCACTCGCTATTCGATGCAGAACCAGCATTGATTGGCCGAATGCTATACAGTTGGCCAATCAACGCTGGTTCTTCTCCTACTTTTAGAAGTCTTCTCCGTGCAGCTTCCCCGCAGCGTCTTCCGGCTCTGAATTAACTCTGCCAGGCATCGGGCCTGGGCAGAGCCGACTGCGCATGTCTGCTTGTAGTGCGAGCATGCGCAGTCGGCTCTGCCCAGGCCCGATGCCTGGCAGAGTGAATTCAGAGCCGGAAGACGCTGCGGGGAAGCTGCACGGAGAAGACTTCTCGGAGGATCCAGCCCGACCCTCACTCGTGGACTCGGTAAGTATAATTTGATCGAATGTTGCCTACCCATGAAACGAGCATTTTCCCCCCATAGACTATAATAGGGTTCGATATTTGATTCGAGTAGTTGAATATTGAGGGGCTACTCGAAACGAATATCGAACCTCGAACATTTTACTGTTCGCTCATCTCTAATAATGAATACAGAGGGGAAGAGACATAAGACATACACAGACAGTGGTGCAGCTGCTAGTGAGTGTTGTACCTCACCCCTGTGCTGGATCCAGTGTTTCACTACTTAAAAGGGATTCTATCATTAAAATCACATTCTTTCCTCGATCACACGTAGGAATAGCCTTAAGAAAGTCTATTCCTCTCCTACCTTTAGAGGTCTTCTCCATGCCGCCGTTCGGTAGAAATCCTGGTTTTCGTCTGTATGCAAATGAGTTCTCTCGCAGCACTGGGGGCGGACCCCAGCGCTTAAACAGCCCTGAGGGCATCTCCAATGCTGTGAGAGAAATCTCCAGCACCGCCTCCAACTTCTTCAGGAATGGCCTCTCTGCGCGTCTTCTTCCGGAGCAGGGTTCAAACGTCTACAAATGCGCAGTCAGATCTGCCGTTGAGCCTCGGGCAGAGCCGACTGCACATGGACGCGTCCATTTTTTTTTTTTTTTTTGTGGCTGCTTACCCCAGCTTACTGTGTAAGCGGCCACAAGAAAATGGCCGCTTACAGCAGGCGGCCATGTGCAGTCGGCTCTTCCCAAGGCCCCGACGGCAGGGCCGACTTCGCATGTGTAGAAGTTTGAACCCAGCTCCGGAAGAAAATGCGTAGAGAGGCCGTTCCTGAAGAAGATGGAGGAGGTGCTGGAGATTTCTCTCGCAGCATTGGGGACGCCCCCAGTGCTGTGAGATAACTCATTTGCATACAGACAAAAACTGGGATTTCTACCGAACGGCGGCGCGGAGAAGACCTCTAAAGGTAGGAGAAGAATAGCCCTTCTTAAGGCTATTCCTATGTGTGATCGAAAAAAAAAAAAAAGTGATTTTAATGATAGAATCCCTTTAATGCTGCCCTCCATGCTTCTGCTTGAGAGGAGTTAAAGGAGCTGGATCTCCTTTATGTGTACAGTGTATGGAAGACAATATAACAGCTAGTATGCACACACTAGTCTAGGGTAAGATCAGTAACCAATGTGTAGGGACATCCTCAAAGGGCCCCTTCAAATCTACTATATAAGAAATTTTGTAACATTTATACGGTCCAACTAATGTGAGTAAGGGGACCAATAGGGAGCATTATATTGTGTGTGGGGAGGACCAATGGGGAGCATTATACACTGTGTGGGGAGTACCAATGGGGAGCATTATACTGTGTGTGGGGGGCCAATAGAGAGCATTATACTGTGTGTGGGTGTTGGGGGTGCACCTCCATTTGGAAGCATTCTGTGCATGCAGAGGGGGCCACTGGAGAGCATTATACATTTTTATTACAACGTTTCAGACCTAGCAGTGTTCCAGGCAGAGACTGGCTGCAAAGATATTCTCTTTCATTGATCACAAACCAGAATCAAATTATGGAGGAAGTGAGACAAAGTACATTGGTAAACGGCAGGATTTTTTCCTTGTATTATGATAAAACTTTAATGCCATAAAGGTATTGTCTATAAATTAGAGTATATACTATTTGTTCTAAGGCTGCCCCTGACTTTTGTAACCACTGAAACCTTACGTGCCTGGTGGTTGGATATCTGAACTTGGTAACAGTATTTCCTATAAGTCTGTATGGACCGTCACCACTTCTATGTGACCTCCAGCCATCTGTCTCTGCAGTATTGAGTGTGTCCTCCCCCACATACAGCACAACTGAAGTATAACATATGACAGCACTTGTCAGACACTGGGCAACTAAAGAAATCAGCTGCAAACAATCTGTCAAGGTAATTTGGGACACTAAACCACCTTATGGACCGGAGGCCTAGGCCGGGTTCACACGGGGTTTTTCAGTCCGGATTTTGATGTGGAATCCGCGTTAAAAGTCGGCTCAAAAAAACCGCTTCCCATTGAAATCTTTGCGTTCCTTTTCCCGCGAGCGGTTTGTTCCCACAATCTGTTTGTTCCTTCAGGCGAATTGAGCTGCGGATGTCCACCTCACGACATTCCCTCCCGACTTAGTCCATTCATTTGGGCCTAATCCAGAGCGAGTGCCACAGCTGGATGCCGGTGCACTGTATCAGCATCCAGTCGCGGCTAGCCGTTTTTTTGGACCAGATTCTGAGGCGGCCTCTGCGTCAAAATCCCGTCCAAAAATCTCCCGTGAACCCGGCCTTAGGGTTCCAAATTGCCTTGTTACACAGCAATCTGCAGCCACATTAAAGACCAAAAAAAAAAAAACTTAAAGAGGACGTTTTATCACTTTGGACACATGCGGTTGTATATATCGCTACAAAGTCGACAGTGCGCTGAATTCGGTTTTCTAGCGGTATATAAAACTGCATGTGCCCCAAGTGATTAAGGTCTATTTGTCTATTGGCTGTACTCCACACACAGGCGAAGTTCTTCAGCAAAGCCAGAGGCGTACACATCGGCTTCAGTGCACATGCACCAGATCTTGCACATGCGCAGTGAAGCCAAGGTGTGCATCTCTGGCTTCACTGAAGAACAGCGCAAGCACCAGAGAAGAGTCTGATCTCATGGTAAGTATAAAGCTCTTATTTTTAATGCGGCCAGAGATTTTGTTATAACACTAAACCTTCAGTCCATATAGGCCTGTGGCTAGTTTAGTGTCCTACACTGCCCGGACAGGTTCCCTTTAAAGAATAGACATTACAGTTTCCACAATGCAGGCGCTCTCTAATCTTATACCTAGCTACCATATACTGCACACAGAACGTAAAGGAGAATCTGCGTGGTGTTATCTATTCTCCTGCTCCAAAGAACAGATTAAACAATAAAACAGATTAATGGTCCCCCCCATTGACTACACTTGGGTTCTTCAGGTAGCCATTTTTTTTGACTTACACCAGTGGACAAAAAAAAAAAAAAAGGTCAGGGCTTGCAGGTCTTTTTCATCTGCAATTTCAGAAAACCCTGCGCCACATAACTGTAATGTAGGAGTAGCGGCAGAATGCTAGAGGCCATTATAGAGAAGAAATGACAAGTTTTGTTGTGAAAACTTACTACTAAGCCCCAGCAGGCCGTGTGTGCGCCTGTGTTTCAGGTCTCTCATGCGGCTTCTGCTCACTCCTCTCCCTTCCCCTCTTCATAGACCTTCAATGTAAAGCTGTAATGAAATACTTCTGGGGACTGTTGTCAGGATTCAGGAGACATTTAAAGGGATCCCATCATTGTATACCCTTTCTTTTCCCCACTTGATAACACACAGGAATAGCCTTAAGAATGGCTACTCTTCACCTACCTCTAGAGGTCTTCTCCGTGCTGCCGTTCGGTAGAAATCTGGGGTTATGAAAATGAGTTCTCTCACAGCAATGGGGACGGTGCTCAATACTACGAGAGATATCTCTATCTTCTTTCGGAACACGCTCTCCTTGTGTCTTCTCCCGTCCTGGGTTTCAATCTTCTAGGCCTCGGGCAGAGCCGACAGCGCATGCCCAGGCCACAAGAAAATGGCTGCTTACACTGCAAGCTGGTGTATGCGGCCATTTTCTTGTGGCCGCTTACACAGTAAGCTGGTGTACACATGCATTTTCTGGTGGCCTGGGCATGCACAGTCAGCTCTGCCCGAGGCCTAGAAGATTGAAACCCAGGATGGGAGAAGACACAAGGAGAGGGCGTTCCAGAAGAAGGAGGCGGCGCTGGAGATTTCTCTCTCAGTATTGGGGACACCTCCAGTGCTGGGAGAGAACTCATCTGCATACTGCAGAAAACCCAGAATTCTACCGAACGGCGGCGCGGAGAAGACATCTAGAGGTAGGAGAAGAAGAGCCCTTCTTAAGGCTATTCCTACGCGTTAGGGCAGGGGTAGGGAACCTTTGGCTCTCCAGCTGCTGTGAAACTACAACTCCCATCATGCTCCATTCACTTCCATGGGAGTTCCCAGAACAGCAGAGCCAGTATGCATGCTGGGAGTTGTAGTTTTGCAACAGCTGGAGAGCCGTACATTCCCTACCCCTGCGTTAGGGAGGAAAAAAAAGGGTATCCAATGATAGGATCCCTTTAAGTTTATGTCAGTTTAGGAAGGAAGGGAGGAGGAGAAGATCCCAGTAAGCCGAGAAAGCCATTACTCTTATAAGATTTAGGTCTTTATTACAAGTTCTTTCTTATGTGCTTGCAGCATTGATTTGTACAAAGTTTATTGAAACGTCACTGACCATCTATAAGCTGGAGCAGGGTAGCGGATACTGGGATATTATGTATATAGGTAACTATGATCCAGACGCTATGAGCCAGGGCCCAAGATTTTAATTTTCTTTTTCAAGCACACCAGTTTTTGTTTTGTTTTTTTTAAATTCAGTCACCCATATCTGATACCGGTCACCATGTATATATCCTAGTGCTGAAGAATAGACCATAACTATAAAAGCTCTGAGGGTCTGGCACTGATCCCCCACCATGCTGTGTGTAGTGGCAGATTTTGGAGCTGCATCAATGTAGTACCTAAAGCTACCACTACAGTTTGCACAGTGAGTGAGGAGCGCTGTCCTGGAACAGCGGATCTGCAGGGGTACTGGGTGTCAGAGCCTTGCAGATCTAACATTGATGACCTATCCTAGTGATACAACATCACTCATTTGTATACCGGTAAAAACCGGTATTTCTAAGGAACGGCGCAGCAGTGACCACGTCTAAAGGTAAGAGATGAATAGCCTTTCTAAAGGCTATTCCGACGTCTTAACCACAAACTGACCTTCCTTAGACAGCGAGGTTGATCATGGCAGGGCCATGGGGAGAAGAAGGGAGGGGGGGAATTACTGACTAAAATTAATTAAATGATACCATTTGCAATATTTTATAACTAGATTTATCATTTGTTACATTTGCAATTGTAAATAAAGTCAATCTCCAGCTTTTTTTTTCTCTACTGCTACTGTCTGACCGTTTATGAAGGAGGAGGAGGCAGGTTATGGCAAATGAGAGGAGTCCATGCTCTGCTCGACCAACTCCACAGCCCTGAGGATGACATCACCAAGGATCCATAAAGCTGCTACTGCAACTAAGAAAATGTAATGGGGGAAAGGGACCAGACTAAGAGGGAGAGGAACTACAAATAGTAGAATTGGGGACTGTAGGGAGCCAATTATGTGCGAGATAAAAGAGGAGAAGGGAAGTATTTTTGACATTAAAGGTAAGACAGAAGAACAGGACTGAGGACGGACAGTCTTTAGGACATTAAGATTATAAACATGGGCCCTTTAAGTGAGGTCCCTCATAATGGAGAGGAGATGTAATAAATGTCTGACCGGTGGTGACCCCACTGCTGGGACCTTCACTGACCACTAGGAATGGGGTAGAGGGAGCCCAATACATGACCACAATGAGGAGGAGCTTGAACACGGATGTGCCCTGTTATTCAATGCCTATAAGTACATAAGCTGCTGTCTTAACTCTGAACCGAAATGTGAAATTAAATCTAATATACTGTGTTCAGACTTTACAAGTTCATTTAACAAAACTATAGAGGAAAGAATATAAAACATCACATATCACTGAGTTACTCCATGGCTAAGAGTGTGTCGCTTTCCAAACATTACATTCATGTACCTGCATAATATCTCTTTACAAGACCATGGCTATTACTATTGAGCCAATCCCATCCATGTTGCTGTAACATCTTTCCAGACATTGCGTTACGGCCGCCAGGTACAGAAGTTGACCAGTGTCATCCAATGTGCTTTATAGGCCATTAAGAAGAACAGTCAATCTTTCCATTCTCTGTAAGGTGTAATGGGCCTTCACTTTATGCAGGGGAGTACCTATATGTGAAAATAGGAAAGGATCATCCTCAAAGGGTTACCAAACAGATGCCACTACCCGGTTCTGTACAATGTCACTGAATGCGAGGGCATTAAAGTCCTATAATGGAATTGAGTGGCCGAGCCTCGACAGCCTCTGAGCATTAATCCTCCTCCACCAAGACTGACCCCATAGATATCCAGTATGTGTAGTATCATCCAATAGATAGGAGTGCAGACTGGGACTTCAGCTTCATTGCTCTGCTCTTAAATCCAATCCCACAGAGGTCCGAGTGTTAGTCTGTCGTCCGGCTCATCTGTAAATCTCATCTGCAGACACCATGTGGTTGTTGCCCCTTGACAAAGATAGCTCTTGATGTCAGAAATTTATCATCCGATGAAAGTCCTTTAGCTCTTCCACTAGTCACATATGGAGATTGTGTGGCTGGAGACTTATGTACCTGTCTGCAAAGACTGGCGATGCTGAAATAGCCAAAACCCACCCAAAAGAAGTGCCCACATCGCTGTAGAATAAGAGTCCTCGGCCGATACAGAATTACAGACAACTGGAGAGACATTAATATACATCATATTACAGGTCACTACACACAGACTGAAGGCTGCACGGACAGTTTAATATCTAGAAGGTTTTGTTACTTGAATAATACATAGAAGTCAAAGTACAATAATCCATGAAATGAGACAATATCGTAATAAGAGGAAATAAAGACAGAAAAGTTTATTCAGTTAGAGATAGAAAACATCACCTGGATACAAAGTATATTAAAGTAGCGCAAATAAAGGAGCGGTGCGGTCCTGGAAAGAGTAGAATACTACAGGCCTAGCATCAGATCAGCGAGTCCGACACTAGGCCCATGCACTGTGAATAAACCAAGCTCTCCATGTCCCCAATATAGCCCAGAAATTCAGACTCTGGGGCACTTGGTCTGTATGGAGAACCTGAGGTATTTTTCTAGTTCTCTACCCCCCTCCGCACAACTGGACAGTCCTGATGGTGGTTTTAAGGTTAGATAAGGCTGAGAGTTTAAGAGACAAGTGTCTGATCGGTGTGGGGGTCCGACTGCTGGAAACACCACCCATCATGAGAACTAGGGGACTGGTGCTGGTCTTCAGCCGTTCCACAGAGATGAGGCAGCCGTGCACATGAGTAACCTCAAACCTGTACTAGAGATCTCCCTTGCTCAAGATTGGTGGGAGCCCTGGCAGCCAGACCAGCACTCACCCAGACACTCTGCCATCCTGTGGAGGTAGTTCAAGGGTATGATGACATTGTGGAATATATATAAATAAATGAAAAAAATAAATAAATTAATAACTATCTATCAAAAGCAGGCGGCGCACCAAAAATTGTGAAAAAGGTGAAGGAGGTTTATTGCCTCATACTGCGACGTTTCGGCTCCAAGAGCCTCTTTCAAGCCGAAACGTCGCAGTATGCTTTTTGGAGTTCTATTGAACGGGACAAATCCTTTTCCCACTGGTGAGCACCCTATGCCTAGACTGGTGCGGTCATATATATGTTTTGTGTAGTATAATATATATATATATATATATATATATGCATCCTGCTCAGTCTTGCTGCAGATTATTCACACATCTGGGGCTGATTACCAGAAAGCTGAAAAATAAAGAGGAATCTGAGGCAGAGGTCTGCATCAAACATCTTTTTCCAGCATGTGAATGGACCCTAACTTCAGGTACAACTGCTTTAAAGAGGACCTTTCATGGTCCGGGGCACAGGCAGTTCTATACACTGCTGAATTCAGCGCACTGTCGGCTTTCCCGATCGGTGCCCCAGGTGAAGAGCTATCGGTCCTGGTACCATAGCGCTTCACCGTCAGAAGAGCGTTCCTGACAGTCAGTCAAAGCAGCGCCTATCGCAATGTAGAGTGTGAGCAGGGAGGAACGTTCCTCTCCGGGCACACAGTGCAGTGTGATAGGCGCTGCTGTGGAGAAGGACGTGCCTGACTGTCAGGAACGCCCTTCTGACTGTGAAGAGCTACGGTACCGGGACCAATAGCTCTTCACCTGGGGCACAGATCGGGAAAGCCGACAGTATATAAAACTGCCTGTGCCCCGGACCAGATAGTACAAGCAGAGGACGGAGAGGTTTTTTGTTTTTATTAAGGTACAGTCTATAAACATAGTGTTATGTAATCAGAAATGAGGAAGACAAGCAGCAGCTCAAGTACTAGTAACCTCCAGGAAACCATCCGATCAGGCCAAGCATAGACAGACAGACCCCCTCCCAATCACCCGACCCCATACACACTGAGCCAACCAAGCGTGCATTCTCACTGCACACAGGAAGACACTTGCTTCATCCCCCAACATATGCAGGACACCCCCCCAAACACATTAGATTTCTGGCCAGTGTTAACCTAATACGTATGGAGACCTTGATAAGCTGTTGTCACTAGAAAAAGCGGAGCACTAAAGCAATATCTAAGGGCAAACAAAACTTTTCAAGCGTAATTAAACTTTCGGCTAACTTTTGATTTTCTGGCAGTCTGTGTGTCATTAATACATTCTGTAATAACATTCTGTGAAATCCCGCACGTCTGTGAGAAAATGTGATTGGGTTCGGGTCACTACAAACTGCTCTATCTGGGGCATTATAAAACAGAAACTTTCCTTTTGGTGTCGTATGAAAGAGGAGATTGCAGACTGTTTACAACCAGCGACACGTCTGGAAATCACATACAGAGAACTGAATCTCCTCTCACATACTGTATGACACAATAAGAAAGTTTCTGCATTTTATTATACCCCAGATAGAGCAGTTTAAGGTCCATTTACAATGGGATGTCTGTAACGCATTGAGGGATACGCACTGGCTAATAGAAGAGATGATATATTTTTATCACACGAGGTTTCTCTACATGAAATAGGCTAGTAACACAGACATGGCACAACCATAGACTGCAGGGCAGCGCAACCCCCAATGCAACTAATGAAAGATAATATGTTCACATTATAAGGTAAACCTTTCATTACTTGCAATGAAGACTCTCTAATCTTTAGTGGTGCGATGTGCGTTGAGGCCAAAATCGCTGTGTACCCCTAACGTAGCCAATGAAGGTGAGTTCTTCATAGTACGGCAGTCAGAAGCTCACACATACAATAGATCAGACATTCAGACTGACATGTACCACATCGGTGACTGCCTACTTCCAGAATATGGTAGGTGTATTTCATGGACTTGTGTCTTTATCCCACCTGATCAATAGAACTTGGATTAAAGAAGTCAGGTCATGACTATGTGGGAGCTGGGGCTTGAACCTCAACAGCCCAGCTGGATGAAGAGGCTGCAGAGTTCGGGTGAGCGCTGCAGCCTCTTCACTCAATACCTAAAAGAGCACCGTACATATTGGTACGGCAGCTCAGGCCCATTCACTTGAACGGGACTGAGCTGCTGTACAATAGGTCAGACAAACCCAATGTTAGCAGCAAAGGGAAAAGGTCACAGCACCTTCATGGCCGTGGCCTTGTCAAATTGCTGAACAGAAGGGTTCCTGATGTTGATCGGATCCCGATCGAAGAAATTTCACCATCAGCTGAAAAATGATCGAAAATCAGATTTTAAAAACCATCCTGAAATCTCAAGATCAGCTCAACCCTACTAAGGATAGTCAATAATTATGTCTTGGGAACCCTCTTAAAGTGATGCAAGAAGAGGTAAACATCTTATGTCTTTTTGCATCAGTTTATCGACTCCGTATACAGTCCGGTGTATTTTCCCGTGCAGCCAACATTCATTCAAGGACTGAAATCTTGTGTTAATATATTTTTGCAACCCTCTGAAAGCCCTTTATGTAAGAATATCACATCTGAACATCGTATAATAAAATAAGTGGCACAAAATACCTTACTAAAGTTATATCTGAAAAAAGAAATAAAAAAAAATAAGAGATGTATTGAGTGTAAAGCGAATAACACCAGCAACAAAAATAGTCACACAGACCTCCAAATAAGATTGGGTTTCTCCATTGGGTCCCTACGCTTAATAAAACAGAAATTGGTATGTCCCCCTGAATAATAGAAGACAGTCACGGAAAATTTTATGTGCCCAAATACGTAGAAAACAGTCATTGATTCGAGTATATTAATACAGCCTGCAAGGAAAAAACTGAATACAATGAGGCAACTACAGATGCGACCACACGTAAAGACACTTTAATGGTTGAGATCGAGGACACAACAGTCACTTACTAGTCCCCGGATAGTGTCAGTAGCCCACGTATAAATTGTAAGTGTGCTTTGTTTTGTTTGATAATAACATTACTGTACGCTGCGAAGAGGAATAATTGGGTTATCACAAGACATGCAACAGATTGGAATATGACATCATCAATGACTGTACATCGTATAGGCTAGAACAACCCACAGGAAACATTAAAGAGGCAGTTTATTATCATAGAAAGGCTATGGATTTGCAGATCCCATTGGTATTAGTTATCACGTGTTCCTTCCACAGTGACAATGGCATAAGATCTCAATAAATGACACAGGAGGCAATAAATTGACACGACAAATAAATAAAAGTCTAAAGCACTCCATACCATTAAAATGTTTTAATGTTGTTGCAGTATCGCTGTGCAACAATCATCAGTGCAGTAACACTTCATCAGTTATTATCACGTTACCCCTAGACGACATGGTTAGAAAGTAATAGCTATGTACCTGAGCCTCGCTATGTTGTCCCCCATCTTTAATGCTATCTGCCATATGGAATAGTTTGCAAAATACCCATAAAAATAAAAATGTATTAACCTCTGCTTCAATGTAAAGTTTCCAGAATCTGCCAGAACTGGGGAACTGGGCCACAAGCCGTTCATATGTCTTCCGTGCTTTGTCTATAGGCTGATTCTAGAATTTGAATAAACATCATTTACAACATTTATGGATGGATAAGAGAATATATATATATACGAAACGCATTAAAGCCACTTATTGGGGCCCGAGAGAGAACGTAATGTAATCCTATGTCACTAAACCTGTGCCTCGCGAATGAGAATGCTCCAGGCGTCAAGGTCGTACGGGTTGTCTTCCAACTTCTTTTCCGCTTTCTTCACCTTTTCCGGGACATATTCGGCAGCCTTTATAGAGCGAACGAGAAAGAAGGAAAAGAAAGGAACAAAAAAAAGGAAAGAAAACAGAAGTTATCCACTTGTTCTGGGCTCGACAAACACAACCGTAACAGGAAAGTTACAATAGAAGGGTTTCTAGTCTAAACAGATATTGGAGGGTGCGAGGATCAGATTTGTGGGGATCGGACACCCCCATTGTATAAAGGTTATGTCATTGAGGACACTTACCACCGATCCACAGGACATGGGATAAGTGTTCGATCAATGGGCACCTAACAATCTGGAGAATAGGGGACTGAAAGTATCAAGGGAGTGTCACTGTGCTTGTCCATTCATATTTAAGGGGCTGCGGGCGATTCCGGAGATTACAATCCTGGCAGCCCATTAGCAGTGAATGGAGCGCCAGTCACACGGAGGCTTTCATTCACACTATTCTACTGATCCAGCGGTCAGACACTTACCCCAGGTCCTATAGATAGGTGTCCTTAATGGCACAACCCCTTTAAGCTTTTCTTATCAGCTGATGCACAGAATGGAGAAAGCAGCAGATTGCTCCATGTTCTGTGTCAGCCCCAATCACTTGGGCAGGGGCTTAGCTGCAGTGACACTACACAAAGAACAGCGCTGTCTGCTTCCTGCTCCATTCTCTGTGCAGTGTGGGTGCCGGGGCATCAGGCCCCACAGATCTGATTTTAGTGACTTTCAGATAAGTCAACAAACCTCCAACATTAAGATTTCATGCACATGTCTGTGCGGCACCCAAGGCGGTAACTGATGGCCCGTCCTGATGAAAATAAAGCAGGTCCTAGGCTGCTCAGTGTCAATGGCACAAGCCCCATAGCGGTAAGTGCATAACAGAAGACCCTCGGAGTGATATCGGACTACATTCTGCTTCATTCTGGGATATACATACTATTCCATTGTATCAGATAAGGAAATAAAATCTTAATACCCAGTAATGAATTTCAATTAATGATATACTATACAGAACATACACTTCTGAGTCCTCCATTGGATTCATGGGAGTCTAGTAAACCATTTAAAAACACAGAATAAAAACCGTCTGATGCTACGTCACATCTATCCATCCAGGCTCCGTGGCCAGAGCTGCAGTAACCCGGCTATACAGTGTCCGAGGCTGCAGATCTGCGCTTAGTATTCACATACAACAATATACTATCATGCAAAATAGATTCTGGTTATTCTTGACACACAAGGAAGGTTTGTGAGATGGATACAGCCCCTGTGACTGTTCACATCAATGTCAAAGACGCTGACAAATGACAAGAAGAAAATTTGCAGAGTAAGCAGCAGAAAATCCCCAGACACGTGAGCAATGTTCTTAATGCAAAGGCCCCACGTTGCAGGCCGCAGCAAAAAAATTATTGCGGGAAAAACCACACTGAGGTTTTTCCCGCCGCGCGGTTTCCTCTGTGGACTTTCTGCTTCAATTACACTTATATGGAAATCGCTTTTCGGTACTTATAATTGACATGCTGCGATTTCCAAAAACACAACGGTTTTAGGAATCGCAGCACTTCCGCCATGGGTATTTTTCTGCAATGTGTGGATGGGTTTCGCTGGAATCTTTCAAGGGACTGTAAAACGCTGCAATTTTTGCCATGGCGTGTCCACCACTGCTGCATGCTTACCCTATTTTTAGTTACGTCGGATGCAGCAATAACAATTTTTACTATTTATTATTATTAAGGAAAGGCAGGGCGGTTCAAATTTGTGTGTTTTTTGCTTTAAAAATTTTTCACACTTTATAAATGCTTTACCATCATCTCCCTGGGGGAACTGAACATGCAACGGCAGGGTTTAATAGGAACTTTACAAGGACAGAACTGAGAACATTCAGAGCGCACAAGGCAATATCTGCTGCCGAAAACCTCCTGCAAGCTTGTGGTAAGCAAGAGGGAAGAGAATGTGGGAAAGAGGACGAGAGCTGGTGAGAGGCGCAGCCACAACAACGAATTAAGAGCACACCCTGCTAGTGCAGAGGGCAGTGAGACTGGAGTAACATACGTCAGTCTTGTGGAATTCACCCCATTGCCTAATATTACAATATTGTCCTATGTCACAACAGGGCAGGACGACTACAACTGGAAACTTCACACATGATGAGCCGCCCCCACAGCCATGAAACTGTAACTGAGACTGAAGGCTTCATTTCAATTTTTCACAAGAAACGAAAAACCAACAAAATCTGTAGCAGAGAGCAGCAGAGACGTGGCCGAGACACCTGCAACTCATGTAAACTAGACCAATCTGCTGCTCTACCCCATTTCCACTGGTTTCTGGGCCTAATTTATATATCCGACCCATCCTCCAGTGTATGTGCACCTAAATAGTAATCTAGTGAAGAAAATCGTATCCCGGCCGTCCTGTCTTACATTCCATAGGCTAAAGCATCGCTCACTGAACATTATCCAGTCAGGATCACTGATGGGTAAATAACCAAAATTCAAGACATCACACTCAAAGAAGGGGAGCCCTAAAATAACTGCGTATTAATCATAATTGGATAAAATGCTCAAAAGTGATTTTGATCCTTATTAGAGATGAGCGAGTACTATTCGAAACGGTAGGAATGAATGGACGCAGCCGGCACGGGCGTCCTGCCACTTAACCCCCTGCGCGCCGGCCGCTCCCATTCATTCCTATGGGAGTGTGAGTACTCGCTCATCTCTAATCCTTATTGCTCAGCCCTACTCTGCATCTCGCAGTTTAAAGGGGTTGCCCAGTTTCAGACAGATATTGACTGATAAGTACAATAAAGCCGATGTATTATAAAAGTGGCAAAAAAAGGGAAAAAAAACAATTAAATTTAAATTAAATTTCTGTACCACTTTACCGGGAAATGTACGCCTGCTATGAGCATGAGCCTCATCATAAATAAGCAGCACCATCTGCCGACTCTGGGGTGTTCAATGTGCCCCAATATTTGCCCTTCAAGGACTAATGGAGGCTCGGGTGGTGCCCAACTTTATTTCTAAAGCTGACAGTAGGAGTAACGAGAAAAAAAAAACAAACTTTAATTTGCATTCAATCCCATACAACGTCTGGATATAAAACACCAAGACCAGGAGGGGGAAAGTGAATAATTATTATCACACTAAGGGTCAGTTCGCACTACCATCATTCATGACCATTGGTCTTATCTGTCACAGGATGAGAGCAACGGACATTAACCACAGAACGCAGACAGACAAGGGGTCACTTTCTTTAGTCATTTTTTCTTAGAGAAGAAAACTTTACTTTTCTGATGGAAAGACTTTATATTGGAGATAATGGGAACAGCCGCAGACAGAGGGGCCCTTTTGTGTTTGTCACTCTAGTCCATTGCTCTCATCCTGTGATGGATAAGAGCAATAGATGAACACAACAGTAGTGTGAACATCCTCTTAGCCAAGGAGTAAACCAATCATAGTGACTCAATATAACAGGACACGGCCATTTCTGATGCTATAACCTCTGTTATACCACAAAGCTGTGTGATAACATAACAATCCCATATAAAAACTGTCAATTTAGGACACTATAGGTCTATTAACCAAGCTGCACTTACATCCAATGACCTATATCAATAGAGAGGTCATCAAATTGGTGGGGTTACATGTGTTCTCTGCAGACACGGGCGCTACACAACACCCCCCACTCAAGCGAATGAGACCTGAACAATAGGCGCTCAACTCCCACCTCAGTTCTCTATATCGGGTAAGGGTACCCATCCATCTGATATTTGTAACCTATCCTAAGAATAAGCTATCAATATCTGTATTATAGAGACAATACAGCAATGGAGCCCTACACAAACCTGGTCTGACGGCAGCACAAAGCACATGTTTAGGCCGTGTTCACATCTACATTGGATCCTCCATTACAGTGTTAGCCAAAAAAGACAAAATAGTGGCGAGATCGGACCTATCTAAGAAGGTAAAATGACAGACACCCAATGGACCCCCGTATAATAATCAATGGGGTCCATCTGGTGCTGGCTGTTCCTGACACGACACATCCGGCCCTGCTGTACTTTTTAGCATTTTGCTCCTACGATAGGTCTCATGGAAGTGAACAGTCCAGATGTGAACAGATCCCTCAAAATATTCACGCTATTACATCTAGAGATGAGCGAGTACTATTCGAAACGGCAGTGGGAATGAATGGATGCAGCCAGCACGCAGGGGGTTAAGCGGCAGGACACCGGCCCTTTCTGCGTGCCAGCCGGCTCCATTCATTGCTATGGGTGCGTGCCGTTTCAAATACTACTCGCGCATCTCTAATTATATCCAGTCCTGATCGCCCACTAGCAAGCCAATACGTCAGTAAAAACAGTCAAGCCATCTCGTATATTTATCTGCTGACATCATGGTCTTAGGCTAGTGCCACACGACAACTTTTGTCACGTGTTGATAGCCATGTTGTCTTGCCATTTCCAACATCACTGACTAGTTACCTTTAAAAATATGGCTGAACATCCAAGGTGGAGCTTATGGAACGTGCATTTGGACCTGAAAAACCCAATAAGGCTAAAGTCCCACGGAAGCCACAAACCGCTGTGGAAAAGACTCTGGCAGATATGCAGAGCCGTTTCTTTTTCCCGCAAGGACTCTGTGACACCAGCGTTTCAGTAGATGGAATTGACTTGCTGTGATTTCCAAAGATACAACGGTTTTGGAAACCGCAGCATTTCCGCTGTGTGTATTTTTCTGCAATGTGTGGCTGAGAGTCACTAGAATCCCATCCGCTTTGCAGGGACTGTATAAAGCCATGGTCAAACTGCAGTGTTTACGCCATGGGGGGGCCCCGGACTTAAAAGGGGTTTTTCAAGCCCAAATTCACATTTCATACTGATGACCTATCCGCAGGATAATTGATCTGTGGGGGTCCAACACCCAGACTGAGCAATGATCAGCTGTTTCAGCAGCCGACTCGCTCCAGAGGGGAGCAGATACAGTTTTCTCTAATTGAAGTACCATATATACTCAAGTATATACAGTAATAGGAGCAGAGCTACAGTTTCCCATGTGGTGACTATAAACTCCATGGGATCACGCCTATAGAATAGGAGCAGACTAGGGGCAACAAAATGGCTCAGTGGTTAGCACTGTAGCCTTGCAGCGCTGGAGTTCTGGGTCCGAAACCTGCCAGGAACAACATGAGTTTGTATGTTCTCCCTGTGTTTGCGTGGATTTTCTCCCATACTCCAAAGACATACTGATAGGGAATAATGTACATTGTGATCCCTATATGGGGTTGACAATCTACATTTAAAATAACAGGAGTAGACTGCTGCAATTCCGATCTACATGGCATCATCAGTATGAAACAAGCATTTAGGGACGGAAAACACCTCAATGCAAAACCTCAACGTGGAGCCTCAGCCTTAAGTGGTAATGACTGTAGAAGTGGAAATATAATTATTCACACATCATGGTTTCAGGTCATTGTTTCGATAATATTGTCCACAGTTTTATTCTTTCTGACACATTCGACGCCGCTTGGCAACGTGACCATGTAAAACGAACATAACACATTAAAAGGGATTGTAATATTGATCTATTTTCAGGACAGACCATCAATATGAGATCAGTGGGAGCCCCTGCGACCCCCACCAAGTGACCACATGAAAGACAGAACCGCAGCATACAGTCCTATGAAAAAGTTTGGGCACCCCTATTAATCTTAATCATTTTTTGTTCTAAATATTTTGGTGTTTGCAACAGCCATTTCAGTTTGATATATCTAATAACTGATGGACACAGTAATATTTCAGGATTGAAATGAGGTTTATTGTACTAACAGAAAATGTGCAATATGCATTAAACCAAAATTTGACCAGTGCAAAAGTATGGGCACCCTTATCATTTTATTGATTTGAATTCCCCTAACTACTTTTTACTGACTTACTGAAGCACAAAATTGGTTTTGTAACCTCAGTGAGCTTTGAACTTCATAGCCAGATGTATCCAATCATGAGAAAAGGTATTTAAGGTGGCCAATTGCAAGTTGATCTCCTATTTGAATCTCCTCTGAAGAGTGGCATCATGGGCTACTCAAAACAACTCTCAAATGATCTGAAAACAAAGATTGTTCAACATAGTTGTTCAGGGGAAGGATACAAAAAGTTGTCTCAGAGATTTAACCTGTCAGTTTCCACTGTGAGGAACATAGTAAGGAAATGGAAGAGCACAGGGACAGTTCTTGTTAAGCCCAGAAGTGGCAGGCCAAGAAAAATATCAGAAAGGCAGAGAAGAAGAATGGTGAGAACAGTCAAGGACAATCCACAGACCACCTCCAAAGAGCTGCAGCATCATCTTGCTGCAGATGGTGTCACTGTGCATCGGTCAACTATACAGCGCACTTTGCACAAATAGAAGCTGTATGGGAGAGTGATGAGAAAGAAGCCGTTTCTGCACGTACGCCACAAATAGAGTTGCCTGAGGTATGAAAAAGCACATTTGGACAAGGCAGCTTCATTTTGGAAACAAAAATTGAGTTGTTTGGTTATAAAAAAAGGCGTTATGCATGGCGTCCAAAAAGAAACAGCATTCCAAGAAAAACACATGCTACCCACTGTAAAATTTGGTGGAGGTTCCATCATGCTTTGGGGCTGTGTGGCCAATGCCGGCATCGGGAATCTTGTTAAAGTTGAGGGTCGCATGGATTCCACTCAGTATCAGCAGATTCTTGAGAATAATGTTCAAGAATCAGTGACGAAGTTGAAGTTACGCCGGGGATGGATATTTCAGCAAGACAATGATCCAAAACACCGCTCCAAATCCTCAGGAATTCATGCAGAGGAACAATTACAATGTTCTGGAATGGCCATCCCAGTCCCCAGACCTGAATATCATTGAATATCTGTGGGATGATTTGAAGCGGGCTGTCCATGCTCGGCGACCATCTAACTTAACTTGAATTGTTTGTCCAAAATACCTTTATCCAGGATCCAGGAACTGATTAAAAGCTACAGGGAGCGACTAGAGGCTGTTATCTTTGCAAAAGGAGGATCTACTAAATATTAATGTCACTTTTCTGTTGAGGTGCCCATACTTTTGCACCGGTCAAATTTTGGTTTAATGCATATTGCACATTTTCTGTTAGTACAATAAACCTCATTTCAATCCTGAAATATTACTGTGTCCATCAGTTATTAGATATATCAAACTGAAATGGCTGTTTCAAATACCAAAATATTTAGAACTAAAAATGATTAAGATTAATAGGGGTGCCCAAACTTTTTCATAGGACTGTAGCCATGTGACCAACAGATGTGATGTCACTTCCTGAAGGTAGAAGGTAACAGACTTTCCTAATCCTGAAGACCCCTTTAGAGTTCGCTCACAGTGTGACAGCCGACACATGGCTCCATGTAAATTTAGGATTTATTCCCGCAACGGTTCACGTGACCGATCCTATATAAAGTCTATGAGGGATCCACGAAAGCTGGTTTACCCTCCCATGTACAAAAAACATTTTCAAGTCTGAGTGCGCGGCTCGGCTGTATGAATAAGCGCATAATCACAGACCCTTATCCTGGGTAAAGTCGGACACTTTAAGCAGATGTCTAGAGATGAGCGAGTACTGTTCGAAACTCCCATTTCGAATAGCACGCACCCATAGGAATGAATGGACACAGCAGGCACGCAGGGGGTTAAGCGGAGGGGGTTAAGCGGCTGGCCGCTGGCAAAGTCTTCGTGCCGGCCGCTTCCATTCATTCCTATGGGAGCGTGCTATTCCAAACAGCAGTACTCGCTCATCTCTAACAAAAAATACCAAATAATCCCAGAATAAGATCTTAGGACAGTGCAATACACAATACAAGCACCAGATACAGTGAGTGGTATTTGTCACCACGGCCGGCTGATACCAATATACACAACCTCTACACCAGCGGCGACATAGTCAATAAGTAACCTGCAGGCCCTGCACAGATCAGGAGACGAAAAGTCAAAGATTCCTATAAACTCCACAATAGACTGCACCAGAGCTGCGGTGCCTGAGAATGGCACAAGTCAATGAGACAAGTAGACATCAACATGAAGCATAATAAGACAACCCCTTTAAGGTGATCCTGACCTCTCTGTATGTGGTGCTGTTTAATAAGCAGATCAATGATTACACCACCCTGCAAAGCTAACTTGTCACCTTAAAAGTGCAATCGAATCTAAGGCTGCACTCCAAAGGTGTGAGACTGTTCGCTATGTGTCATCATGGTCAGCTCAGTCCCATTCAAGTTAGTGGGCTGAGCTGCAATACCAAGCAATGTACAGATCTGTGCTTAGCATGCAATGAGGAGGTAGAAAGCTCATCCAAATGCTGCAGTCTCTTCAATCGGCTGATCAGTGGGGGTCCTGGGTATTGCCCCTGCTTGCTCTGTGTTAGTATGAGACACCACCTGCTGTATCCTGGCTAAGGCTGCATATAGGAGAGGCCTATGTAGCCTTTACTTCAACAATACAACACCCAAAAATGCCAACGTTGTGAGTGAGTTAGCCGTGATGGGCAGAGCCTTCCAGACCACACAGTTAACACTCCTAGAGCCACTGCAGCGCCACCTATTGGATTGATGACACACCTGAATTAAAGGGGTGGTCCAGGTATTGCAGCAGGAAGTCGCAAAAAGTTAAAAACCAACAAAAAACCCACTCACCTGTCTGGTCCTAGCAGCACCCCGGGGCTTTTCCAGGGGAAGACCCTCATTAAAGTGACCGCTGAGATCAGTCAGTGACCTCAATGGCCTAAGGAAAGGACACTCTGGTTCCTTTCCTTAGGCCGTTGATCGGCTTGTGCAGCAGGGACTCCCATTAAGAAAGCCCCAGGACCCTGCTGGGACACAAAAACATCAGGGAAAGTACAGTAGGTTTTGTTTTTTCACCTTCTCCGGCCACAATCCTAAAATATCCCGGACATCGGTCACACAATCCTGGTCAAATGAATGAGCTGCAATATCAGGCCCGGCCACTATACAAAGCATGGCGCCGTTCTTGTTAGTAGTCAATAAGTTGCAGCACTTGCTCCAACACTGCAGCCCCTTCAAGCACTGCTTTATGGGGGGCCCCACCACATGGATGATCCATATCAGGGCCCCGATCGATCCCATTGATATGAAGCTCCAGGGCCCCCTCTATAATATGTTCTTATGGGGTAGAAAGCCCACCAGGCCCCTCATACACTGGGGGTAAGAATAATAACGCTCCCCTATACCTACCCCCTCTCTGTAGAAGGTGGGGGGGGGTCAGACTAGTAACAACCCAGCTTTCCCATAAACAGATATTACCAAAACAAATGAAAGGAGAACTACAAGTACCAGCAGCAGCCACGATACAATGTACACAACAAGAGGGCTCAGCCTACCCCGGCCAACACACTGCCCTGTCACCCCGAGGCCTAGCCCCGGCCCGCTCACCACCAACCGCCGCCGGCTCCTCTACTCACTTGGTCGGAAGGGCCTTCCCCGCTGGACATCATTTCTCTGCCGTGAACCGTATCCGTGGTGGCGCCCTGATCTGCCCGAGCACACCGGGCTCCGTCCTTCCCGCACTGCCCGACCTCCCTCACAAGACGGAAAACAAAATGGCGACCGGGAAAACGAAAAGAAAAACCGCTGTGCTGCGCTGCGCTCACGGCGTCAGCGAGGGACCTAAAGTCACAGCGCCACCGTGCGGTATCAGGCGGTATTGCAGCACTGGAGGACTGGAGGATGAGCGGCGCTGTTGTGGGGGGACAATAATGCGTCAAATATTGCGCCATATCCGCTAATTATAATTTAATTATTTATAGGGAAATGTCCTAAAGTCAATTAAAAGTCTGTCAGATACCTCCTAGGCCTGCCAGAATATACTGGTGTTATAAAGTGACATGTTACCTCAAATAGCAGCAAAAATCCTAAATAGTGTGTGCAATGGACAGCATGAGGACAACATGACCAAAATAGTGACTGGTGATGGTCCTGGGGGCTGTGACGCTGTGTAGGAGGCGCTCGCTCTGGTCATCATGGCGCACTGTGGTCACATAGATAGGTTCACACTACCGTTGTATAATGTCCATGGCTCTCATGAGAGAATCAGACATTAAAGGGGTTGTCCAGGAAAAATACATTTGGGGGACGTAGGTTGTCCCCATGCTTTGGTTTCCCGCCCAGATCTCCAGTCTTGCTCCAGGGCTTGTTCCAGTGTAAGTCTCCACCATATGTCACCGTTGATCCCTAAGGCCACTTCCTCTGTTACATAAGTAAACAAACATGTCCGTCTTGTTTTTTTACATTATAGTCAATGGGAACAGATATAAGGGGATGTCAGTGTCTTCTACACTACTACCGGTAGCATTAATGTCTGTTGCTCTCATCCTTTGACGGATGACACTAATGGACCCCAAAAATGGTAGTGTGAACACACCACTAACACCCCTCTAAACCATACAATCTTTATCTATACATGAGCTACATCTTCAGCCCCAAAATGGTAAGACTTGGACTACATGGCAATGGTCTGCCTGATCTGTGAACTCTGTTAGGTCCAGCCAGAGACCTCTGCTAGAGCTGTTGATCCTAAGATCCTGTACGGTGGCAAGTCACCCCGTGGTCATGACCTGCAACCGGACTGTAGCCTTTAAGGTGTAAGGACCAGAGGCCTGCAGCCCACTCTGACTACACCAACTGAAGGCTACTTTGGGCTTTGCTCAACCCCCATCTTACTCCAACACATAAAAGGACAGGGCGACCGGACTTCCCGCTTGTAGAGTGCACTATATGACCCACAAAGCACAAGGAAACAACCAGAAGAGTCGCATAAACCAATCATGGGCAAGGACCTAGACTAGTCAGTTTCTAGAAGGTGGTGGTTCCTATCACCTCGCTGTGGGACCATCTCTGGGATCTGCATCTATCTTGAGAACAGGGCCATTCACGGCTGCAAGTCAATGAGAGAGGACATCACAAGGCTATTATTGGAACTCCTTTACAAGTGAATGGAGAGAATTTTGCATGCCCAATCCTCTCTCATTCTCTTGCAGCTGTGAACAGGGCTCCATTCTTGAGATAGATGCAGGTCCAATATCCTGTGAATGGAGCTGTAAACGCCAAGATGAGAGAATACCGTATTAAAGACAAGATACTGGATAAGTGTCCAACCTCTGGGACCTCCTTCTGTGCTGGTTTCTCCAATCTTCTTCGCACAACTGTCTCCAGGATTTCTTCTGTGCCTCACCCCATACTTCAGATCTTGCTATCCCAGTATACTAGACTGTACCCCACAAAAAGCAATCTATAAGAGCAACCTGAACACCCCCCTCTTTAGAAAGGCCTACAACATGTGAAACCCTGAAACCACTGCATCGCCATCCGAACTGATCATAGATTGTCAGCTCTTGGAACGACTTCTCTCCTCCTGTAGAAGTTGGTCACCAAGTTCATTTTTATTGTAGTTGTTTTTTATTATGTATGCAGGGGTGTAGCTATCCAGGGTGCAGCGGTCACTACCAACCCTGGACCTGCCACATAACATATACCTCTATCCTAAATGCCACAAGGCAGCTAAAGGCCCCACTACAGATTTTGCATTGGGGCCCAAGAACTTTAAGCTACACCTCTCTATATATGTAAACCCTTTTCATATGTGCAGCACCATGGAATGAATCGAAAAAGAGATGGGATAGGAACCCTGGTTAGCTATCCTCATCAGTCTCCTAGACTTTTAATGGAACACCAATGCTCATGTACAGCCATCGCTCCAATGAAAGGGGTGCATGCAAACCCCCATTGTGAAAATAACAAAACATACTCACTTGTCCCCAGTGTCCCAGGCTGCATCTGGTCTTGTGGTGCTCCAGGGCTTGTTCTGATGGAAGTCCCTGCTACATGACCATTGAGGCCAATCAGTGGCCTAAGGAAAGGACCCGGACATGTGACCTATGTAAGTGACGATGGTCTCTGGTCCTTTCCTTAGGCTGCTGAGGGTGCTGATTGGCCTCAGAAGTCATGAGCGGTTTTCACTAGAACTAGCCGCGGGACCGTACAGCGGCCTGGGACACCAGGGACAGGTGAGTATTATTTTTTGGATAGCCCCTTTAAATCAACACAATAAGAGGTTAATTCCTGATTTTGTAATAGGCCCTATGAATGACATTTAGGCCCCAGTTTCCCAGCATCCTGAATGCAAGTTTAGCTCATACTGCAGAGCTTCACCATAGATCTCATTTACAAGATGATTTATGGGTTGCATTGCAGTACAAGACTCATTGCAACCTTGGTGACAACCTCTGGCGAAGTAGATACTTGTACTACTTAGATGGGTTTAAAGGGGTTGTCCAAAAACCATGTGATTTGGATACTGATAACTAATCTACGTTATAAGTTATCAGCATCTGATCCATGGGGGTCCAACACCCAGACCCCACACTGATCAGCTGATCTGGCTACATTCTGGTGCTGGGAGGACGCAGCCTCATCCTAAATCTCCTTTCCCTTCACTAGTCACGGAGTTTATTAAGACTGATGTACAATGTGCCATTCTTAAATTGAAGCCAGTGTGCTTCATAAATTGTCCTCCCCAAATCAAATTGTCTCCCTGTTACCAGCCATGATAACTGTATACTTAATTTAATGTCGGTCCCAATGTCCCCCGGCCACTATCAAGAAGAGGCATGTCTGGCTTGTGTGTCTTTAGTCTTATAAGGCCATGCTCACACTTTTTCAATGGAAATCTGTGCTATTAATGCAATGTAGTGCTGCAGAAATAAAGAGGCCACATGTCAATATATTGCTAGGAGCTTCTCTGGGGTCTCAATTGTGCAAACCATAACACTCACCACTAGGTGGCGCTCTTGATTCAAATGTTTATAGGACTCACAGTTGCAGGGGTATATATCAAAAAGTCTGCCCAGTCTTCTGAAAATCTGTTGCTGCAATTGGTGCACTTGCACTTTTGTTGCATTTTTAGATGATGAGGAGGGGGGGGGGGCACTTCCATAGATCATCATCACAGCAACAAATTCTTGGTTTGGATTTTTTTGGCAATGAGATTATTTATACGCATCTGCAACCGCTTCAAATCCACAGCAGAACTCATTTGCATGCACGTGTGTGTGTGTGTGTGTGTGTGTGTGTGTGTGTGTGTGTGTGTGTGTGTGTGTGTGTGTGTTTCATGCAATTCCCTCTTTTTCACAATAATTTCTTTAAAATAAGTGAACACAATTGTGGGGACAAACATTTTATGTCAATCTACAATGGAGCAGCGATCTACACATGATCACGTCTGGAGAGCTGTTTTGCAAGGGGATCATATAAAGAAGCCTTGACCATTTGGTTTTAGAGAACCCGTGAAGGCCGACAACAGCTGTAACTTTATCAGGTGTGAACACAACCCTAAATTGTCTCAGTCACATGTGTATAAGTAACAGGTTCTTAGTCCATTATCCAAAAACCAACAATCCCACCTGTTCATTGAAGCAGCAGCAGGACGCGAGGGAGTCGGAGTGACATCCATGGTGTATGCTAGTTCTTATAGAGCAGCTGCGAGGTAGGGCCATGGGTGCAATGACCTTAACAAGGTTTCTAGTGATGTTTTATTATTATAGAGTTGTGTTTATTAGGCAGAATGGTTAAAGGGGTTGTCCATGTGCTGAAAATAGTGGTTGCAGAGGCGTAACTTGTAGCAAAATCTGGAATGTGGCCCTCACTTACCACGTGCTAGCTATATACAATATACTGGTGTTTTCTTACAGTATAGAGAGACTTTTGGGCCCCGTCAGGGCCCAGTGTCGATTGTTGACTCTGTAACCCCTATAGAACTAATTCATGTCCTCCATTTCCATCATTGACTGTTCCTTCATCCGGTTCATGGGTCCCCGTCTACACCAGGTGTAACGTCTTGTTACAGTCACTCACAGGCCTCGGCGGTGACCCCTTCACAAACTGGACTCAGCAGTATGACACTATTATGCCATTAATTTAGCTGTATTCTGCAGTTTTCCCCTGTGAAGGCTCTATCCCTCTTTCTCGGTTGTCCTTGAGCTGGTTGGTAGAGATTAGCTGCTATGATGTCTCACATATAGTGAAAACAGGAGATTCTGCTCCCTAACTCTCTCCCTCACTCAAGATGATGTGAATAAAACATTTGGGGGATTTAGAAAACTTACCACTAGCAGCAGCACTGTGTCTGTGCCAAGGTCTCTGCTATTTGCTCTCTCACTTAGCGCCTACGCCCTCCTCACCATTGCCCACTCCATAGACTTTTATGGGCACATGAAATCTGATTCTTCAGTCTATCTTAGGAGACCAAGATGGATTCAGCAGAGATTTAAGAGCAAGTGAAGAGTTTGAGAAGGTGAGCCTAATAAGCGGAGGCTCAGGGGAGGTGCGGTAAAATAAAAAAAATGCTGATACTCACCTTCCCTCACCTTACTTGGGGTGCTTTCCCTGGTGTCTTCTTCTTTGGCGACCTCACAGACCCTTTGGAACAGCCGAGGCCTGTGATTGGACCTTAGCGGTGACGTGGGATGCAGCAACGTCATGATGCTTTGACGTGTCATGATGTCATGTGACTGCTGAGGATCAATCACAAGCCTGGGTGTGCATGATGTCCCAAAGACACTAGGGAATGCAAAATGGATGCTGCAAGGTAGCCCAGGATAAGCGAGGGAAGGTGAGCATTATACTCTGTGTACTATATTCTGGGGTCCATAAGGAACTGTCAGTTCGGAACAAAACTGGCTGCGAACCTCTTATATACTGTGAATGGAATCTTGCAAGGTTCATCCATCGTTACCAGTAAGTGGAGAAAAAAGCATTTTTCTCTAATAAGATAGATTACAAACTTTCTCTTTTTTTTTTATATGGTGTTACATAGTGTCACATTGTGTTAGTGATAGATTATGTTACATAGTGTTACATTATGTTACATGGTGTTAGAGTCTGTTACATAGTGTTACCAAACTTTCTTATATATTTTTTTTTCTTTTTTTTTTTATATGGTGTTACATAGTGTCACATTGTGTTAGTGATAGATTATGTTACATAGTGTTACATTGTGTTAGTGATAGATTGTTACATAGTGTTACATTGTGTTACATGGTGTTAGATTCTGTTACATAGTGTTACATAGCGTTACCAAACTTTCTTATATGTTTGATATATTTGAAGTTTGTTGAAACGTCGGTGACTATTTAAAGGGGTGGTCTCACAAAAGCAAATTATGTTTTATCTATTGGATCTTTGGGTCCTATTATATGCCCCCCCCCCCCCCCCCCCCCATATCGAAGCTTCCTACCATGACTATCTGACATTCACTGACGTGACGCATCAAATAAATTGGCATGGACCTGCCTTTTACAAATGATTGGAAGCTTTGACATTATTGTGCTCGCTGCTGGAGTGCGATGGGTCAGTGGATGATACAGAAAGTGAGATTTGGCCAATGGTCACAGCGATACCCTTGACCTTGAGAACAGATTTGGCTTTAGGTGTGCATGCCAGTGCGGGTTATTTTTAGCCTGAGGTATGAGAATCTGACCGGAAAGAATGTGCTCAGTGATGGTGGCGAGTTGTCTGAACAGGAAGAAAGTCAAAACCGTAGATGATAGGAATACGATCACAGTAATAGTCCCTCTGATATAACTCAATATCAATGTGTGAACAGCCATGACGTGACCATAGGATGTCTAGAACGGATTACACCGACGTGGTATATCAGCACAGGGTTTGGGGGCGCTGTGTCGGTCTTCCAATGGGTAAGAAGCCATGTTGGTGTTGTTAGTAAAGAGCCTACCGTTTTGTGTACGCAGCTCCTATATGTGTAGTCCGATCCTGTTATTTGGTCTCGTGTTGGTCTTGTCACACTACACGGGATATACAGTAGAGATATATCATCTATAGTCGAGATTGGGGTTATCCATGTATGCCGTGGCATGGAAGGGGACTGATTTAGCTATTGAACTGAACTAGGCAGCAGTGATCGGACGGTTCGTGCAGTGCTGCTTCTATACACGTAATAAGAGGGGCGCCGCAGTTCACTGGAACCACTGCTATATAGTACATGGGGTTACTGCACCACTCCTATGGCTTTGTTGGAGCTGTCACCCATCCACTAACAGCTTTTGGCTGAACAGATGATCTGTGAGGGGTCCAGGTCTCGAACCTCTATAGATTATATACCGATGACCTGTCCAGGTGTCGATTTTGGGCTGGAAAACAGCTTTAATCATTTATTCTTGTCAATTAACAAAATTAAGTAAAAGAGAACTGTAAATCCCATCAATATTCGGTGTGACCTTTGCTCTTTGCCTTCCATCAGTTCTTCTCAGTATTTGCAGACAGTGTTTGGCACAACTGGGCACGGAGGTTGTTCCCACCGCCATCTTGGAGAACTAAGCACAGATCTTCTATGGATGTAGGCTTTCTCCAATCTGTCTGTCTCTTCATGGCATCCCAGACAGACTGGATGATGATGAGATCAGGGCTATAGACTGGAACATCACTTCCAGGACTCTTTCTCCAATGTGTTGTGTCATAAAAAGAACACCTGTATATACCCCCTATTAGAGCATATGGGCATCATAAAGGGGTCTTCAACCCCCTTGGCCCCAACCTCTATGAGCCAGAACAAAGAGCTACTGTGTACTAGCAGCATATGTTCTGGAGGTCTAAGGAGAAGCTATTCTTATCCTACGTTGATGACCACTTCTTAGTAGAGGAAACTGCCAGCCGGCCATGGCTTCCCTTGGCTTGTTGCCTGAGGTGCCAGTTGCAGGACCTGGGGTATTCAGCTCGTTCCTCTGGCAGCTGCACTCAGATGAGACAACCCCTTTAACAGCTCAGCCGACCTTCTATAATGCACCGGAGAACACAAACGATCCTAATATAAGGACAACACTTAATGGAAATCACAAGTGAAAACCTTAGTTGCCAACTGTCCCGAATTTGTCAGGATTGTCCCCTACTTTTGGAAACAATTCGAGTAAATCCAACAAAAAATAACAGGTTTGGGCATATATGAGAGGTTCAGGGCCAGGGTTTATGTGCCCCAATTTTTACCAACCACAATTTGGTAAGTATAGCTGTAACCAGCAAGAATCACGAGAAGATTTCAGCTCCGAGTTGTGAATGCAGCTCCTGTTTATAGGCCAGACTGTGATTCAGAATCCATACACGATAAGTAAAGTAACGCAATGACAAAGTTACTCAACTCTTTGTATAGCTTCGAAATGATATAGAGCAAATGGCGGGGGAAGGCGAGTTCTGACTAAAGCAGAGAAGACTCCAATGACACCAGAGATATGCTACAGGTCGTGTGGACTTAGTCTGTCCTGTAATATGGTATCCGCAGTTACCACGTAGGACCGGCCTGCACCTGTTCGGGTTTTATGCTGAATTCAAGCCTTGTCTGACTGTTCCAGCTGGGCCTGGCAGTTGCTGCGGGGATTATGTTACGTTAAATCTTTAGATGGCCATCCCAGGCAGACGGTGTCTTAAGAAACACTTAATCTATTTTTCTAATCTCTTTCTATGTTTGCTTTATGTCGGCAATGCACAAATAATTTGAAGTCCTGGGCGAAGCAATTTTGGGGCTGTTGATGGGAAAAAAATAAAATTCTATGTAAAATTGTTTATCCCGCGGTGTAAATTGTTCCGTTTATTACTGTTAGAGTTCGCTCTTTATTTAGATACATTGGTTAGAGAAGTTTAGGAAAAAAAGTAGCTGCGGTATTACATGAGGCCAAGTCCACACGCTGCAGAGCTTCGCTTGTGATCTTCACAATGTCGGGGGCTGCGGGTCACGTGTGGGTCACCATAGATGTCACCCATTGTATTCTATTTTCGTCGACTTAAAGGGTTTGCTCTTACGCAATTCTTTCTGAACAACCCCGTTCACCTCCTTTCGATGTGTCATAGGGTCTCCAGGGTCATAGCTAACATAGGTGTGGTGGGCACATATACTATAGGTAATGAATACCGGACGAACACGAAGATGCCCCTACTCCAAGAAGCCAGCATGTGTCGATACAAATAGAATTTTTACCCCGAGAAAGCACAAAGTTACTCCATCTGAGAGCAGATAACAAGTAGCGCCTCGCTCTGCAGGATCCGTACCGTCCATGCTTTACAGGTAATACTATGTTTCCCCTATAGTTGTTGTCCCGGGGTAAACAAGTTGCAAAAACTGCTTTTTGCTGGGGGTCTTGGGAACCAGACCATTAGCGATCAGTTGATCACTGTGTTGTATTAAAGGGATCATCTGGGATCAAACCGACATCTAACACGTCCATAAAAGCACATCCATAAGACAATTCTGCATGCAAGTAAATTGGCATAGTGGTCCCTATGGCATCACTCTGTATGCCGCCACATGGTGACTCCATGAGGGCGCTAATCGAAACATGCCACGTGCTTAGTGATACAGATTTATAGAACACCATGGGAGAAAAATGAAGGCACAGCTCGAGCCTATAGATTTCTATCCATATGTGACATGTCAGCAAATTTCTACTAAAGAACTGCATTGTCTAAAACTGTATGACCTGCTTTGTGCAGCACTGAGTCAGTCTTTAGGATTAGTGATCCTATGGCTATCCGGCTGTTGTGAGACTTCAGTTTCACCATGTCCTGCCAACATATAACAAGCTGGCCACACACACGGTGACTGCCGCAGCTGGACTCATCCTAATCATGGCCGTCTCTTCTGCGAATGGATCTACTTGGTGAACACTTTCAGACTAAGGCCCCACATACTGTCCCTATTATACCTATACGGAAATGCAACGGTTTTGCAAATCTCAGTTTTTCCATCCACATATTTTTCTGCAATGTGTGTATGGGATTAGCCAGAATCCCATCTGCTGTAAAATGCAGCGTTTTTGAGCCGCTGTGCAACATGAATTTGCAACGCCGGGCCCCAGACTTGGACACACCAGACCCACATGCACAAGGCACAATTGCCATAGTACCAGTCCAAGCCTAGACCTATTCAGGTCAGATTATAGCGCTCATGGAGATGTAAACACTGCGGTTCAATTCCGTATCCAGCAAGTCAAGGATATAAAAGTAAATCCTTGCTCTTCTTCGCAGTGATCTAACAAGCATACAATCTGAGCATGAATGGATGTTGTAGGAACTAATTCGAGTAATAAGCCTAAAAGAGGATTAGACATATGTGCAGGCAAAGCAGCAGTCAATGACCGGTGCAATGTCTGTGTCAGCGTACGCAGCTCCTGCCTGTTCTGGTGAGTTCTTCTGGCTCCATGACAAGGGGCAGATTTATGATGACTAGCATATGCAATGCAAGTCTTCATATCTCCTGCACCGGCAGAGGGTGCACCTCTTTTATGGCTCATATCTCTTTATACTTCAGGTGCATCCTCTTCTGGCCTGTGCTCCGAAATCTATATCTGGTCATAACTGGCATAAAATTCAGCAAACTGGCCCTGCCCTCGCCATGTCCCTTTCCAGAAAAGTGGCAAGGGTGGCATAAAAGAAGAGAAAGTTGAAATTTCTTTGCACAAAATACCATCTTGTGAAACAATTGCAACATTTTCAATGCCATGTAAAACTGGCGTACGAGCAGAGGCAGATATAGCAGTAGTGCAACATGTGGACCCGCACGGGGGCCTGTTAGGTAGGGGGGCCCACGGTCACCTAGAATGAGCTTCCTGCAGTTTATTAGATTGCAAATAAATCCCTGAGTTATTACATTTCATGGCCTGGAAGAGAGAAGAATGTTCCTCTGATATGGAGTAAAAAGGGTCCCATGAATGTTGGGTATCCAGGTGTGAATCCGGCCTTAGGCTAATGCCCACGACCAAGTGGCCGAACGAGTGGACTCCGATAGAGCAGAGCCATGATATCAGAACAGGAGGGATGTCCCCAGTAAAATCAATGGGGGACGGAGCGCACGTCGATGACACTCGGATGTCACTCAGATACATTCCGCTACAAAATCAGCCCCAGCTTGGCCTGCACACTCGGTCGTGTACATGAGCCCTAAGGATTCATCCACACTTATGTATATAGTATCAGGTTTTGTTTCTTAATTTGTCCAGTTTTTTTCCATGATGTCTTCATTTTTATTTTCCGTATTTTCTTGGCTTGCCCATTTTTATCTATATGATATATGATTTTTATCTAAGTGTGAAAGTTTGTGTGTTTGGATGTTTGGTCCTCAATCACGCCAAAAAGGCTGAACGGATTTGGCTGATATTTCACACATACCTAGATGGTCGCCTGGAAGGAAACATAGGCTACTTGACATGCTGCACAAAGCCCCAAATTACCGACCACGGCTGACGAACGTATGCTCCAGTCATGTTTGAGGACCTGAGATGATGTAATCTCAGGTCCTTCAGCTGTCCTCCGATAGGTTCGGCGCATTGTGTGCGCGGGGCTATGGATAGTGTGCGCTCTGGAAAAAATGGTGGCTTGTTGCAGCTCCGTAGAGCTGCATACATGCCGCTTGGCTTTGCGGCCTGCGGCCACTGTATCGGGTGCGCCAGTTGTGGACATACGCGTATATGCGGGCTGGGTGTGTGAGGCGCGGCAACCGTGTCGGGTGCCCAAGCTGCGTGAGTACCCCGGGGGACTGTCTAGTGGCTTCTCGCTGCTCCGGAGAGACACGTACATGCGCCCTGGTTGTGTGAGGTGTGGCAACTGTGGCAGGTGCGCAAGCTGCATGAGTACCCCGGGTGGCTGTAGGCTTCGGGAGTGGGGTGCTGACGGGGAGGGGGTCCCGGAAGAGGGGTTTGGGGTTGCCCCACGGGGGCACGTGGGAGGGGTGGGCGCGGGAGAGGAGTTTAGGGGTGTGCAGCGAGGCCAAGTGGGAAAGGGGGGGACACGGCTGAGGGATTTGCAGAGAGGGGGAAAAAGGGGGCCATACAGGAGGTGGGTGCACGCGCATGTACACAGATATACCACAGCCAACACATGGGCGCAGGCTGATCGTCCCCAAAAACGACACGGAGATGAAGTTGCGGGCAAATGCTAGTGCTAGTATATATATATTATATAATAATGTGACTGTTTTGTTTGCTATACACGTGACTTTGGAGGCATGTCGCCTTCTTTAGTATTTCCTCGTGACTGTGTTGGTTGCCGTCTTCACAGCAGTAGTGTTGCCATTAGGCTTCCAATATAAAGAGGCGAATTGGCACAGGATGCGGAGTGTGGGCTGACTCTGTAAGTTGCACACATATATAGACATAATTCAGAACGCCGTGCCAATCTCAGTCCTATTACTATATCCATGGCAACCACATGAGGCCACCTCGTAAAGGCGGTTTCTCCACCTGAGTCGCTCTACTATATTCAATGGAATCGTATATAGAAAATTATTATACTATGGGGTCTCTTCACACCCCTGAGTATAATAGGTGGAGGCCCAGGGGGGGGTGTAAGAATAACAAACAATTATACTCACCTTTCTCCTCTTTTGGGCCTCCTCGTGGCGTCCATCATGATGTCTGACGCTCGTTGTGCCCCATGTGACCACGTGCCAGATGCCACAAGGAGGCCAAAAAGTGGTAAGGGATTGTGAGTATAAATGTTTCTTTATTATTATACAGTATATGCGGCCATTTTCTTCTAGCCCAGGCATGCGCAGTCGGCTCTGCCCAAGGCCTAGAAAATTGAAAACCTAAGATGGAAGAAGATGTGCAGAGAGGTTCCTGAAGAAGATGGAGATGTCGCTGGAGAGTTCTCTCGCAGCATTGGGGACGCCCCCAGTGCTGTTTGAGCGCTGGGTCCCGCTCCCAGTGCTGCGAGAGAACTCATTTGCATACCGAGAAAAATCGGGATTACAGGCGAACAGCAGCGTGGAGAAGGCATCTAAAGGTAGGAGAAGAATAGCCTTTCTTAAGGCTATTCCGACGTGGTACCTAGACAAAATTGTGTTTGAATGATAGGATCCCTTTAAGACCCCACTTGTATCTAAACAACTGATACCAAGGCTGTGCTGGACAGAATTTCTTTGAACTGACCAGAACAAAAAATTATTCTAGAGGCTAACCTTTCCACAACCCCTAAGAAATACACCATATTACCCTTCAAATATGGATGTTTTTTTGCTGATCCATTATTGTGTTAGACCCTGGGCCCACCAGAAGTTCCTCTGGTACCTTGGTGGGCCAGTCCAACACGGTACCAAGCCTATACATATTATACGGATCCCATGGACTTATATACAGAATTTTAGAAGGATGTTTCTTTTTCCAATCCGTCTGTCTCTTAACATCATCCCAGACAGACTGGATGATGACAAGATCAGGGCTATATTTGTGGGGGCCATATCATCACTTCCAGGACTCCTCCTCCAAAGGGCAAAGGTCATACCAAATATTGATGGGATTTACAGTTCCAAACAATTAACCCTTCTCTTTCTGAAAGCAGAATTTCTTCCACACCTGCCTAAAACCTTTGCACAGTACTATAGTCACACCATATAGGGCCATAAATATTCCAATATTTCAGGCGAAACGACATATGGATCAAGCTCCTCCACCACTTTTTGTAAAGTTTTTGTGCCTCCGCAGTAACCCTCGTGTCCACGCATTTGTACTTATTTCCTAGAACGTCTCCAGTTGCTAAGAATATTTCTCGCGCGCTGAGTTTCGTCTTATTGTTGTTGACAATGGCGTTAATAATGTTGCGTTCTAACAGCAACAACAAAGCGCAACTAAATATAACATAATAAACCGATCCTGACGTTCTACATAGAATCCGGGCGCTCGCCGCCTCTGCCTCGCTTTACTAATTATCACCTGCAGTATTTTGCCTACAATTTGGCATTAAGAAATGTTTACGAAATTAAGGAGGAATGCCGCCCACGATGGGCTCTCAACAAGAAGAGATCGCACCTGCTCGGAGAAGCGAATCATATTATATAATCTTCGCTCCTCTGGTTCTGCTTTTGGTCAGCGCTTACCACGAGATATCTGAATTGCACAAGAGGTCAGCTATTTATTTCTACCTAATCTCTGGAAGGATCCAGGAATATCCAGTCCAGGCAGCGCACAGATCTGCTCTCCTTGAGAATCTGCACGCTCCGATAAGGTCTCCTTCCACATGGTTTGTTTGCAAAAGTCTTTGTTTTCTTGCTCATAAAAAATGCCATGAAGCGTTTCTGGTGACCTTGTTTTTTTACGTCCTTATTTTGCAGGATGGAATTATTTTCCCAGGGCCTTAAGGGTTAATTCACACGGGGAGCGGAAGCGCGGATTTTGGCATCAAGAGTGACGTGGGGAGTTTCGCCACTCTCGGGTCAAACCCACCTGCCACGACTGTCATGGCTTCCCCCTCCGGAGTAGGCTCAAATGAATGGGCCGACCCCGAAGGTTGCTGGCGCAAGGCGGACCCTGCGGTTCAATGAGCTGCAGAATCTGCCTGAAGAAAGGGCAGGTCTCCATAGACCACCATTGTGAGGGGGCGGATTATAACGTGGATTATGCGCCATAATCCACCCCCTCTATGCCCGAGTGAACTAGCCTTAAAAGAGATGGAAGTAACTCCCTGTCTAGAGCATGCCAAGTCTTGAAGAAAACACAAGATGTCACAAAAAGGCTCTCATATTTTTGTATATATTTTAATAAAACATCATTGGAAAAACACACCATGGACTTACATCAACCGATAGGTGCTTATAGAAGTCGATGGAGGGGTGGACAGAGGGGGTGGCAAGTGAGAGTTGGAATAGGGCAACCCACGGTTTTTGATCATGGCCAATGTTGCCTTTTGGTCCTGGTCTAAATCAGAGAGAGACACACACAGACATGGAGAAGAAGCTAATAGTAAGTTTCATATCTCACCCTAGGAGCTTTATTCACCTTAGTACCAGGGGCTTATACAAGGGGGCAATTTCAAAGTTAAAGCGGTATTTAAGTCAGAGTCTGTTGCCCCCTGTTCTGATCACAAGAATTGGGGACTTTGCACTCCAGTTCTGAATGGCGTGGCAGTTTGGACAGTGTGCGCCACTTTATTCATGGGGTGGTGTTCGCGGTCTGTCCTGATGCGCTATTCAAATCCAGGGTGCAAGACACACCAGGTCATGTGATCAGGGGGATCCTGGCGATCGGACCAGCAACACCACCAATCCTATTCTGCTACAACAGTTAGGCATGCTTGGTTAATTCGCTTTAAGGTGGAGATGGGGAAAATAACAATTCTCCAACAACAATGTCAAGTCTATAACCGGATTTACTCTTACACTAACTATACAACCTGCTGAGTCTTCTTGACTAACTTTATTTTTAGATTTTAACATATGACACATGTCTAAATTTACCCATAAACACAAACGTTGCCTCACCCGATATTGGTAGGACTGGCTGACTATTTAGTGGCAAGCGGTTGTCCCAACTCTCATCCAACACCAGATATTGGACAGAAAGAAGAACGTTGGATTTCAGCCAGAGTAGTCCAAGCATACATGTATAGGGCGGGACCCAGGGAGTATCTGTATACCCAACTGTTATATAAAGTACATGGGAAGCTTACATACAAATTGATATACAGTATTAGAGCTCGGCTTTAACTCTGTACTGATGCCCCAATTTTGGCTTTTCTTCAAAAACGAAAATCTCGAATTAAAGAAACTCACATGGAATTTGGCCTTATACTTCTGGGTTGAGGCCCTGACAATGCCTGAGCTTAAGGAATTCTTATTAGGCCAACATTGAAGTCATTTTTGTTGCATGACTAATTACCAAGAATTCCCCATTAATGTGTGCTGACGTAAAGGAATTTTATTGTATCGCAACTTAGGAATTTCATTACTTATGCAAAGTTATGTGCATGTCCGGTGCGAACTTCTGCAGAGATCCAGATCCTTCGTTGCAACTTCTCTCTTACAAGACATGTTAAATGCTTCTTAAAGTCACAGATAAATTTTTCATCCAGCCATCGGAACGAGGAAAGCTATGGGTAGAAATTCAGATTCTGCAACACCATTTTCATAGGTGGCAAGGTTTCATTCATACGGCAGTATTCTGTTTAGCAGGGCATTGCTAAAAATCCAGGGCACAAGTCCCAATGCGTATGTACCAATTTCTGTCCAGACCACCATGACCTCTTCTTCCAGTGATGAGTCGTTTTGGCCAACCTAACCAGGCAGAGAAGAACCACAGAAGACATTCTTCTATAGTGCAAATTCTATATCCAAATACTGATCCAAGATACTAAGCAGAATACTGCCATGTGAACATACCCTAAGGAAGCGAGCCGGGAATGAAAAGCTACAAATTCTGAGCATCGGTTATAAATAGAATTTATGTTGCAAAATAATCAGAAGCTCTTTGTTCATAATTAATAGAATTAAGCTTAATTGTGAATACAGCTCTGGGTTATTACACAGTGTCAGTGCAGGATAAGTAATGTAAACTACTTCAAAAGATGTTCAACTTTCTGTGCAGATTGTATCTACATGTAAAATGTGGGTTCAAGGCAAAGGCATAAAAAGTCATCATGGGGCCCCATAATAAAACTTAGAACTGGTTACACACATTGGATGGGTATTGGCCGAACCCAACCACAAGTCCAGCCAACCGTCTAATGTGTATGTGAGCCCCTGACTCTCCACCAATGACAGATGGTGGATTCGGGAGGCCCCTACGTTTTCTGGCAGAGGAATCTGGGAGCATTTTCCTCCTCTCTACCAGTTTGGTACAGGCCTTGCTAAGGGGAGAGGTAACATGAAGGCGCTGTATATATTGTTTATAGTACTGGTCTCCTTATATTGAGAAGAACCTTATGGACTCCCTAAGGCTTTTAGGGCTGAGTGCAATGGTACCCACTGTACCCCTTCAAGTGGACCATCCTTAACACGAAAACACACCTCAAAATTAGCTCCTCTCTGTTCCCCCTATCAGTATTGTGGTGCAGCACTTCCGTACCCACCTCCACATCACTCTGTTCCCGGGCCTCTTACTCTCTCAGCCACCATGACAGGGCATAGTGGCAATGCCAAGTTCTACGACTTAACAGGTCAACACCTCAGGACCCAAAAAACATACAGTTGGCACACAACGTCAATACCCAGTATAAAACACACATGCACTGTATTTACATTGTATACAACAATAAGGTAATGAACTGTTTGCTACAAACATCTGAGCAGTCCCCCAAGCAACTAAACAGTCTTCTACGGTGAAACCAGCTGGAGGAACTAGTAATCCCTCTCTACCTGATAGGGGAATAAACAGTAGGTCTACCCCTCGGGCATAACCATCCCTGACACTCCAATCTTAATATTCAGCAGCCCCATTCCTTTCATTTCAGCAGGGCTACGTTTTAGCAAACTCTGGGGAAAAGTGTCCAATTGGGGTCCGAAACGCCAGGTCCTTGTGAATGGAGCACCAGTGCACTTGCATGATCGGCGCTCCATTCACTTCTATTATAAATCTATCGTCTATTCAGCACTACTCGTTGCTCACTTAACCCCGATCCAACTTCTTCTGATACCTGGCAGCCCATGTGCCTCAGTATTTGATGATGGTCGGAGGTTTGCTCTGCACGGTGTACCCATTGGCTTACACGTACCAGGGGTTGAGAACCTCTGATGTAATATTTAGATATGGCTATATGGAATACACTGGTAAATAAAACCATCGGAAAACACCGTCTAACCTTTGTGCCTTTGTGACCAAATGGCCATGAAAGACGTCAAGTATTACTTGCACAATATCAAAGGACAACTGTTGTGAAAGAGAAAAACGAATGGCAGGGTCGGGTCACTTTAATATGTCAGGGGCGCAGGGTCCGCAGGTTCGTCCTCACTAGATCAAAATCAACACTTGCACAGATAAGAATGTATTGAGAATATTCAGATTGTGGCGGTCTGACGTCTCAATGTCCTCCATTCTGAATTGGGCGGTGGCCATGTGGCAAAACATGCGCCATTCCATTCATTGCAATGGGAGGGTCGAAGATTTTTATCCTGTAGAAAACAAATCAAACATCTGCTATTCTATATAGAGGGACCCGGTAAAAGCATTGCCCCATGGTATGGGTACGGCACTTTGATGCAAAATGTGCGCCATCCATAGACTTGAATGAATGAACCTGGACCTCAAAACGGACAAGGATAAAGCCCATTCCAAATTTACAGCCTGGCTTCAGGGCCGATGGATCGACCTGTGAAAAACATGAGTGCAGAGGTAGCAGTCACTACAGGGCCTTAAGGGGCCCAGGTGCTTCAAGTTACACATTTGGGGGCAGGGGTCCATAATAATGCATACCTCCCAACCGTCCCGATTTCCGCGGGACATTGACGATTTTGGCGACATGTCCCGCGGTCCCAGTTGGAGGGAGGTATGTCCCGATTTCAACTCAGATCTGCGTGCAGAGGGGGGGGGGGGGCAGAGATGGAGAGGACATGAATCTGGGGGCAGAGATGGAGAGGACTGCATGATACTGGGGGCAGAGATGGGGGGACATGAATCTGGGGGCAGAGATGGGGGACATGAAACTGTGGGCAGAGATGGGGGACAGGAATCTGGGACAGAGATGGAGGGGACATGAATCTGGGGGCAGAGATGGAGGGGGCATGAAACTGGGGGCCGATGAAGGGTGTATATGAAACTGGGGGAGAGATAGAGGGGGGACATATAATTTATGGGTGACTGTAGTAGGATTATACTGTGTGCGGGCACATTAAAAAGTTAATGAGAATGCACGGAGTCAATATAAAAGTGGGCGGGGCTAAATTTGCTGCGGCACGCTACGCGCGCCGCACATTTTGTCCCTCTTTCGGTTCTTCAAAAGTTGGGAGGTATGGTAATGGGTCTGTATACTATGCAAAATTACGGCTAGTACGGAAAACAAATAGGGTTGTATGCATGAATCCATAGTTCTTGTGCATTGCAGACCTGTAGGCACTGTGTGTGTGGGCCATTTGGTGCCTCATTGAGGTATCGTATTGTGTCTTAGGCTACGGTCACATCTGAGCTACTCCTGAAAATCGTCCGGCGCGGAAGACATTTTACTTTCCTAGTTTCAGTTTTATAATGGTGGACCCTGTTATAGTCCATGGCGTCACATACAGAGAGTCTATAGGGGATGTTTAGTGTACCCACGTATATATATATATACACATATATATACACACATATAGAGAGTCTATAGGGGATGTTTAGTGTACCCACATATATATATACACATATAGAGAGTCTATAGGGGATGCTTAGTGTACCACATATATATATATATACACATATAGAGAGTCTATAGGGGATGCTTAGTGTACCCACATATATATACACATATAGAGAGTCTATAGGGGATGTTTAGTGTACCCACACACATATATATATACACATATAGAGAGTCTATAGGGGATGCTTAGTGTACCACATATATATATATACACATATATACACATATAGAGAGTCTATAGGGGATGCTTAGTGTACCCACGTATATATACATATATACATATATATACACACATATAGAGAGTCTATAGGGGATGCTTAGTGTACCCACACACATATATATATACACATATAGAGAGTCTATAGGGGATGCTTAGTGTACCCACGTATATATATATATATATATACACACACATATATTGAGTCTATAGGAGATGCTTAGTGTACCCACGTATATATACATATATACATATATATATACACATATAGAGAGTCTATAGGGGATGTTTAGTGTACCCACACACATATATATATACACATATAGAGAGTCTATAGGGGATGCTTAGTGTACCCACATATATATATACACATATAGAGAGTCTATAGGGGATGCTTAGTGTACCCACATATATATATACACATATAGAGAGTCTATAGGGGATGTTTAGTGTACCCACATATATATATATATATATATATATATATATATATATATATATACACACATATATTGAGTCTATAGGGGATGCTTAGTGTACCCACGTATATATATATACACATATATATACACACATATATTGAGTCTATAGGGGATGCTTAGTGTACCCACATATATATATATATATATACACACATATATTGAGTCTATAGGGGATGCTTAGTGTACCCACGTATATATATATACACATATAGGGGATGTTTATGATCAGGGCTCCGCCGCCTACGCCTTTATGTGCTTTACAATCCTGCGCCCCGTTAAGGGTTAAAGACAATGACGTCACCGATGTAAACAACCTCTCATGGGTTGCCATGGCCACGTTGCTCGCTGCGGACGCCAGGTGGCGTTCCTCCCCGTCGGATGCGCTCGGCGCTCGGCTGCTGTTGCCTGTTTCCCTCAGGCTGCCCAAGCGACATGTTAGGAGGGGAGCGGGCGGCGGCGGCGGCGGTGTGTGCGCGGCGGGACCGAGCGAGACGAGGAGCCCGCGCTGACAGGACTAGTATGGGCTCGTATTGAGGGGCGAGGAAGAAGCCACAGCACGGGCCCTCAAGCCGCCGCGGGGGCTGCTGAAAAGGACGGTGACGGAGCTCAGGGCCGGGACAAGATGGCAGCAGCGGCCGCAGCGAGCTGAGCATGCAGAGGGGCCCCGCTCACTGCCTGACATGTCCGGCACAGCCCTGCACGCTGCACCTCCTCTTGCTCTATGAAGGTAAAGGGGGGACTATGGAGACTTAAAGGGGTCCTCCACTGCTGTGACTGGGCACTGGGGGGGGCTACAGGGCTTATTCACACAGAGACCGGTCCGCAGTAATAGAGACTGACGTCCACCACCAGCAAAACCGCAACCCGCGGCGCCAATGTCGTGATCCGAGATGGCATTGACGTGACGATCCGCGCCGCTCCATGGGTTTTCCACTTTGCCGATGAGATTTGTTGCGATTGTTTTCACTTTGCTATTGCCGACCTGCTGCAGATCCGTCCTGTGTGAACGCGTCCTAAGGCTTCGCGTACCGTCCGACCGTCTTCTGGCTCCGCGAGTCCGTTCTGACCGATCCGGGGTAAAAATAGCCGAACGGAGATTTCTTGTCGTTGTAAGAAAGATGACTTTGTTACAAAGAAAAAGTAACCAGAGCGGAAGACGGTCGGATAGAAGACTCGGTCGTGTGCGGGGGGTCTGGAGGGCTGAGGCTGCGCTCGGAGGGTCTATGGAGTAGATTGGGGATATGATTGTAGGGTTTATACCGTAAATATCATATTGTTGCCCCATATAGACCCTCAATGGTTTAGGATTGTACTTTATAGACCCTCCAGATTGTACTATATGAGCTTAAAGATCCTTGATATTGTACCGTATGAGGTTATACACCCTCCATATCCCACTATTTCAGGTTACAGACCCTCCGTATTGTACTATTTGAGCTTAAAGATCCTTGATATTGTACCGTGTGAGGTTATACACCCTCCATATCCCACTATTTCAGGTTACAGACCCTCCATATTGTACTAGTTGTGGTTATAGACCCTCAGTATTGTGCTATTTGAGCTTAAAGATCCTTGATATTGTACCGTGTGAGGTTATACACCCTCCATATCCCACTATTTCAGGTTACAGACCCTCCATATTGTACTAGTTGTGGTTATAGACCCTCAGTATTGTGCTATTTGAGGTTATAAACACCCGATATTCTCCTATTTGAGGTTATAGACCCTCCATATTGTACTCTTTTCCTCGATATTGTACTATTTTTGCTAATACACCCTCAATATTGTTCTATTTGCGGGTATAGACCCACTATAGTGTCCTATATAAGGGCATAGACCCTCGATATGACTTGTGGTGGTTTTTACTGTAAAGACGTCTTGCGTTGATCTTATTTGCAACCAACGTTCTCCGACCCCCTTACTATAAGGCCACATTATATCTAGTGAAGAGTCTATGGATGACCTGTTAACCAGAAGACTTGTATTAAAGTTGTTATCCAAGGACTGTTTCTTCCTCGGGGTTCGGTTTGGGTCGATCTTCAGTTTTTTGGGCTGGATCACATGATCAGAACCAGCGCCTGAGATTTTTGCTGTATTACCTGTACCGGGGCTCGCTTTTCTCCTATAATGATCTGTTCCTCCAGCACCTATAGCACGGGTAACCAACAACCTGTGAACATGGAGAAGAGATTGTTTCGAGTGGTAGGTACTGGGTCTGATCATGTGGCCCAGGATCGGGATTTGGAGGACCAGGGAATGAGACCCCCATTATTGCCTTAAATTAATGTGTCCTATGGTGGGGGATGGGACGGACAAAGGTGTGTTAGTTTTGGGTGGGTGGAGGGGTGAGACTTGGGCCGTGTATGGGGGAGGGATACTAAAGCTGGGAATGTACGTTGTGTATGGGCTCCATCTGTTGGGATATAAGGATCGGGCAGTCGGATTTCAACAGGTGTGATCTATTTTTTGTAGGGGAAATAAGACGTCATTCACATTGACAAAATTTACGTTCTGTCAAGTGTGTCTGGGGGGTGCTGGGATGGGTCGCTTTTGGCCGACAGACCTGAAGCCTAAAACTTTAGACCCCCTTCCATTTCTCATAGGGTCTGAGGTCGGGTTTATGACTCAGTTGACTATTAGTCAGTGACTAACTTCTATCTATATATGGAATATTTAGGAGAACGGGGAGGTAAATGGTCAGGCTGACAAGTAGAAATTTATGGGGGAGGCAAGACAAGAGTGCAAAGTGTTAGAGAGTTTAGGGGTCCAGACCCTGGGGGGGGGAGGGGCACAGAAATATCAATAAGGGGTAACTTTTTGGAACGTACAAGAGCGAGAACTAACACAGCACCAGTTGGTTGTTGAAAGACTGTAATGAGCTTGGGGGGGGGTCTACATAGGAAGAGGGGTGGGGGCCTGGGATTGGTTTTAAGTGTTGTTTTTACATAGGACATGGTGTTCCCTTCTGCGTTCATGTGTGAGCTCATGTGACATCCGAGCTGGAATTTGAGGGATGGTCCGAGACACTGGGATGAGGAATGGTCAGGAAGGGCGAGAGGTAGATGCTGATATGAAGGAGGACGTGGTCTGCCCAGGCCCATTATTCTCACAGTGAAGCTTTTTGCAGATTTGAGAATGGGATTTTTAACCTCTAGGTATTTTTGGTCGGATTTTCGTTTCCTTTTCATAGGAACGCATGGTGTGAATGTGGGGTTACCCGATATTTTTGCTGAGCCTGCATTTACATAGGAGTCTGCGGCTTTCCTGCACCTCATCGTGGGCGTGGCCCTTTAAGGCTGAGGCCAAAACTTCATTTTAGTTGCAGATTTTATTGCAAAGTGTCTTCAATAAGAATGGGCGATATATAGGAAACCCTTATACGTTTATCCTCTGCCACTCCTGTTGCAAAATCTGCAACAAAAAAATCGCTGCTTTTCTGCAACCTGGGGCGTCGGGGCCGTCACCTTTGCATTACGCGGTTTATCTGCCGGTATGTGGCCAAAAATGAGACTGGATTCCTGCGGAAGTGGAACATTGAGTGCACGTCTTACTTCTCTCTCCAGGGATCAGTTCCTGTTTTTGGCTAGAAATAGGCGTAGTTGTTCTAAGGTCGTGTTCATACCTAGGCTATAGCAGGGGCAGGGAACGTATGGCACTCCAGCTGTGGCAGAACTACAACTCCCAGCATGCATTACTTGCTCTGCTGTTATTGGAAGTGAATGGAGCATGCTGGGAGTTGTAGTTTCACAGCAGCTGGAGAGCCGAAGGTTCCCTATCCCTGGGCTATAGGATGTGGTTGAGAACTGAACTACTTGCCTACAATAGCATGGCCCGTACACATGGTGAAGGTTCACCAAAATGGCAGATTTGGACCCTGGTTTGATAAAGGAACCCAATGGCAGATTGTTGAGAACGTGACTACTAGGTTTGGCCGAAAGTACATGTATGTGACATGATCATCTAAAACGCTGCCACACCTGTCCCATGGTGGTGTCTGGTATTGCTTCGAAGTGATTGGGACTGAGCTGCAGTACCACCTGCAACCTTTGGACAGGGTGTCACTATGTGTGGGAAATAAACCGCCATGTTTTAATATGTTACGCCACGTTCTGGACAACCCCTGTAGTCACGAGCACTTTTTCAAGGAACGCCTAAACTCGCTGTCTGTTTTCTCTACAGATGCCCTGTAGTGTAATCTATTGTTCCCTGTTATCAGCCTTGACAGACGGGGACTGTGCGAGATTAGTGACAGAAACTTCCCACCCCCCATGATCGCCACTTTATCTCTCCAGTTCTGAGAATTTCCAGAGACTGTTGCATACATGTGTGACTTCCCAGTTGCATGCTGTAAGTTTATGGTATGGCCACGTGAGAGATCATATATATAGTTTGTAGGAGGAAGATCTGCAGATTTTACAGCACGAAGGAAATCGTAACTGATTTTAGGGTGGATTCTGCCTCCCATTGTTTACAAGGGGTGGGTTTTTTTTCATGGTCCTGCTCGATCTTACCGCAATTTCAGCAGCACGAGGCGACTTATGTCAGAGAATAAACCGACGTTGGACAGCCATTGCTTTGCTTCTGGTTTACGCCCTGGCTAACATGGGGCTGAAATTTGCAGAGGAATCCGAGGTGCACGACCGCCTCAAATTCCTGTCCAAATTCTTTAAACAAATCTACGAATCTTATTCACCTGCTGCTGCTGCAAAACAAAAAAATTTGCAGTGGAAATGGACTCTTGGACCCTGTGGATTTATACTTTGGATTTGCACCCATGGCAAGGCCTTGGCTCACCGGAAAACCTGCTGGTGTAAATTGAACAAAAAATAAAAGGTATACTCTCCTAACTATGGCACTTTTCAGTGGTGCAGTCCTGGATGACCCTCAACTTTCTGCTGCGGGTTTGCATGTGTGATGAGCCACCTATACAATGGACGCTTGCCGTGATGTCCACGGTGATTCAGCCACAGAAATGGCAGCAAGATTGTGGCTTTGGGGAGGCAGGTAGGCCTACAATACTATATGGCCCAAGCCGTGTCCATTTAAAGCGTTGCAGTGCGGCTGGTCCCAAGTAAAAGATGACGAGGTTGGTGAATGCGGTTGTGATGATGGTGCGTTTTTAGTTCGTGCACATCACTGGAGCTGTGTCAACATGTTGTGGCCTGGTGCGTTCACGGAGGGTGGGGATAGGGAGGGCGTGAATGAGGTGTCAGCACAGGACTGCTGAGCCCATCACATTCCACAAACTTCCAGGGGCTCTATTCACATTCACTAGCCGCCGAGCCAGGCGCTGCCCCATATAGACATGCACTCATCAGTTTTCCTTATCCTACAGCCCTCCCCCCATCACATCCTGTTCCTCTTCACTTTGTGTATCCCCTTTCTCGTTGCGAGACCGCGCTCTTCTTCCAACCTCTAAACACTGCCCACAATTTTCCTGTTGCATAGCAAAAAAAAAAAAAAAATTCTAAGAAATTTTTTTGGATGCACGGAAACCTTTTATTAGCCTTTCTCCTTTTTTTTTGCATCTTGCACACAGATTTCATCTTCTTTAGTTCTCATGTAAAAGTCTTTCTTCTGACCCGCACTCCATAAATCCACCCGACACCTCACATTATCTCATGGACGTATTACAAGCATTTGTGTTATACTTCACAGGATCAGAAGAGAAGATCTAACAGACGGCAAAGCTTCTCCCGCTTGTACGTTGGTGGATTCCTTTTGATTTTTGGGTTCAGGGGGTTGTGAGAGGGTTAGGGGTAAGCGCACCCTGGATACTCTGGGTTAGGGGTAAGCGCACCCTGTATACTCTGGGTTAGGGGTAAGTGCACCCTGTACACTCTGGGTCAGGGGTAAGCGCATCCTGAGTACTCTGATTTAGGAGTAAGCGCACCCTGAATACTCTGGGTTAGGGGTAAGCGCACCCTGAATACTCTGGGTTAGGGGTAAGCGCACCCTGAATACTCTGGGTTAGGAGTAAGCGCACCCTGAGTACACTGATTTAGGAGTAAGCGCACCCTGAATACTCTGGGTTAGGGGTAAGCGCACCCTGTACGCTCTGGGTTAGGGGTAAGCACACCCTGTATACTCTGGGTTAGGGGTAAACGCACCCTGTACGCTCTGGGTTAGGAGTAAGCGCACCCTGAATACTCTGGGTTAGGGGTAACCGCACCCTGTATGCTCTGGGTTAGGAGTAAGCACACCCTGAATACTCTGATTTAGGAGTAAGCGCACCCTGAATACTCTGATTTAGGAGTAAGCGCACCCTGAATACTCTGGGTTAGGGGTAAGCGCACCCTGAATACTCTGGGTTAGGACACTAGGATCTGTAAGTCAATGCTTCATTTGTTGCTTTAAAGCTGGGACTGAGTTACTGGGACTTGTGAAATATTATTTTGTTTGGGACTTTGTAGCAGAGTTTAGTGTGTGTTTTTGGGTTACACTAAATATGTCTGCGCTACTTATAAATTCCCATATATATAGAGTATATATTGTTACGTACTCCACATATACACAGTATGTGTATATATACTCTCTTATATACTGTATAGGCAAACTGGAAAACATCGGTGGAGGGGATGGGGGGGCTAAAATAATTAATCAATACTCCTCTATGCCCAGTCCTCTGTTCCTGTGACAGGTCCTTGCCGGAAGTGATGCTGCTCAGGCGACGGCTGTGGCCAATCCCTCGGCTCAGTGGCCACGTGTTGGGTACTGGTGATGTCACTACTAATGTGTTATTGTCACTCCGCATATGGCCGCCTCACATCCAGCGCAGCCAATGCCGGCACTAACTGGAATTGGGGACCCAACACTGGCACGGCAGACTTGGTAATACTGACTAGTCCCCTATCTGCGCATGCTCAACCACTTTTCCAGTTTTTTCTAGTGGACTGTATTTGCCGCAGTGGCGCTGTACTTTTATTTTCTTACTTGTATAGCCCCAACCTATACCGCAGCGCTTTATAGAAATTGTCGGCCACTGTCCCATATACGGATCACCATTTATAGTCCCTAGGAATAGGTCTTTGGTGCTGGTCCCATAAAAGTTCCACGTGTCAGAGCTTCCGTCCCCAGCGAAACTGTAGGTGGACGAGGCCTTTCTGCTAAGCTGCAGAGTTGTCCAGACCGTAGGCAGCCGTACAAGAAGTCCGCAGTGTTAGCAGTCAGCGACAGGTGATGGGTCGGAGGTTGCAGTCCCGGGGCCCGGCCTCTCTGGAATGTGCAGCTACAAAGAGGAGGATATTGTGAAAGAAGGATGGGAGCGCCTCGAGTTCTCAATTACTGGCGTAATTACAGTTACAATGAGCATTGTTTGGGTTGGTGTCAGTTCAAGTACATGCAGGGACAAAGTGGGGAATGCGATGTTTAGGTTGTCTGGAAAGGAACATTCACGGCCTCGGAAGTTTTAATGATCCGGAGATGGATAACAGGGCTGATCGGGGCCTCAAATCCTTGTTTTTGTCCTGTTTACACCACTTTACGTCCTCTAGGGCTCATTGTGGCCTTATTTTAGCAAGATCCAACTAGTCTGTGATCCCTATGGTGGGTTATTAGACCTATAGGTGGGACGTGTGACCGTATTGTTGAGGCCGTCAAGTAGTCAATGTCTGAGCTTCTAGGCCTCATTCACACTGCATTTGCTGTTTCCGTTTGTTGCACATGTTGGGAAAGTTGTGCTTTGTGCGTCGGCCTAGTAGGTGCTCACATAGTATTTCTTTCCTTTCCTAGCCTGTTGTGCTAATCCGATTAAGTAGACCTGACGTGTCCCCTTTAAGCTCGGGCTACATGGCGACTTTTGTCACACACACATTAAAATCGCATTACAATAATGGCAATGTATTTCTATGGCGTCGAATTAGGACACGTGACATTGTCTACAAAGTATCAGTTGCTGAAAATTCCAGCTGGTTGTCACGTGTAACTTCTTCACCATAGACTTCGTTGTGGCTTGGCTGTGTTTTTGCAGCCAAGTCGAAGCTTCAATAAAAGGCGCACAAATGTTGTTGCATGGCCCTTAAAGCCATCTTATTTTACTTACTTCCCACGTTTCTTTATTTCTTTCTCATTGATATACCTAGGCCAGTGATGGCGAACCTTTTAGAGGCCGAGTGCCCAAACTGCAACCCAAAACCAAGTAAATTATCACAAAGTGCCAACACGGCAATTTAACCTTAATAATGTGCGGATCCACAATTGCAGAACTGCAAAATATGATCATACGAATGGGGCTTTATAGAGCTTTCTGCTGCACTGTGACACTCACACAGTACAATCTGCTCCACAGCGGTCCCCACACAGTATAATCTGCTGCACAGTGACCCCCACACAGTATAATCTGCTCCACAGTGATCCCCACACAGTACAATCACAGTATAATCTGCTCCACAGTGATCCCCACACAGTATAATCTGCTGCACAATGGTCCCCACACAGTGCAATCTGCTCCACAGTGACCCCCACACAGTCCAATCTGCTGCACAGTGATCCCCACACAGTATAATCTGCTCCACAGTGATCCCCACACAGTATAATCTGCACAGTGGTCCCCACACAGTCCAATCTTCTTCACAGTGGTCCCCACACAGTCCAATCTGCTGCACAGTGATCCCACACAGTCCAATCTGCTGCACAGTGGTCCCCACACAGTATAATCTGCTGCACAGTGGTCCCCACACAGTCCAATCTGCTGCACAGTGATCCCCACACAGTACAATTTACTTCACGGATGGGTGCCCAAAGAGAGGTCTCTGAGTGCCACCACTGGCACCCGTGCCATAGATTTGCCATCATGGACCTAGGGGGTTCTGGACCGATTCTGGCCCTGGGTCACACGATTGGAAACAGACCACCGGGTGTGGGGCAGTAATGGGCCCCTTGGAGCACCTCTACAGCTTTTTACTACATGCACATGACGTTTTCCTCCTCTTGCTTTCTGTTGTCCTCCTGTTATGGTTGACCTTGTCCTTACTGGTCCGGCCAGCAGTATATAACGCTCCTGGCCCCTGCCCAGTGTATATAGATGCACAGTTACTGGCTGGCAACCATCAGTCAGGGTTTACTGAACTCCTTGTTCTGGCGAACAAAAGGCCACCTGCAAGCCGATTATATTGCGTTGGGAGTGGTTGCGACATGTTTGATCAGCTCTGAATGCTCTTCTTGAAGATGTGACAAAGGCCCGATCATGGCTGCACAAGAGGAGGACGGAAGAAGTTCATTAGAAAATACCAATCCTCTTTGGTTAATAATCTGTATGGATTCCAGGGGGGCCCCAAGGATTATACATAGTATATAGCGTAGTAGTGTTATCCGCATGTGAATCCGTCCTAAAGACAAACTTTGCGAGCCGTATCCTGGTCTTGTAGCCGATAGATAAAGCCAATGTTGTAAGCTAAAGGCCCCGTATACATTGGACCAAATTTATTAAACTTCACATGCCAGTTTCCTTGCAAAAATTTGGTTACCTTTCCCATATTTCGAGGCAGGACATCTCCTTCCAACCCCAGCCTGTCCCGTAAAGCAATACAGCGGAGCGGTCCGACAGAACGGCACACACTGCATCATAAGAGGGACCTATAGAAGTCTGTGCGTGGTGTGTAATGTGATCTATAATACACCTCGCAACTCGTACCGCGCCATAATACATTGCGCATCAGCCCCGATGAATAAAATATAAACATCTTCGATCCTTTCCGATTCTTACTCGGCTTTGTCTCGCCGGTGTCAGACAATGCTTAGGATTGTGGCGGCTGCTCCTCTGGCTCGGAATTGATTCTCGCACGCAGGACGCTCGCCCCTTCGTTTATTTTCCACTTGCTAGGTTTGCACAGTTTGACGCAAGTCGACGGCACAACACGAATAGAAATGACAAACACCGCTCCCTGTCTCGTCCCTCCCCCGCACGGCATCGCCTTCTACTGACCTAGTCGATCACCGCCGCAGTGTCATTTACATAGGCTTCCTCCAGCCACTTCCTCATGTGTCAGTCAGCCATGATGACTATAAATCGCCTTCCTAGTTGTTGTTATTTTCGCTGTATTCTCTTTAATCACCTGTGATGTCATTTCCCTGTTAGTCAGTGGAAACCGCGCCGCTCTACACCACATCACGCACGTCCTCTTCATCCACCGCCTTGCTTGCTTCCTATGTAGTTGGACTTCAAGGAACCGACTTACTTTATATTTCCTATTGACGGCGATCAGATAGAACAACTTTTGCAGAAAGTGTTATTGTCGCGTTGGGGGCCATAGAAGTAAATGAAACCTTTTCACTGTAGCACAGTTTACTTTTTATTACCAAGGGGGGGGGGAGGGAACACTTGGCTGGGATTGCTTGTAGGAAGCAACGGGAGCTTTGTAAGGCTTCGTGTCCTGTGGTGGCGCTATGGCGAAAACCAAGCTAGTCACTGCTGATTTGGGGTCTAAGCCGCCATGGACGCAGAGGTAACCGGGGTATGAGGACAGGTGCACACAACTGCTGCTTTGTCCGTGTGCTAGCCGCGCTCTTCAAGGCTTGCACACTCGCTGACCCGTATTACGTGCCCGTGTATGTGGCAGTGAACCCAGGCAACACTCAAGTCCTAGACCTGTCCCTTTGCGGCCCCAGCTTACTAAGAGCGGTGAATGGGTCCGTAGGGGTACACGGATATCATCCATGCGCTGGTCAGTCACGGCCTGGGTACACGCAGTCTCTGGCCTTGTACAAGCGGCATGTAACGTCTGTGAAGAACGGCCCAGTGCACGGTCAGCCCTTGTACACATGCCACTGAATAATGGCCGTGCAATGGGTCTGTTTTCATGGGCAAACATGGTCCATGAGTATTCACATTGTCTTATCAAAAGACCGTGTGACGGTTGTTGCAAAAATGGCCGACACCTGGCGGGTTTATCAGCCCCTAGTCACCCAGCTTTCCCGAACTCATCCCGGGACTTCTTGTATCACAGTGACCTCTTCATGGCTCCACTCTCCGGCTTCAACCACTGACTCCGACTCCTCTATCGTCTCGCAGCCCGACTCCGACTCCTTGATAAATGGTTTAGCAGTAAATTCACCCATATTTGCAGGTAATACGTGTGCATGAGGCCTTAGGGGGCTTCCTCCGCTGTGCAGTCAATAAGATATCCAGTCCGTGACCTCTTTCCCACGTCTCTACACATTCAGTCCCTCATCCATTTTGCCTATTTTTGGCACCCCCTCCAGGTATAACACGATGACATCACACGTATCAGCCTCGCTCATGTGACGGCTTCCTTACAAAGAACCTCTGTTGTCCAGTCCTTCCCGAGAACCAGATATGGGGAAGTGAAGTCTTCACATGGAGTTCTATGGTTGTTCTTTCTATGGTGTTTATGATCTTGGAATGGGAGCGCGGTACGTGACACGGTTGGTAGATGCTTAGGGTATGAGCTCACGAGCAAAACAAGTCACTATGGGATGTCTCTATATGTAGGTCAACATAAATTCAGCAACTTGATGATAAAGGCTGGAGCACAGTCATCCAGTACTTGGAGAAGAATTGTGTCATTGTCCCGCGATTACTAACCCAGGCATGACACACGACGACGGGTTGTTTACAGCACAAATGATAGCCTTCACTAGTATACATCCAGGTATTCAAGGTGTCGCAACAAATAACTTACCGAGTACCCATTGTTCCTTGGACCCTACTGAATGACGTTGTAACGCCAACCTGCGTTCTATAGCTGGACTATACTTAATATTAAGTGCAGGGTTGGATAGAAAACTTACTATTATCTGCAGCAGCGTGTGTGTCTCTGTTGACTTCTCTCAGCTCCTCCTCTTTCCATAGACTTCTATAGACACATGTAATTTGATACTTCAGTGAGCTGGCAGTCCGTCTTGGGAGGCTGAGGCGGATTCTGCAGAGATTACAGAGTGAGTGAACAAAGTTTGTTGTAACGGTAACGACCATTTAAAGGGATAGACATATAGCAAATCAATGAGATAAGTTCATTAACATCCGAGTCACAGGGAAGACACTGGTATAAATGTCCCCGTAATTTCCCTTTAAGAAGTTCCTTGCTTTTGTTTACACCTCCCTGACTATCCTTCCTAGCATGTTGACTATTTGGGAGCCTCGATGCTTAGTAGACACATGTAAGTGCCCCGTGTTGTCCGGCAGGCTTGTGTGTACTGAGATGGTGTATTTGGGGCCGGAGTGACATTGCAGCTCATAAGACTTTGCTCATTTGTTTGTGGTGGGTCGGCCAGTTTGCATACGGCTCCATAGTAGATACACGTTACAGTAATATTCCATCTCTATGTGTCAGATGTTCCAGTTGGAACTTGTACAGGAGGGGGCAGTATGTTTTTTTTTTTTTTTTTCCCCTTTCACGTCCTTTGGCGCTGGCAATATTATATACCGCTAGAAAGCTGTCAGTGTTCTCTGTACGTACCAGATTGCCGTTACTTTCGACACTAATATCTCTCCACTGTCAGAAGGGCGGGGCCTTACAGCCTAGCGTCATCACCCACCTACTGTCAGAAGGGCGGGGCCTTACAGCCTAGCGCCGTCACCCACCTACTGTCAGAAGAGCAGGGCCTTACAGCCTAGCATCATCACCCACCTACTGTCAGAAGGGCGGAGCCTTCCAGCCTAGCATCATCACCTACTGTCAGAAGGGTGGGGCCTTACAGCCTAGTATCATCACCTACTGTCAGAGGAGCGGGGCCTTACAGCATAGTATCATCACCCACCCACTGTCAGAAGGGCGGGGCCTTACAGCCTGGCACCATCACCCACCTAATGTCAGAAGGGCGGGGCCTTACAGCCTGGCACCATCGCCCACCCACTGTCAGAGGAGCAGGGCCTTACAGCGTAGTATCATCACCCACTCTCAGAAGGGCAGGGCCTTACAGCCTGGCACCATCACCCACCTACTGTCAGACGGGCGGGACCTTACAGCCTAGCATCCTCACCCACTCTCAGAAGGGCAGGGCCTTACAGCCTGGCGCCATCACCCACCTACTGTCAGAGGAGCAGGGCCTTACAGCCTGGCACCATCACCCACCCACTGTCAGAGGAGCAGGGCCTTACAGCCTAGCATCCTCACCCACTCTCAGAAGGGCAGGGCCTTACAGCCTGGCGCCATCACCCACCTACTGTCAGAAGGGCGGGGCCTTACAGCCTGGCACCATCACCCACCCACTGTCAGAGGAGCAGGGCCTTACAGCCTAGCATCATCACCCACTCTCAGAAGGGCAGGGCCTTACAGCCTGGCACCATCACCCACCTACTGTCAGACGGGCGGGACCTTACAGCGTAGCGTCAGCACCCACCCACTGTCAGGGGATGGGGTCCCTTACCATCCAGTGCTGCTGGTGAAGGGATATCTGTACCGAAACTGACAGCACCGATATCCCCTTTTATGATTTTGTTTTTAATTTTCCATGTCACTAACTATATATAAATAAAAAAATACTATATCCTGCAATTTTGACTCTGGCCACTAAGCCTAATAACACAATGACACTTTCCAATTCTGTTGCGATTTTCATTGTAGCAATCACACAATTTCTATCACTGACAAGATTCCAATAGAAGATAACACCTGGATAGATAACACCACTGAGCCATCATTACATTCACCACTGACACTAGATGATGTGACGGCTCGTCTCCTCCCCCTCCCTGCCTAGACCTCAGTGAGTCAGCTCCTGACTATTGCTGCCTATGGCCATAACTGTGCTGTAAAGCAGGTCACTAAATGCTGCGAACAGAGCAGAGGAGACGTTCAGGCATGTTGACTTTTGACATGCCTCATCCTTCTGGTATAGTAACACTATGACTATTCGGGAGGTAACGTCACTCTTTTTTATCAGACCCCATGATGCAGCGAGTTCCCTTCACATGGCCATGGACAACTCGGGAACCATGGCCGCACACGGACCGAACACAGTTGTGTGAATAGTCCCTTAGACGTAGGTAGGTGTCTCCGCACAGCCAAAGACCAGACACTGGCGATGACTGACTTCTGATTATTTCTAATATTATTGACGTATCTGACACTGCCGATCTTCCCGATTGTCCAAAATGATGCAAAAGATTATTCATCTCCTCTCCGTGTAGAGAGTCGTTGGCTCAGTCAGTTTGGCACGGGATCTGCACGGTGCAGGAATTTTTTTCTTGTACACCAACCGAGGATTTTTCTTTCAGCCCACGCTGGCTGGGAATGGATGCCAGGATGTAACGGGACGAAACCCACTGCTGTCAGGGCATGCTTAGAGTTGTAGTTCCGCGCAGCAGGTCGCCTAAAGGGTTATCCCCCCCCCCCAAAAAAAAAAAAAAAAATTAAAAAAATAAAAAAAAATTTCTGTTCCGTCCAAAGGATATCTGGTAAATGTCTGATCTCTGGGATCCCCGCCAGTCTGCAAGTTATCGCCTATCCTATGCATAGGGCATATCTTCTTATGGTGGGAGGACCCCTTTAAGAATTACTACAGTAATACCGCCTGGTTTTTTGCTATTGTGCGCCCCTCTTTAGACCTAGGGACTGGCATGAGATCCGTTGTCGATATTTCCTGATAGTTCCTCCCACCAGCTGGGATAAATGAGTTTCTGCTCACGCAAGCACAAGGGTGTTAGATTGCTTCCCTCTGCCTGCCCGCTATATGTGGGGCGCTTATTTGTTGTTCCAAGCTGAATTACAGAGCGTGCGTCATAGACTAGTCTGACCGTGTCCCTAGAAGTCGGGAGCTGCTTGCAGGGCTCCGCGGGATGGTACAGGAAGTGTGTACGGGGGTCTGGCAGGGCTCCGCAGGGTGGTATGGAGTATGTGTACGGGGGTCTGGCAGGGCTCCGCAGGGCGGTACATGGAGTGTACGGGGGTCTGGCAGGGCTCCGCAGGGTGGTGCATGGAGTGTATGGGGGTCTGGCAGGGCTCCGCAGGGTGGTACATGGAGTGTACGGGGGTCTGGCAGGGCTCCGCAGGGTGGTATGGAGTATGTGTACGGGGGTCTGGCAGGGCTCCGCGGGGTGGTACATGGAGAGTACGGGGGTCTGGCAGGGCTCCACAGGGTGGTACATGGAGTGTACGGGGGTCTGGCAGGGCTCTGCAGGGTGGTACATGGAGTGTGTGTACGGGGGTCTGGCAGGGCTCTGCAGGGTGGTACATGGAGTGTGTGTATGGGGGTCTGGCAGGGCTCTGCAGGGTGGTACATGGAGTGTGTGTACGGGGGTCTGGCAGAGCTCCGCAGGGTGGTACATGGAGTGTGTACGGGGGTCTGGCAGGGCTCCACAGGGTGGTACATGGAGTGTACGAGGGTTTCGCAAGGCTCCACAGGGTGGTATGGAGTATGTGTACGGGGGTCTGGCAGGGCTCCACAGGGTGGTATGGAGTATGTGTACGGGGGTCTGGCAGGGCTCCGCGGGGTGGTACATGGAGTGTACGGGGGTCTGGCAGGGCTCTGCAGGGTGGTACATGGAGTGTGTGTACGGGGGTCTGGCAGAGCTCCGCAGGGTGGTACATGGAGTGTGTACGGGGGTCTGGCAGGGCTCCACAGGGTGGTACATGGAGTGTACGAGGGTTTCGCAAGGCTCCACAGGGTGGTATGGAGTATGTGTACGGGGGTCTGGCAGGGCTCCGCGGGGTGGTACATGGAGTGTACGGGGGTCTGGCAGGGCTCCGCGGGGTGGTATGGAGTATGTGTACGGTGGTCTGGCAGGGCTCCGCGGGGTGGTACATGGAGTGTGTGTACAGGGGTCTGGCAGGGCTCCACAGGATGGTATGGAGTATGTGTACGGGGGTCTGCATTTCTACATACGATAGAGCATGTCACAGTCCGTCTCCGTTCTATATAATCTTTCGGCCGCTGCTAATCTCTGTTATCATGAGAACGCGGTGAACTCGCTGTTACGCACGTCAATGAAAGCCTGTATTATTCTGCTAGGCCACAAAGCCAGGCAAGTATGCCAGGGGCGGGGAAAAGGCACAGTAAAATTGTATGCTAAAATAAAACCGTAAACTAATAAACACCGCACACCCAGCTACTGGGAATAGGGTGATGCGAGGTGCCCTGTAATCTCCTGCGATTAGCCGGTCGGGAGGCCCCATGTGCGCTCGTACAAGTCATGTGCTTGTGTGCCAACAACAGCCGAGGTTTCCAGGAAAGTCAGAGTTAATTTCACTCCTCGTCAGTTCCTTGAAGCGCGGTGGAAAATATTCTGCTCGCTAGAGGAAACTCTTGGTTATAGTATAACTTTCTGTGCGCTCGCACATTGTCCTGACTTGCACAAATAGTCATCTGCTCCCATGAAACGCCTTATACTACAAGCAATGGGCGCAGGCCGTGCACTGTTGACTCTACGGCCGATAAGTGCGCTGTTTGCTTACAACCGTTTAACCTTTGGTATTGTGAAACGTTTCCTTAGATGTTTTTGTAGCGCGCCGGGGCTTAGTTCACTTTTACCCTTTATGGCTGTGACCTTGGTCGCGTATTCTGCAATGTTATGGTTACAAGCCTAAGGGTTGTCCTGGCCAATGGAGCACGTGCGGGGCGTTGTGTGTAGGTTTTAAAGGGATCCTATCACTCAGACCCAATTTTTTTAGGTACCACGTCGGAATAGCTTTAAGAAAGGCTATTCGTCTCCTACCTTTCGTCGTCTTCTCCGCGCCGCCGTTCGCCTACAATCCCGGTTCTTGATGGTATATAAATTAGCTCTCTCACAGCACTGGGGGCGGGCCCCAGTGCTCAAACAGCACTGGGGGTGTCCCCAGTGCTCAAACAGCACTGGGGGTGTCCCCAATGCTGCGAGAGAACTCTCTCCAGCACTGCCTCCATCTTCTTCAGCAGCGTCATCTTCAGCCTCTTCTTCCGGCGGTGGCTTGTAACTTCTAAGGCCTCGGGCAGAGAAGACTGCGCATGCCCACAGGCCACGAGAAAATGGCTGCTTATAATACTGTGCAAGCGGCCATTTTCTCGTGGCCTGTGGGCATGTGCAGTCTGCTCTGCCCAAGGCCTTAGAATTTACAAACCACCGCTGGAAGAAGAGGCTGAAGAGGACGCTGCTGAAGAAGATGGAGGCGGCGCTGTTCTCTCGCAGCCTTGGGGAAGCCCCCAGTGCTGTCTGACCACTGAGGCCCGCCCCCAGTGCTGCGAGAGAGCTAATTTACATACCGGCAAGAACCGGGATTGTAGACGAACGGCGGCGCGGAGAAGACGACGAAAGGTAGGAGACGAATAGCCTTTCTTAAGGCTATTACCACGTGGTACCTACAAAAAATTGGGTCTGAGTGATAGGATCCCTTTAATGAAGTGAGCCGACCTCTAACTTGTGGCTCTTCAGCTTATACGAAACTACAACTTGCTAGGATAGGTCAATTGAAGATTAGGGTTAAGCGATCGGGATTGGAAAAAAATCAGATTCCGATCGGCGATCGAGCAAATTTCACGATCGCAATCGGAATTCCGATCCCAGTCTTTTTAGGTGGGATCGAAGTCTCACGTTAGTTCCCACAATCCTTGGCTACTGGCCAATCATTGTGGGAAAAGCTAACATTAGGGTTGAGGGATCAGAAAATATCGGATTCCGATCGGCGATCGAGCAAATTTCACGATCGGGATCGACTGGAAAATGCTCGAAAATTGGATTTTAAAAATGATCCTGAAATCTCAATATCGGCTCAACCCCATCTGCGGGGGTCGGGGATGTCAGACCCGTACTGATCTTTAATGCTAGGTCCACACGGGGTCCCACGCTGCAGGAGAAAAAAGCGATGTACTTGTGGTCCACTATGTCAGGGCTTATCCTTATTGTCTATCCGATTTTGGCAAAATAGGCCGGCCCCTAAATTGGTAATGGCATTTGTTGGGGTGCAGACTTAGGATCTGCTCTTATGGGAGGTGTGATAGAGGCTCAGTAGCTTATTCCCCTCTCCCCGTTGAGCCCACACGTATGTTTGGCCGAGTGTGCACGTTGGGCTGTATCCTGTATATGACCTGCCCCAGAGACGCCGCTTATCTCATTTGATGGGGATTTTACAATGACCTAAACATCTGACTGGAAACTCCAGCAGCGGGGCCTTCCCCAGTGCGGGGGATGTTTCACTACTGCAGAACTTCTTCACTACTGGTTTTCGTTTTTCACTCTTATTTTCGCTGTGTTCGCGTGCGTCTACCTGTCACCGGCTCCTTACAGCTGAGTTTGTTTCTACATCAGTCGATCAAGTCCATATTTAGCTAAGGTTACTGAAATAAGATTTTGGGATGTTACATGTGGGGGAGGGGTGGGGGAAACCTTGGCAGTCCAGGGAAACACACCGTTACATAATAGGAGCCTGGCTTGTGTGTACAGGGTGTTATTAGGTGTCACCTAGACAATGGGGAGGGGGATACGGCTTCATGGAGGCTCTATACACCAGACCACCGACTGTCTCCTCTTTATGGGGGTCTCCCAACTATCCTCTGGTGTCAGGGCTTAGACTTGTTGGATTTCCTTCAGCGCACATGCATGCATGCTCGGCAGTGGTCAGCGAAACACGCCGAGCATGCATGTGCACTGGAGGAAATCCAACAAGTTCTCCATCAACGTAAGATAGTGATCTTAAGTTGTTGGAGAATCTCAATATTTTCTTGTCTTCTGAGAGATTGATATATACAACCATAGCAGCAAACGGTGCTAAAAATCCCCGCACCGCCTTACTATTTGCTGCTAAATATAGATCTCGTGCGATTACTCACATAGGTAATAGATGTCGGCACAAGTGGGAAGAAGCGCAGTCATCTTACAGGTTAGCAAAAAGGTCTCCAAAGATGTTCTCATTCAGTATTGACGCTTCATTATCACTGCATGGAACGGAAGAGGTTAATGCCGTCACCCCCGCCTTTACACTTGTCCTATCCCCATGCCTGACGTCTGTCCATTCAGACCCCCCCCTTATTAAGACACGTGCTTGGCATCATGTCCAGCTTTAGTTAATGGCTAACCTCCTCGGCCCCCGCAGGTTATTTACCTGCCCTTTATGGCCCCCTGTTGGAAATTAACCCCAGCCTGGCCACGTCAAAGGCAAGCTGGCTACCTGAGGGTGCTATAAGGGCAGCCATTTATGTTTATGGCAAAATCGAGGTAAACGGTGGAGTATACCTGCCAGGCGGAGGGCAAGAAGGTACTTGTGGGACCCCTAATGAACAGACGCCTGGTATATATGTACTGGGAGCTTTCCCAACGTATATAGGTAACCTATCCCAAGAAGAGAGCCTTCAATGGGATCTGCTTTAGTACTGATATGACCCATGGAATAACTATTCTGGTGCTTTTGCTGTATGTCCCTCAGTTACACCTCCTGGAATTGTGGTAATTAACTAGCAACAGCCACTGGTCAATGGGGCAGGTCAGGACTGAGTGGACCATAATGGACTGTGCAGGGACACCCTCAACTGCTAACACCCAATAGTCTATATACATTGCTACATTTATATACATTGCTAGGAGGAATAACAGAGGAATGATACAATGTATGGGTCCGTCACGATTCTCAATTGATAGGTAATACACTTCTTTACTGCAACAATCCAGGGGTTACACGGTACTCCACAACTCCGAGCACGCCCCTTTCACTTCTATGGGAGCTCCTTGTTGGGAGTTGTAGTTTCGGACCTGTGGAATAGCCAAATCCTGCACAATTCTTGCACAATGTGATTGTCATAGTCTATGCCGTCATCTTGCATCGCGATTCTATCACCACTCGAACTCCTAACGTTGTCCTTTTTTTTTTTTCTTTGCAGGTATGGCCTCACAAGTTTTAGTGTACCCACCATATGTTTATCATACTCAGTCAAGTGCCTTTTGTAGTGTGAAGAAACTGAAAATAGAACCAAGTAGTTGTGTGTACAGCAAGAGGAGCTATCCACGCACCGACCTGAATGCTAGACACCTTGGATTGACCTATCCATCCAACAAGAGTAGGGCTCCTCTCCAGACAAAGAATCCAATCGACAGACCTCGCCAGCAGACTACCGCCTCCCAGACCGGCGCAGTCGCATTAAAAACCAACACCGGTGCTCCGGGGGACCCAGCCGCGCAGGCGCAGCCAGATCCGAAAGAGGCACCCACCGTTGGGACACCGGATTGTGCATCAGATTTACTGGAAACGCATCAGCGATGTGGATTGAAGCGTAAGAGCGAAGAGTTGGAAAACCTCGGTGGCACCATGCAGATCGTCGATGAATTGTCTGTACTGCCGGCCATGCTGCCAGGCAATGCGGCCAACCCGGTAACCACTGGTGCTTCGAAGCAGGCCGGGGCTAGCGTGGACGGCGACTACCAGTTGGTACAGCATGAAGTGTTGTGCTCGGTTAAAAATACTTACGAAGTTTTGGATTTTTTGGGTCGGGGAACCTTTGGACAAGTGGTGAAGTGTTGGAAAAGGGGTACAAATGATGTGGTGGCGGTGAAAATCCTTAAAAACCATCCTTCATATGCACGCCAAGGGCAGATCGAGGTGGGCATCCTGGCCAGGCTGAGCAACGAGAACGCCGACGAGTTTAATTTCGTGCGCGCGTACGAATGCTTTCAGCACCGGAACCACACCTGCTTGGTTTTTGAAATGTTGGAACAGAATTTATATGACTTTTTAAAGCAAAACAAATTTAGCCCTTTACCCCTGAAAGTTATCCGGGCCATCCTGCAGCAGGTGGCTACTGCACTGAAAAAGCTGAAAAGTCTGGGTTTAATTCACGCTGACCTCAAACCGGAGAACATCATGCTGGTGGATCCCGTACGGCAACCCTACAGGGTGAAAGTCATAGACTTCGGCTCTGCTAGCCATATCTCCAAGACTGTTTGCTCTACTTATTTGCAGTCGCGTTACTACAGGTAAAACTTGGATTTGGGGGGGTGTTGGAGCTTTGCGTGCATTGCAACCTGCCGAAAATTCTGCAATTGTATTGATGGGTTGGGTTTCTAGACCCTGTGCGTTGCGCACCTTCTTCCTGGAGTTGTGTAAAGTTGGAATTTTGTGACACTTGTTGGTTTTAATGGGGTTATGTCACAAAAAAATAGTTATCCTTTATCCGTAGGGTAAATTGCTGATCTGTGGGGGTCTCGACAGTCCTGAGAACAGGGGCTGTGGTGAACACACTTCAATGGGAGATGCTGATGCTGTACTTTGGGCTCTTTCCGTCGCTCCTATTGAAGTGAATGGGACTAGGTGTGCGCCTGTTAGGATCGGTGCGAGTCTCAGTGCTTGGACCCCTACCAGTCAGCAATTTATCCTCCATCCTATGGGTAGAGGAGACGTATTTTGCATAAGTAACCACCTATAAGGCTTATTGTGTCTGGACTTTTCTTGTGTATAAGGTGTTTTGAGTGTAAAGAGGTCTCAATATCCACAAGATCTAGATCCAGGCCCCGCCTATCTTGAGGATGGGGTTCCTTATCCCATTAGGCTAAGAATGTGTAATTCACTATATATGCACGGCTGTCTCTCCTTTCATATCTATAGGGTCTGTGACAATAGTCCAAGCTGACTGTTTTTGGAACACCCATAGAAAGAAATGAAGTGCGCCCTGCATGTTTGTTCAGACCAGCAGATCAGGGCCTCCGTTCCTGAGATAGATGTGGTCCTTCCTCTGAGTCCCGGATGTCTCATAGACTTAAGATGGTTGTGTCTGCATTGATATTGATGGCATATTGTAACGTATGAGTGGTTGTCGTGTAACGTCGCTGCAGCTTAGTCCCAATGAGGGGTCACTTTATTCCACCTTTAAGGATCTTGTTATAATGCACCTTCATTTCCCCGGTGTTTTGACTCCTAAGTCTCATTGTCCGGTATCTCGATTGCATTTCTGTTTTGCAGCATGATCTCCACTCCTGTTTGCTTGTGTAGATTTTGCCGTTTGCTACAGACTTTATTATTTCTCCGAGTAGGCAGGATAGAAGATTCTATGCCTTGTGCAATATTGCAGAGTCAGCATTTTACCGGTTCCTTCAGTCATTTCCTGTCAGCTTCTGCATCTTCCTTCACCATCAATGTTTCATTCAGCCGTGTCTTATAGGTTACTTTACAGGCTCAGGAAGGAGAATAAAAAATAATTCAACCCCATTATGGGTGTGGGTGATAATTTGGCACATGGGGAGGCTCAGTAGGGCTGCAGTGTGTCCTATTAAAGGGATTCTAGCATTAAAATCAATTTTTTTTCTCATTGACACGTAGGAATACCCTTAAGAAAGGCTATTTTTCTCCTACCTTTAGATGTCTTCTCCGCTCCGCCGTTCTGTAGAAATCCCGGTTTTCGTTGGTATGCAAATGAATTCTCTCGCAGCACTGGGGGCGGGCCCCAGCACTCAAACAGCACTGGAGGCGTCCACAGTGCTGCGAGAGAACTCTTCAGCGCCGCCTCCAACTTCTTCAGGAACGGCCTCTTCACGCGTGGGCGGTCAAACTTCTAGGCCTAGGACAGAGCCGATTGCGCATGCCCGCTGCCATAACAAAAATGGCCGCTTACACAGTAAGTAAGCAGCCATTGTCTTGTGGCCTGGTTGAACAGGCTGCATCTTCTTCTTGTGAGCTGATTACGTCATGTTCGTACAGCAGCAGCTCAGTCCCAGTCAACTGAGCTGCAATACCAAGCACAGCCCCTACACTATTGATGGTGCTGTGCTTGGTATTCAGTACCCTTACCCAAACTCCCAGGTTTCGGACCCTTACTGACCATAGAGTGGATCACTTGCCAACATCTAAGTCCCAGTAAACCCCTTTAAGGCTACAGACAACGTTGAGGTTTACAGTCATGTCCATTGTCCATCCAGCCGTGGCGTTCTAATGGTGGCACATACAAGGAGCTGTGAATGATGGGTGTTCTCATCGCCCTTGAACGTCTCATTTTATCCTACAAATGCCTGGATTTTTTCCCTTAATTGTCGGCTTTATATTATATAAAAGAATCCCAGAACTTTGCAGTTTTACAAGTAGGACTATGACGTAATCTTTCTATTTTGGCCCTTTTTCTTTCCGCCTCTGTGGTGTAGACGCGAGATCTCCTCCTATGGCTCGTCTTAGGTCTGTTTTAATGCAGAGGTGTTCCCATGTTACTCATGTTACAGGTCGGAATATAAAATGGTTAGTTTCTTTACACTAGGTGAATCATCCCTGTAAGCGACCGAGAAGCCAGAGTCAGATTTCCACAAATAACTACTTCTGTATCCCATTGCTGAAAATAACAGGTTCTGCCTCTCCACGTCAGGACCTCGGCGTGCGATCCGGGGCTTAGTCACTGTCACTGGATGCTCTTTGTCAGTCATAAACAAGTCACCGATATGAGGAACGCCATCGTCTCAAGATAGTTGGCTCGAGAGAGAGAGATAGTTAAGATCAGCTGTTCAGGGGTATGTACATTATGTCGGAGGAACTTGCTGATTTCAGCTTTAGCGGCCAAAAATCTAATGTATATGGAGGCCCCCCGACTCCTCCCTGATAGCAGATATTGAGGAAGAGCAGGATCGGGCACTTCGGTTGGGAGTTGGGGCATTGGCTTAAAGGGATCATTGGATACCCTTTTTTTCCTTCACTAACACGTAGGAATAGCCTTAAGAAAGTCTATTCTTCTCCTACCTTTAGATGTCTTCTCCACGCCGCCGTTCGGTAGAAATCTAGGTTTTCTTCGGTATGCAAATTGGTTCTCTTGCAGCACTGGGGGCGGTCCTCAGCGCTCAAACAGCACTGGGGGCGTCCCCAATGCTGCGAGAGAACTCTCCAGCGACACCTCCTTCTTCTGGAACGCCCTCTCCCTGTGTCTTCTTCCATCCTGGGTTTCAATCTTCTAGGCCTTGGGCAGAGCCGACTGCGCATGCCCAGACTACAAGAAAATGGCAGCTTACACGGTAAGCTGGTGTAAGCAGTAAGCGGGTGTAAGTGGCCATTTTCTTGTGGCCCGGGCATGCGCGAGGCCTAGAAGTGGATAGCCAGGAATTTACTTTTTTTTTGCAACTTCCTCTTGGATTTCTATCGCATCTAAACATCAGGTTTCTGGGTTGGTTCTGACTCACTGAGTCGATCATCTTCCTCTCCGGGTTCAGTGTGTATTACCTGTACTATGGCGGCTGGCAGACTTGATCAAGGCTGAACGACTCGGGTGCCAGACGCTGGTCAGAATCGGCCCCAAAATCCTAGGTTCTGGTGAAAGTGAACCCTGGTGGGGTCATGGAGGAATACAGCCACACAACTTCAATAGGAATACATATTGAACAAGCTGGCCAAGGCGGATTTACGCCATGTAAATTTACCCTTAGTGTTCCAGGTCTTCTGTTGAAGACCGAGAAATTGGAGGGGGTGGGGGGGGGGGGGGAGTTCTCCTGCTGAAGCCAAGTGCATGACAGACAGGAAGAGGTCGGGTCTGAGGTCTGTGGGAAAGCCGGGGGAGTGGGCGATCCTCCTGGTACATATATCAAAGCGTCCCGACAGAATCCAAGAAAGTGACCATCTTGGTGAGGGGTTTTGTATCATTGAAGGGCGTCTGGTGCATTCTGACGTCAGACGTCGGTGGGAACTAGATGTGTGCCAGCTCATTGCGGTTTTAATATACTGATGTTTTCCAGGGTTAGAGGCGTTCTATATTAACCATTGAGGGCCCCGCCATGTTTACAGGATTGAAGCGGCAATAATCTGCATAATATGGCTCGATAGGTTTTTCTTGCAACTCTCTGAAGCCGATCTGCAAGCTTTGGGTCTTGCTCAAGCATCACACGGGCAAATGTTATTCTATCACTCTGAAGCTCAGATCGCTGTCATGTAGCAGCTCTGCTTAAAATAGGCCCCCCGAGCCCGGGCCAAAGCCTGTCGACTACTATAGATGGTGAGGCTGTCTGACTCTGGAATTGAAAAAAGACAGAAGTGCGCTGCTAAGTGGGTGCGTTTGCTCAAGGTCAGCATGATCTAAAGTGAGCTGCTCTAGTACTAGGGGGCCACCTTCGTGTGCTGTATACTCTCCTAGAACTGGTGTATATTGTGCGTAGAATCATCCTGCACGGGGGGCCCTCCAATAAGCCGATATTCCCACCAGCTACCCGTCCTCCAAAACTGTTGCTTGCTTTTTGTGTATTCTGCCTTGATATTTGGTGTGGACTTTGCTCCTCCTCCTCCTCCTTCGATAACCCCCATATGTGTAGCCACCTCCTCATCGGGGCCCCTAGTTGGGAATACCCACCAGCAACGCAGGTCTCAGTTTTGTCTGAGCATCTCGGTGACCGCAGGGACACCCCCACATACACATCAGATAGGCACACGTGCAGGTTTCATTTTGATCAGGGTCTCTTGGGGAAAGTCGGGGCACTTCCGTATACCCATAACATAGCCACCAATACAGCTTTCATTTTGCTTAGGGAAAGTTAGGACACCCCCATACACATAAAAAGGCCTCCAACGCAGGTTTCATTTTGGTCAGGACACCCCCATACACATAAAAAGGCCTCCAACACAGGTTTCATTTTGGTCAGGACACCCACATACACATGCAATGGCCACCAACACAGGTTTCATTTTGGTCAGGGACACCCCATGAATGTTGTGTTAGCGTATGTTTCAGTGACAGGTGGATTTAGTCGGCCTAGGACGTAAAAAGTGAAAGGAAGAGACTTTAGAAAAAAATCTATAGTTAGTGAATCTGCGGTACTTTTTTGGTTGACCAAGTGGCATTTTTGTGTGGCGAGCCCCTCTTAAAGGATACCTCAGTGTTCATGAAAAGTTGAGCCGTTATTTGTTCATCTCCATGTAATTCTGCCAGGAGTAACTGTAAAATAGCAAATCCATGGCTAAGAAAAGCCCAAGTGACCATAATATAGGAGATCCAGGGACACTGAACTGCAAATATAGGGCCAATGCAGGCAGGAATGAGGCAGGTAAAAAGATCCCTGAGACATGAAAAGAGAAATCTTCGAACACGGACAAGAAAGCCGCTTCCTTTCTGTGAATAATATTTCATTTGCAATAACACAAGCAGACAGAAGACTTTTCTTATGCTGTGAGATGTGCAGAATGTTCCGTCCAGTGCACAGAGAAATCGGTTTGCAGATGTCTGTATAGGCAGTGGAGAATCAACCCCTCCCCTCTCCATTTACTGTGTGAAGAGCCCCTCACCCATCCATTCACCGTGAAGCCGTCTTGTGTCTATGGACGAACGTTCCCTGGTAACAAGGAGTGAACTGCAAATTACCCAGAAGGGAGACACCTAGTGGAAGGGACTTTAAGAAGCTTTTTTCAGGCTCCTTTTTATTTAGTGCATTACATTTTGGTGCAGAATCGAACCCTCTATGGAATGAGACTGCGTTGCCTGAAATGTTAGGGACCATTTACCGTACTTGGACGGTTTCTTGCATCACATACAGTAAGTAAAGCGCTTGTGATTGATGACCTCTGTCTGCCGTACGCTTCACATTCTCCAGCCCTACCGTCATTCCAGCACTTTATTTTCTGCCGAACATTTATTTTCCTGTTTCCTTTGGCAGAACTTCCGAACATGGCCGTTACAGGAAAAAAAAAAAAAAACCCAAAACCTAGCCGGTTGCCTAATGTATCCTGCAATGTGAGCTGCCTGTGTTGTAATAGATGAACTTGAAGCATTTCTTTCTATTGGTGTCTTGAGGAATGTTCGGAATGTGTTGTTGCCTGTAAATGGTCTGTACCTAAGATTCCTGCCGCAGACAAGAGCGCCCTATTAACCCCTAAGCTTCTGGAAGGGTTTAGGAGCCCTGCCAGAAAATTAGAGATATCAGCCTGAGTCTAGGGTATCACAGCTCAGTCCACTCACTTGATTGGGACTGAACTGCAACCAGGCCATGTGACCTAAGAACGTGACGTCACATCTGATGCTCCAATTTCAATTTGGTGTGTGGGGGTCCTGAGTGTCAGATCCCCATAAGTTTGGTCATCAAATTAAAAGTCCCGGAAGACCCCTTTAAACCAACCACATTGCGTTACAGTGGACATTATACTGAGCACCATCATACTTTTAAGATGGGATCAGAGAGCTGAGACCGGCAGGGACCAGAGAGCTGAGACCGGCAGGGACCAGGGGATGGAGACCGGCAGGGACCAGGGAGCGGAGACCGGCAGGGACCAGGGAGCGGAGACCGGCAGGGACCAGGGAGCGGAGACCGGCAGGGACCAGGGAGCGGAGACCGGCAGGGACCAGGGAGCGGAGACCGGCAGGGACCAGGGAGCGGAGCCCGGCAGGGACCAGAGAGCTGAGACCGGCAGGGACCAGGGGACGGAGACCGGCAGGGACCAGGGGACGGAGACCGGCAGGGACCAGGGAGCTGAGACCGGCAGGGACCAGAGAGCTGAGACCGGCAGGGACCAGAGAGCTGAGAGCAGCAGAGAGCGGAGATTGGCAGGGACCAGAGAGCTGAGACCGGCAGGGACCAGGGAGCGGAGACCGGCAGGGACCAGGGAGCTGAGACCGGCAGGGACCAGGGAGCTGAGACCGGCAGGGACCAGGGAGCTGAGACCGGCAGGGACCAGAGAGCGGACACCGGCAGGGACCAGAGAGCTGAGAGCGGCAGGGACCAGAGAGCTGAGACCGGCAGGGACCAGAGAGCTGAGACCGGCAGGGACCAGAGAGCTGAGAGCGGCAGGGACCAGAGAGCTGAGAGCGGCAGGGACCAGAGAGCTGAGAGCGGCAGGGACCTGGTAAGCGGAGCAGCATGGGATCGGTGAGGTTGTGAGAATTGCTCCTTAGGTTTTAACCCATTCTGATCCTGTTTAGGGATTTGTAAACTTTTCTCGTTTAGGGTTCAGGTATTTTTGATGGCAAGAATAGCTCGGTCTCTGGAGATTTTTGGGCAGAGCCGGTATTACAAGTATTTTGTGCTTGCACAGTGCTCAGCTGAAGCAAGAAGCCATTACACTTCACTGCGCAGGCGCTGAATGCCGCTGGATCTTGTACATAATATCAGGACGACCAGGTGTCTATTCTCTGATGTTGCACTCGCCTTTTTATAACTTTTTTAACTTCCTCCATCATGGTCAGACATCCTCTTCTTCTGTTCCTACCCTGTGCGAAGCCCTTGGTCTGTTCTCGGCCGTCATCCTATTGCCCATCCGATACCTTATGCATTTTAAAACCAAGACCTGTTTCCTTTATTCATGCTAACGTAACCCCTTTTGTTATCTCGGGCACCAAGGCAACTTCAGGGAAGTGTGAGATTTCATCCACTTGGCTTTGACGTCATTGTTCACACCAAGATTAAAATTATCATAAGACAAATCTGCAGACTACGGAGTGGTTGTGGTACAGGCGCCATGTCTACATAGAAGAGAAATCGCCGTGTATCTGTCCGAGATACAATTAAATCTGTGATATGGGAAGTTTGTTTTTGTGAGGATTTTAAAGGGACTCACCAGAACCAGCATATCACCCCAGCCCTGCAGATAGATAGGTTACTGTCACCAGAACCAGCATATCACCCCAGCCCTGCAGATAGATAGGTTACTGTCACCAGAACCAGCATATCACCCCAGCCCTGCAGATAGATAGGTTACTGTCACCAGAACCAGCATATCACCCCAGTCCTGCAGATAGATAGGTTACTGTCACCAGAACCAGCATATCACCCCAGTCCTGCAGATAGATAGGTTACTGTCACCAGATCCAGCATATCACCCCAGCCCTGCAGATAGATAGGTTACTGTCACAAGATCCAGCATATCACCCCAGCCCTGCAGATAGATAGGTTACTGTCACCAGAACCAGCATATCACCCCAGTCCTGCAGATAGATAGGTTACTGTCACCAGATCCAGTATATCACCCCAGTCCTGCAGATAGATAGGTTACTGTCACCAGGCCCAGCATATCACCCCAGCCCTGCAGATAGATAGGTTACTGTCACCAGAGCCAGCATATCACCCCAGCCCTGCAGATAGATAGGTTACTATTACCAGAACCAGCATATCACCCCAGCCCTGCAGATAGATAGGTTATGGTCACCAGAACCAGCACATCACCCCAGCCCTGCAGATAGATAGGTTACTATTACCAGAACCAGCATATCACCCCAGCCCTGCAGATAGATAGGTTATGGTCACCAGAACCAGCACATCACGTGCATTCACTTCACTGCGCATGCGCTCCAGCCATGGTGTACTCCTCAGGCTTCACCAAAGAACTGCACCAGGAGTCCAGGACTCGGGTAAGTCTATTTTTCTCAGGGTCACAGCATTTAAAAAAAGCTTTTTGGGGCACAACCCCTGATCCAGAAGGACCTGTCACTGGTTTAGTGTCCCAAATCACCCTGACACATTCCTTTTAAATCGTTGGGGTTGTGTCTATCCACGAGCTGCTGACCGGTTTCAGTAGCAGAACTGTGAATGCAGCTGTGAAGTATAATACAATAGTATCTCTATACAGCCTGTTACATAAGACTGCACTATCACAAATAATAAAAATAACTCATAAAAGGAGAAGCAAGTTTTCGGAACAGCCGGTCACACCTAGTAATAACCCAACGTGGGCCGAGCCCGGAGGAGTCAGCAGTGATGTCCTCCTTAAATAGGTCTACGTTTGCCGGCTGACACTTCCGTTTTGGTGACCAGCTGGTAATGGTGAACCCCTGGATGTGATCTAATGTCTCCCTCTATTTTCTGCGCCGCGCGGATTAAATATGTATGATTCAGATGCGAAAGTCAAGTCCTCCTCCGAGACCAAACTAGTTTGTTTTGATGCGCGGCCCGTTCACAATCCAGACCGATTCCTCTAGAAAAAAAACAAAACTATCTCGGTGTCGCGTGCGCACCATCCAGCACTTTACAGGGCAGATTAAAACGCTTTTGCAACAGGGATTGCCTGAAGTTCACGGCCCTGCGCAGACCGGTATTGTTGGCCATATTATTCCCTGCACTTCAGCATTTTCATTTAGATATTGGCAGAGATTCGGGCTCCCATGATTCCATTAGCTGAACGAGCCTTTCAGGCATGCATGGCCGCCCGCCAAGGCACTGGTCAGTAAATAATTCACATGGCAGCTGGGGTGTCTAGCTTCTATTACAGGGGCCGAGGCCGATAACATGTATTATTTCGACAAGGCTTTCATAGAAGCCTTGTACTTTGGATAATATTCTGCAGAGCAGTACATTACATGTCTGGTGCCAGGGGGTGCCCGGTTACCTTAACCCTTAAAGTGACAAGAACAGAGACCATTTTTACTTGTTGTCTCATGAACAACACTGTCTATAGGCATGAGTGTCTGATCGCTTGAGGTCCAACCACTGTCCCGGACTTGAAATTGGGGGTTACGTGTTCCCCCTTTGTGAATGGAGCGGCGGTCACTGTCGATGGGACTGGTTCAGAGCGCAGCAATCTCCATTAGTTGTGTCAGTGGAGTGGCGTTGGTCGGACCACGTCAGATACTTAGGCCTCATGCCATGACCAAGTGCAGTCCGAGGGGTTCCCATGCTAGTTCCAAGGATTATGGAGCATGTCCCATCGGGGGGTGGAGATGGATCCTCCCACTGAAATTTGTGTAGCACGTGGGACCCCTTGGTCTGCCCACTGGGTCCTGTACTCGAGGCCTGACTTGGATAGTGTTGTTTGTGGTACGATCCCTTCAATTGCCCTGACTCTTAGTCACGTTCACACACCGCGTTCTTTTCCCTATGGCTCCTTCCTCGAAAATCCTAAACTGAAAATGACCCCCCAATTCTACCTGCTTGATCAACATCATACATAGAACTGCCCTGCAGTACCAGGCACGAACACACCGGCATGTATGGCACTGTGCCTGTGTCAATAAGGAAAAGAACACGGTGTCTGTCGGAACGTCGCAGCCCCTTCATTCTGCTATTCCGGGCGCTCAGACACGCACCACAAAATGACTTATTGTTTTAGCGTTAAATACATGTTCTCCTCCTCTGTATGATCATGTTAGATGATAGGTTTAAAGAATTTTCCATGTCGCATCTGTATATAAATCCTGCAAGTTTATCTCTTCCCACTAAGCCTAATCATAGGCTAATAGTTGCCATTTGCGTAGGGTTGGGGGTTCTTTGCAGAAGTCTCAACCTTTACACCACAGACTGGATTACAATGGAAGATAACGCATAGCATGCTCTCCTTTAGACGTCAGTGAGTCCGCTCCAGACTGTGGCAGCCTATGGCCATGACTTTGCTGTAAAGCAGATCACTAAATGCTGCGGCACAAGGGTAACACATTTATTATCACCTTTATGTGTTTCGGTCGCAGCCGCTGTTCTCCTGGTTTCTTTCATGTGCGTAAGTAACCGGTTTAGCATCGGATAAGACAGGACGGCCTGGAGTAAATTAGATTATTGGGATGTCGGATTATTTCATGACGCTCTGCACTGACCTGTCCACTTGCAGCATGTATTCGATTCGATACGGTCCCCCCTACTGCTGCACATTGGTTCCCGGCCAGGCCTGGTGCGTGCCATAGGCCTTGATGTATATGGGTAGAGATTCTGGTATGTGTAACGTTACCATAGAAGTCAATGGAAATTGAGGCAGTCTGCCACAAACTGGTGGCTTCAAAGGGCGGTGGGATTGGCATGATCCCTACTGGATCCTACATGGGAAACATCATTTGTTATAGAACTGCCCCTTCATGTGAGCAAGACGGAAGTGTGTGACGGAACAACCTGTGGTCCCATCCCAGTCCGGGGCGACCCGAGTAATCCAACCCCGGCTTCATAGTCCTTACTGGGAATTCACAGTCTGCTGAATAAGACCATTGTTTACATCTAGGACTAAAACTTTAGACCAACCCCATATGGTCCGTCCTTGCACCCGATCAAAGGATTGGGTGATGGGCGACCCGTCTGACGTACACGAGTGATCTCCTTAAAGAGAACCCGCTCATTATCTCTTCACACTTCGTTGCATCATTTCTATGTCACAGCCCTGAAGGGAACCATTGACTGCTGTCTCCTGATCACGTTCCCCCTGCCCTGAGGTCCTTGTCTTGATACTAGGAGTTTTTCAGATTTGGGGGAGGGGGTCTTTTGAAATATTTATCACTTTTGGTGTAGTTCATGGGAATCGGTCTCCGGAACCAGCATGTCACCCCAGCCCTGCAGATAGATAGGTTACTGTCACCAGAATCAGCATATCACCCCAGCCCTGCAGATAGATAGGTTACTGTCACCAGTATCAGCATATCACCCCAGCCCTGCAGATAGATAGGTTACTGTCACCAGAGCCAGCATATCACCCCAGCCCTGCAGATAGATAGGTTACTGTCACCAGACCCAGCATATCACCCCAGACCTGCAGATAGATAGGTTACTGTCACCAGAATCAGCATATCACCCCCAGCCCTGCAGATAGATAGGTTACTGTCACCAGACCCAGCATATCACCCCAGCCCTGCAGATAGATAGGTTACTGTCACCAGACCCAGCATATCACCCCAGCCCTGCAGATAGATAGGTTACTGTCACCAGAACCAGGATATCACCCCAGTCCTGCAGATAGATAGGTTACTGTCACCAGAACCAGCATATCACCCCAGCCCTGCAGATAGATAGGTTACTGTCACCAGAGCCAGCATATCACCCCAGCCCTGCAGATAGATATGCTGGTTCTGGTGACAGTAACCTATCTACGGCAGGGCTGGGGTGATATGCTGGCTCTGGTGACAGTAACCTATCTATCTGCAGGGCTGGGGTGACATGCTGGTTCTGGTGACAGTAACCTATCACCCCAGCCCTGCAGACAGATAGGTTACTGTCACCAGACCCAGCATATCATCCCAGCCCTGCAGATACATAGGTTACTGTCACCAGAACCAGCATATCACCCAGCCCTGCAGATAGATAGGTTACTGTCACCAGAACCAGCATATCACCCCAGCCCTGCAGATAGATAGGTTACTGTCACCAGAACCAGCATATCACCCAGCCCTGCAGATACATAGGTTACTGTCACCAGAACCAGCATATCACCCAGCCCTGCAGATAGATAGGTTACTGTCACCAGAACCAGCATATCACCCAGCCCTGCAGATAGATAGGTTACTGTCACCAGAACCAGCATATCACCCCAATTATTTTTATTTTTTTTGCTTGACTCGAGTATAAGCCGAGGGGGGCTTTTTCAGTACAAACACTGTGCTGAAAAGTTCGGCTTATACTCGAGTATATACGGTACTTCTGTCTTATAGATTTCCTAATTAGACGACCCCCCCCATTGGCCGCTGGGGTGCAGTTGGAGTAGATGCGTTTTGTTGCACCTCCGTATACACCATATGAATGCCCAGTTTCCACATCTCCGTTATGGCCCCATTTTCCGGCACCTTCCCTTCGGGGTCGTTGTTTATTTCGGCCTCCGTTTATAGGAGCCGCCCTTGCGGTTTGCCAGACCATAAGTGTATATTTTGGCTGCATTCGGCCTCTGTGTAGTCAGATACGGTTGCGGAGGTTTATACAACGTTTGGCAGGTTTAGTTCTGACATTTGGTGTCTGTGATATGTGAGGTCTTGTAGGATTTGCCTGGTTTAGTCTCAGTTATTTCCATCTTTATGGATCTCCTCTATGGGACAGGCCGACCACTTCTCTGGAGAACGCAGAAGCCGGAACGACCTGCTTGTCGGATCCTAAAATACTTTGTGTACCAGAATGGAGGGAAGACGGGTGTTGGGTGTTTTTGTACGGAGTATAGACGTCCCTTGTTTTGGAGCAGTTTGCTTTACTTTTGGTACATTTTCTGGTTTCGGTATGTACGGTATTTCGGCAGTGACCAGGTTTGTCTTATACAATGCGATATTGTGTTGTCACAGTGTGCTAGTATTACGAAATTTAGAAAAAAAACAATCTCTCACCATGGAAACTGCTTCTTACCTGACTGGGTGAGGGGTCAGAAAGAGGTACTTTGTCCCTGCTGCCCCCTCCCCATCCATCTGCACACAGTGCTGTGTATATAGGTTAGGACTGTATGACCACTTTGGCTAGGACTCCTGACGCGTGACCAACAATCGCAAAAACGTGCTCTTTGGTCATGTGATGGGAGGAACGCTAGCTTTGCTCCCATCCTTGGGTTGTTCAGACTGTGCTACAGTACACCCCGTACGATCGGCCTCCGGTACACCCCGTACGATCGGCCTCCGGTACACCCCGTACGATCGGCCTCCGGTACACCCCGTACGATCGGCCTCCGGTACACCCCGTCCGATCGGCCTCCGGTACACCCCGTCCGATCGGCCTCCGGTACACCCCGTCCGATCGGCCCCCAGTATACCCCGTCCTATCGGCCTCCGGTATACCCCGTCCTATCGGCCTCCGCTATACCCCGTACGATCGGCCTCCGGCACACCCCGTACTATTAGCTCCTGCCAGGTCCTAATGCACACCATGGCGCTCGCAGAGGACACGGCCTTCCACAACGCTTCCCTCCCCGTGTGTAAATCCAGCAGTTCCGTTCCCTCTCGCCCTCCATTTGTCAGCTTCTAAATTGTGTTATGTCCCAGAGAAAGTCCATTGCCAGGAACATTTCCTGACTCTGATGCAGAGGAATTTTCCATGACATAAATTTCTTTTATTTTACATAGAAAGGTCTGGCTTTAGATATAGATTACAGCGGGGAAATAACGGCCCCGCTCACCGAGCTTCCTGGAAAATTTCGAGTTTTGGACAACTCTGGTTGGGCTAAAATTGCAAATTGATGTCCATCTTTGTAAGCCAAACACGGACGTGTACAGGAAGAAAGCGGCCCTGGTAGAAAAACATGGCGGATCCCAGAAACCGCGACACTCCTGTCCGTTGTAGGGGTTTGGTATTGGGGGTCCGTTCCATTGATGTTAATAGCACAGAGCTGCGATACCGCACACAACCTGAGGGGACGCTGTACTTGTCAGAAACCAGCCATGTTTGAGAGGATTATTTGGAGAATTTCGGGAACAGATAAGGAGATTTTAGGACAGATTCAGACCTGTTATCCAGCGCCCGTCAGGCTCCGTCAGGGGTTCATGTCAGGTTTATATAAACGGGATAATCCCACTTATGGAAATATTATTCCGCGCTTTCCTTTTACCACTATCTTTGCATTTAGATCTGTTTGTAGATTCCGTCTCCGTGTTTGGCGACGACGTCTTAGTCACTTTCATGGAGGGAATTGATCGTCCTCTCGCCTCTTCTCAATGGAGTGTGATGATAAATGGTCGCCGTCGTGTGGCAGACGTAGTGCCGTTCCTGGGGGACACGACTTGCACTTGTGTTCGGTTGTAAAAGGTTTTGTTTTACGGTGGTTTTGTAAGAAGGATGTGTCTCCGGCTCCTCCGAGGGCCGATAACCCTCCATAGACCTCGTGCGGCTGCTAATTTACGAGTAGATACAATTGGCAACAGCATAAATCTTAGCTACAAAGTATCAGTCTGTATACAGGAGATTTCCTAACCTGGATACTATTATATCAGCAGGAATTGCTACAGTCATAGGGCTCATTCACATTGCAGGATTAGTACAACGGCCAGCGCACAGCGCCATAGACTATATCGGAGCTGGTCACATGACCGTTGTTTTAACAGTTTGTATGAAATATTCACCCCAGCCCTTTCAGATAGATAGGTTACTGTCACCAGACCCAGCATATCACCCCAGCCCTGCAGATAGATAGGTTACTGTCACCAGAACCAGCATATCACTCCAGCCCTGCAGATAGATAGGTTACTGTCACCAGAACCAGCATATCACCCCAGTCCTGCAGATAGATGGGTTACTGTCACCAGAACCAGCATATCACCCCAGCCCTGCAGATAGATAGGTTACTGTCACCAGAACCAGCATATCACTCCAGCCCTGCAGATAGATAGGTTACTGTCACCAGACCCAGCATATCACCCCAGCCCTGCAGATAGATAGGTTACTGTCACCAGAACCAGCATATCACCCCAGCCCTGCAGATAGATAGGTTACTGTCACCAGACCCAGCATATCACCCCAGCCCTGCAGATAGATAGGTTACTGTCACCAGAACCAGCATATCACCCCAGCCCTGCAGATAGATAGGTTAGTATCACCAGAACCAGCATATCACCCCAGCCCTGCAGATAGATAGGTTACTGTCACCAGACCCAGCATATCACCCCAGCCCTGCAGATAGATAGGTTACTGTCACCAGACCCAGCATATCACCCCAGCCCTGCAGATAGATAGGTTACTGTCACCAGAACCAGCATATCACTCCAGCCCTGCAGATAGATAGGTTACTGTCACCAGAACCAGCATATCACCCCAGTCCTGCAGATAGATAGGTTAGTATCACCAGAACCAGCATATCACCCCAGCCCTGCAGATAGATAGGTTACTGTCACCAGAACCAGCATATCACCCCAGTCCTGCAGATAGATAGGTTACTGTCACCAGAACCAGCATATCACCCCAGCCCTGCAGATAGATAGGTTACTGTCACCAGAACCAGCATATCACCCCAGCCCTGCAGATAGATAGGTTACTGTCACCAGAACCAGCATATCACCCCAGTCCTGCAGATAGATAGGTTAGTATCACCAGAACCAGCATATCACCCCAGCCCTGCAGATAGATAGGTTACTGTCACCAGACCCAGCATATCACCCCAGCCCTGCAGATAGATAGGTTACTGTCACCAGACCCAGCATATCACCCCAGCCCTGCAGATAGATAGGTTACTGTCACCAGAACCAGCATATCACCCCAGCCCTGCAGATAGATAGGTTACTGTCACCAGACCCAGCATATCACCCCAGCCCTGCAGATAGATGGGTTACTGTCACCAGAACCAGCATATCACCCCAGTCCTGCAGATAGATAGGTTACTGTCACCAGAACCAGCATATCACCCCAGCCCTGCAGATAGATAGGTTACTGTCACCAGAACCAGCATATCACCCCAGCCCTGCAGATAGATAGGTTAGTGACAACTGAGTCAAACCGTGTTTTCCCTTTTTTGCCATTTAAAAAAAAATAAAAAAAATATGCTAATGAACGCTTTGGGCCACAGAAGATGTTGCCATTGCTCCAAAGAGCTCATTTTTGGGTTGACAGCGATATCATCTCAACGGATGCAACGATTTAGAAGGGGAAAACATTGTATGATTTAGGTAATCCTAGCCTATCTATCTGCGGGGCCGAGTTGATATGCTGGGTTGTGGGGACAGACCCCCTTTTAAGCCATACTGGCTTAATTCTGTGGATCTCAGGAGGTCTCATCCACCAGAATTGATGCACGCCATCCAGTGGCTGACAGCTGTTTTTTTGGTAAAACTGATGGTCGGGGCGTCATTGTTCTGGCCTGTCTGGATCCCTTCCCCTTTCCATGTTGTTCCTGTTATATCATTTTGCTGCGCCCCTGCTGGTCTCTACTTCCTGGTGTGAATGGCTGCTCTGGTAGTCACTGACTGATGTTTGTCACTGCTTCGCTAGTGGAAACTTCCAGATATTTCCTATGTGTCAGGGCCCAGGAAGCAGAGACCGGTGTGAGATATGTTTGGGGTGTCAGGTGCGATCCGTTTTGCAACTTTTATATTTTTATCCCTTTCAGAGCCCATTTTAAGATCTCTCTCCTTGATGGACAACCCCTTTAAAACCCAAATGACTTTTTCTTTGAGCACAACATTATTCTCATGGGAAAAAGCCTGCGACTGTCACAAACTATTCTGCTGTGTACACGGCTTAAGCCAGAACATTCCTCCATCCTATGTGAGATCTCGGCCACCTCTTTATCTAGGGCCACCCTTCTACAGAGCAGCGCCCCCCACAGCCCAAGTCTATATATAGAATGTCTTGTTTCCCGCTCGGACTTCTGGAACGTTCCTTTCAATGACAAATAAAACTTTTGATGAATTCTAAATTGTTTTTTTTTTCTTCCACTTTTCAGTCTCTGACAGAAATAGCTTGTTGTTCCCGGCAGTAGTCGTTTTCTCGTATCACTTACTGAAAGGATATTTCTGGAGAGGTCCCGCCACTGTTTCGGACATAATGCCAAATCGGCGTCAGTGTTTTTTTTTTTTATTTTTCTTTACGTGAATCACATTTGTCACAATCACAAACTATACGAGGGTGCGGGAGCCTCGGACGCGGCGGGGTTGGGAGTAATCTGCCCTCTCCATCTTTCCGTGCTTGTTGTGTCAATAATCCTTTCTACCCAAATAGACGACATGTGCCGCCGCTCCTTGGTCGCGGCGCTTTATTTACATCGCTCTATTCTTTCCTGCCGTCTCCTCCGATGGCACCAGGAATATCCGAGGCTGCGGAGATACGGCACCATCAGGAATGTGTCCGAGCAGGGCGGGCGTCTCCCCCCTTTTTTTGGTCCCATATTATCCCCGAAATATAAAGGCTGGATTCCTTCATCCAAACATTTGCTGCCGTTCACCGCATACATTTATATCCCTTCCTGGATTCCTCGGATATTTACAAAGGCCTAAAGCGAAGCGCTCGGAGTGTCGGTTATTTGTGGCGTCGTCTAACATTACATATATATATATATATATATATATATATATATATATATATATATATAGGCTGTTTTTTATATTGGAGTGTTTAGGGAAGATTTGATATATCTGTGAACATATGTATAGACCAGGGGGCAACACGGTGGATCAGTGGTTAGCACTGCAGCCTCGCTGCGCTGGAGTCCTGCTTTCAAATCCCGCCAGGAACAACATCTGCAAGGAGTTTGTATGTTTTCCCCGTGTTTGCGTGGATTTCCTCCCATTCTACAAAGACATACTGATAGGAAAAAAAACCCCATATGTATAGACCAACTTCTTTGTAGGTCATCCATAGGGGTCTGACATCCAGGACCTTGCAGATCAGCTCCCTGAAGAGGCTGCAGCGTTCGGGTGGGTGTAGCGACCCTTTAACTGACTATCAAGGACATCACAGGACCTGGGGCTTAGGGCTCAGTCTCATTCACTTGAATGGGACGGAGCTGCTGCTATACCATGTGACTGATCAACGTGACATCATCAGGACAGAGAGAGAGAGAGCACCAAACTCTTAAAATAACTGATCCCCCCCCATCAAACACCTATTTATGTCCTACCCTAAAATAGGTCATGAATAGGCAAGTCCCAGAAAACCTTCTTAACTCATTAATGACCAATGGATTTTTCCACTAATGACACAGGAAGAGATGAACGTCCGATCGCTAGAAACCCCCATCAATCTTAAGAACAGGGGTCCCAGGGTCCCACGTTGGATCAGAGAGTGGGACTGATGCTGGGGATACCCAAACAACAGAGAGGTGGACCCCTACCTACGGAGCCCAGCGGACCTTATCGACTATAATGGGGTCCATCGTTTGTAATCCGAAACTGGCGGAGGAAAGACGACTCCGTGCGGGACTTTTTCTTCCTTGCAAGGGATTTAGGTCCTTGCTGCTGGAGCTCCCCTGCGAACTGAATGATCCAGAGGATGCCCCTCCGTATAAGACATCCCTTTAAACTTTCTCGGTCCAGATTTTTTGCATTTGTCTGGTAGAGAATCCTGAATGACCAGGCGTGCCCTGCCCCCGCCCTCCTCACGCCTCCCTCGTCATCCTCCATTGTATTTAATAGCAATATAGGGCAGCTCCAGCGATGGCGAGCTTGATGGGCAGCCTGGAGCTAAATCCCGGGATTACGTCGGATTCGGCAGAGAAGATCAGTTGCAATCCTTAAAGAAGCTGAAATGGAATTGTTTATTTGATGTCGTGTCATTCCTGCCCTTGTATTCACACTATAGGGTTTGCGTTTTGCCTTCTTCTATACGTTGAGCGTTTCGGGAATTAAAGCTCATTTGTTTTTTTACCGCTACGATATTTTATGACTTTATTATTCCGATTCCAGCCCTGATACTTATTCTATATTACATTACCTTTAATCTGACACTTGAGGCTCCAGCGCAAGACTCTCGTATCACGTGGAATCTCACAAGACCAGAAGCGGAAAATAAGCAAAGAGAACCAATAAGGAAATGCCTCCATGAGGTCGGAAAATCAGGTTATAGCGTGACAACTTCTGCCTTCTTACGGAGGATTTGTTCTCTTCCAAGGCACTTGTGCGTTACTGCTGGATAATCCGAAATATTAGACAGTCCCGCACGTATCCGATCTCATTGGTCACTTCCATTCCTATGGGTCTAAGTGTTAGTGGGGTTTTTTGGGGGCTAAACAGATTGATAACCTATCCTGAGGCTCAGACATCAATATCAGATCGGTGCTCCGTTCTCTACGTAGTGGCCAGAACAGGTACTGCAGATCAGATTACCAAGAGATGGACCCCCAGCGATCTATCCTAAGGTCTAGTGGCTTGGACGTCCCATTGCACCTTCCTATTATAAAAGTGGAGTATTAACACAATGTGGGGGGTTCCTAGCCTCAAGGCGCAGCCATGGGATGAGAAGACCACCAGACACGCCGGGGTCTTCTCTTTACCCTCTCACATGGACGTCACGCTCGCCGCAGATCTCGAGTTCTCCTAATTTTTATAGAATTGAGTTTGGACAAAGCCGTCCTATCTGATCAAATGTTCCATTTTTTGGGAGGAAATTGCAAGGTCTTGTGATCCGTGTTGGCTTCACACAGTGTTCCTGAGCACAGAACACGTTACAGATCATCTTCGTCCCTTGGCATGTTCTTTTTTAGCCCTGTTCCTCGCTGTGCTAGTCATTATTTTTGCGGTGCACGCCATGAGGGGAGTTTTGGCAAAGCGACGGTTCACAACAATACGTGTTAAAATTAAAAATGTGAGCGTGTTTAAGTGTGGTTGGTAACCCGCTGGTACGGAGAATTAAAGCAGCTGCCGTTCTCATAACGCTGGCTAGGCTGCGCGGGGTTATTAGCTGGTGTGGCTGATACGACCGTCATTGTTATTCTTTCAGCTTCTCTTTAGTGGGGTTTATTGCGGTCACTAGAAGTTCTGTCTACTATACAAGGGACTTCCTCTATAGGCCGCACTGACTTGTTTAGGTCGGACCATATAAGAAGCCAATGCAATAGAATATATAAGAAGCCATGACGTCTCACTGGGACTGGTACTGCAGAGGAGTGGGAGAAGCTTACCTGAGCATCCGCTATAATGGATGGCCTTAGTATATACCGTATGCAGGTGGTCCCTTCCACATTCTTAGCTTTGCAGAACGTATTGGAAAGCTGGACGTCTTGTTCCCCAGTCTCTCCTTGCTGACGCTCCTCTCTACCCTGTATACAAGCAGAAGGAGTAGAGCAGAGATGGCAGCGAAAGAAAAGAGACTTATGGCTCCTGCTACTCGCTGCAAATTAAGACTGGGTGCAATGGTGTACTCACAGGGATATTAGGCATTTTATCTGGGGAATGCATGCACATGACAAATGGCAGAGAGAACCCGGTGACATCCTCAGACCCATTGACTCCAACTAGAGAGCCCGGGCTGCAAAACACACAGGTATAGGAGTTTACCCTGGGCTCACTGACTTGTATATGGGGGCCACAGAGATGAATGGGTCAGTGGGCTAGCCGTGAGAAATGGGAGTAGGATATTTGGACACTGGTCCACAAGGGTTAAGTGTCTTGAAGCCAATGGCTGCAAAATCTGGATTCCCGGGAGTTGCGCCCGTGGTGATCAGCTGTTTGCTGTGGTGGCTGTAAGGTTAAGGGTAAGTTCACAGATCCAGTATGGGGGGTGTGTGTACAGATCCTGTATGGGTAGGTGGTGTACAGATCCAGTTGGGGGGGGGGGGGGCATGGAGCGTACAGATCCTGTATGGGTAGGGGGTGTACAGATCCTGTATGGGTAGGTGGTGTACAGATCCAGTTGGGGGCGGGGGGGGGGCATGGAGCGTACAGATCCTGTATGGGTAGGGGGTGTACAGATCCAGTATGGGTGGGGGGCGTACAGATCCTGTATGGGTGGGGGGTGTACAGATCTAGTATGGGTGGGGGGCGTACAGATCCAGTATGAGCAGGGGGCGTACAGATCTTGTATGGGTAGGGGGTGTACAGATCCAGTATGAGTGGGGGACGTACAGTTTTTGTATTGGTGGGGGGGTGTACAGATCCAGTATGGGTAGGGGGTGTACAGATCCAGTATGGGTAGGGGGTGTACAGATCTTGTATGGGTAGGGGGTGTACAGATCCAGTATGAGTGGGGGACGTACAGTTTTTGTATTGGTGGGGGGGTGTACAGATCCAGTATGGGTAGGGGGTGTACAGATCCAGTATGGGTAGGGGGTGTACAGATCCAGTATGGGCGGGGGGGGCGTACAGTTTCTGTATTGGTGAGGGGCGTACAGATCCTGTATGGGTGGGGGGTGTACAGATCTAGTATGGGCGGGGGGCGTACAGATCCAGTATGGGCGGGGGGCGTACAGATCCAGTATGGGCGGGGGGCGTACAGATCCAGTATGGGTGGGGGGCATACAGATTCTGTATTGGTGGGGGGGCGTACAGATCTTGTATGGGTAGGGGGTGTACAGATCCAGTATGAGCGGGGACGTACAGTTTTTGTATTGGCGGGGGGCGTACAGATCCAGTATGGGCAGGGGGCGTACAGTTTCTGTATTGGTGAGGGGCATACAGATCTTGTATGGGTAGGGGGTGTACAGATCCAGTATGGGTGGGGGGCGAACAGATCCAGTATGGGTGGGGGGCGTACAGATCTTGTATGGGTGGGGGGCGTACAGATCCAGTATGGGTGGGGGGCGTACAGATCCAGTATGGGTGGGGGGCGAACAGATCCAGTATGGGTGGGGGCGTGCAGATCCAGTATGGGTGGGGGGCGTGCAGATCCAGTATGGGTGGGGGGCGTGCAGATCCAGTATGTCCGCCTCCTTCGCTGCCATGTTTCAGCTTTACTAGGAGCTCCTATTCATGGTCTCGGGGTCTCCATCTTTTCAGTGATGGCTTTGCATTGTGGGTAAGGGCCGATCACTGTTCCAGTCTGGCGAGTTCACCCGGAGTTGTATTAACCGTTTAGAGGCGCGGACTCCTTACACAATAGAGATTGTGTGTCGCCTAAATAGGGCAAACGGAGCCTGAACCTGTCGGGGCAGGGATCTGTTCTTGTAGGCGCTGTCCAGGTTATGTCATTCCTGCTCACTTTACAGTCACTGTTTGGCGGTGAGTGACTGCCGATTAAAGGGAGCGCTGCTCCGCGCCGGGATACTCGCCGTACGGGGAGACGGACTCGTCCTTTTAAAAACAAAGAATGTGTTTTATTTCTGAACACGTCCCGAGGAGCTTTAGGAAATCAGATTAAATCCAGACTGAACAGCTGCGGAGCAGCCCCTACCTGGCGCTCCCAGTAACACTATACCGCTAACTCAATAGAGACGCCCAGACATTTGCTGTTCTCGAACCCTCTGCAGCGGCGGCGGCGGCGACATGTTTGGTCCAGAAGAACCGGCTCCGGTGCAATACAGTAACTGTGTGTGTGCTGGAAGAAACTTGTATAATGCTGACATTATAGGACGCTTGTAGATCGATGACATGGAACTTAAAGGGGCGGCTCAGACTAAGATATGGACTAATCTTAGGTTTTCAGATGGTGGGGTCCGACTCAAGGCCAATAGGCCGGACCACCAACTCCAACTCCTCTATTATTCCAGAGACGCAATAAAGATCCTCTAATCCATTAAAGAACTAGTGACTGACGATGCCGCTAATTAATATGCACCTAATTATAATACTTAGAATTGTATAATAGAATTAAAAATAATTGTTCTATTTTGAAGTTGGAGTCGGTAACTTTTTTTTTCCCAAGTCCCTCAAAATTGACCCTGACCGTGTTTGGTGTTGCAGCACAGCCGTAGTGACTTGGATGGGACTGAGCTACACACGGACCAAGTGACGAATGAACTCAACGTCATGTCGTAAAGTGACGATCAGATATGGATGGCCTATACTAACGCATAGAAGGTCATCAGCATTTAAAGGGGATGCCGCAGCTCAGTCCCAATCAAAACAACACAGGCTGAGCTGCAATACCAAGGATAGCCACTATACAGTGTATGGTGCTGTGGTAAGTAGTGAAGAGTCCACAGCCGTTAATATCATAATCCCTTTAAAGGGGAGGGTCAGTATTATCAGGTAGGCAAACAAGTGTCCGGTGGGTGGTCCGCCGCTGTCTGATGTCATTCTCTTTATGGTCCACGCACATGTTTCAACCTCTCTCCCGGCTACAACCCCGCACTACAAGTTGTTATCGGGCATAAAGGAACTGACCAACTCCCTTTAAGGTCGGCCTGGAGCCATCACCGGGCCGGCCACGAGTTAACTGGCTGACATTTGTTATTGCGTTGGTGTTCTGGCTCCGGGTGGAAAAATAACACTCCCCTGTTTGTACAGAGCCGAGGCCTTGACACGGTACAAAAAAACAGCTTTACGTCAGGTGCGGCCAGCGAGGGGTTAACGCGGGGCCGACCTTGGATTTCGCCGCAGCTACTTCACATTCTGTTCCAATTCCTCCCGACGTAACTGCGCAAGTTGAGAATTGTGCTCGCTTTCCGTGGATAGAGCCTTTCATGGAGATGCAGCCAAACCTCGCAGCGCCGTATTCCCAGCATGTGTTATTCTGTCAGCAGACCCCCCCCATCCGATCCCATCGCACCCCCCCAGGCCATCACAGGCCTTTTATGTACTCCTCATCCTCAGCCATTACCAGTAGCGGCGGCCTGGTGTTTGGTTTGGGATAGACCTGCAGCTGTATACATTACATGGATTAGCATAGACCTGTAGCTGTATACATTACCATACTATATACTGGGTATACAGAGAATATACACAGATCACCTGCGGCTCCCGGGAGCAGAGAGGCGGATGGCCTAAAGCCGTGCAAGAGCTTCTGCAGCTGCCGCCTAACAACAACCCCCAGCATCCTCCCATAGCCTTTAGCATTCAGAGCACGCCGGGAGTTGCAGTTTTGCAACAGCTGGAAAGCCACACGGGCAATGAATAATTTAAAGGGATTTTCTGGACTTCAATATCGAAGGCTTGGATTGGTGGGGAACGCTCGGCAGCAGTTTAAAGGGGCCCCTGTGTTGTGACTATACGTTCCTCTTTTCCACCACTGGAGTAGGATGGAGCTGCAGTTCCGTGCAGGACCTGTATAAAATGTACGGCGCTCTGCTTGGTAAATAAGAGGCTGCAGAGCTCGCCGTTGTGCCGTGGCTGTTAAATCGATTGAAGCCGGACCACCACCGATACGATGGAAGACCCTGCATTTGTCGTTAGAGGTCGCAGCGATCAATATTATAATTCCAGAAAATCCCTTTAAGGAGATGAACAATCAAGACCCCATAACCTGTAGTCTGTGGGGGAGTCTGGCAGTAAATATTCACCTTCAGCGCCACCCTAGGGCCAATGAGGCATTACAAGGGGGCGGGAATCAGAGGGTCGTCCATGGGAGACTTGCTTTATGGCTGTTTTTCACTCTTGCACATTAAAGGGGTGTTGTGCACTAAAATGATGGATGAACGGTCCTAATGATAGGCCACTAATATCAGATTAGGAGGGGTCTGATACCCGCAACCCCCACTGATCCACTGTTCTCAGAATGGAGCAGGACGCAGACAGCACTCCTCTCTGTATAGTGGCCATATCAGGTACTGCAGAAGCGACACCTAGTCATTTCAATGGGACCTTCAGCCACTGTATAGTGCTGTCTGCTTCCTGCTCCACCAGCTGATCGGTGAGGGTGCCGGGTGTCAGCCTCTCACAGACCTGATATTAGTCCTATCTTTAGGACAGGCCATTAATATTTTTTAGTCTTTAACTCAGCGTTCCTAATTTTTTCTAGACAAGACAATCCCTTTAAATTTGGTGGGAGGGGCCAGGAGGGAGTTTGGTCTGTGACCACCCCGCCCATTTCCCTGTATCCTATAAACCCACCTGCTTTGTGTAAGTTCCCTTTTCCATCACCTATGGATTTTTTTAAGATTCAGGACCCGAATTTCCACATAAGCAATTTTTTTCCTTTGGCTGCCGTTTACCCTTCGGTCGCAGCGTCGGCCTGGATAAGCCTTGTGGCGGGGACAGGCGGTGCGGCGCTCGCCCATCTCTATACACGTTAGATTAGCCCGGCCATTGATAACTAAATTCCATTAACACCGGCCATTGTTTATCTCCCAAATTCTAGAACAAGCTCATGAAAGCCTTTCTCTTCCAATCTGCATGTCTGCTCCGGGACGCTTGCCATTAGTTGCTTCCAAAAACTACATTAGCAGCTCTTTTTTCCACTGATACGATGGGAAATGTGATAAGTCCGAGCAGCGGAGCGGCCAGAAGAATTCAACGCCTATATTAGAGTATTAGAGCGAGGCGTCTCCATGTTTAGCGAGGCTAGAAAAGCAAGACTCGCTAAAAGGTGGTAAAAAAAAAGCGAGATTTGGTGAAAGGGCGGTGTAGTCTATAGTCTCCGACAACCCCTCTACCTGCAGCTTTCCTACCGTATATACGTCACTGTACTCTACCTGTATATAACCGTTTACGGTGACACTTTGTTGCGGCCTCTGCTGTAAATATATTGTATCTATTTTGGATGTTGGTTACTTCATGACCGGAGAAAGGTGGATTGGACATGTTGGATTTCAGCATGTAGGATTGTTAAGAAGTGATGACAATGATTGATAGGCCTTGGAAAAGAAGGTTGTAATGCACAAAAGTGAACAGTAGTTCAATGGTAGCGACGTTTCGGTCATGGACCTTCTTCATGTTCCATCTACACATGTGGGACGTCTGACATCCATGGTGTGTGCGGCAGAATTATCTGTTTGTCTGGTATTGCAGTTCAGTCCTGTTGATTCGAATGGGACTGAGATATAGCCTGGCCATGTGACCGATGAACATGTCACTGAAAAGAGGAAGCGGCGCTCAATATATCACAGTCTTGGACAATCCCTTTAAACTGCACCTTGTTCTCCTTTGCTAAACATGTTTATGGTGCAGCCTGGAGAAATGGCCGCCAGCCGAATCAGAAGGTTGGGAAGTAGGTCTAGTCTTATAGCTTTGTGGTTGCATCTTAGGGTTACATAGTGACCTGCAGGATGGATGAGTTACTACTTCAGAGGGGTGGGAGGATTTTGGACAAGGAACCTCCCGGGCCCTTGCACACCTTTAGTAGTAATAGTAGCAGGGGTGTCTGCCCATCACTATATACAGCACATTCCTGCACTTCTGTATTGTATCTTTTACTGCTTCTCATTGTATACAATGTATCCTCCTCGCTCTATCTCTCCTCGCCTACAATGTAACAAATGGCCGTTCCCCATTCCCGCCATATGCCGGGGACACTTTTCCACTTGTCTCTCCTGGTGACCTTGCTACCGCACAGACCCCTCCCAATGTTATCGCAGCCTGTTAACAAATAACCATGGCTGAGAAACGCTTTAACTCCTTACGTGACTTTCATTTTTTAACGCCCGAGCCGTCGTATTTTTAGCAGGGGAGAGATCAGAGACTCCCTTCATGGGGACCCACTTTGCAGGGGAAACATGTAAACAGTCTAAAATTAAACCCTGATCTCCGCAGTAAGAATATGGAGCGGCCGCCGGGTAAACAGCGATCAGGTTCGGAGATGAGATGATGGATCCACAAGGAGCATCGTCCCGTGTCATGTGCTCCGCAGCACGTAAACACTCAGGAATCAGAAGGCGCTTGTTTCGATTCTTATATCTTACTATGTTGGGTTGAATCCTCTCATCGGTTGGGGCTGACACCATGTAGTCGCTGACTATAAGCATCTACTTCACACTGTGCAAAGCCAATGAACTTCAACTACAGTCATACAGTGCAATTCTCTTATGATAGCGCCACCTATTGGACTTTTTGTATGAAGATTGGGGCAGATTAAAGGGAGTCAGCCTAGTGATCATTGATTCTTAGCAGACTGCACGCGCCGTCACGTCGGCATATTCTCCTCTTATCCTGTTCAATCCTGTTTTTGGCTTAAAAATAAGGGTATTTGAGGTCAAATTTTGGTCCCGAAATCTCCAGGAAAGTTGAGCTGCCGTCCTGATCCTCCCGCTGTTGTGTAGGTGAGGTCAGGGGAATTTCAGAGCACAAGGAAATTGGCACGCTCACTTTTTTTTTTTTTGAAAGCTGCGACTAAACCCTTGGAAATGTCTGCGTGCGGCGCTCGATTGCTCTGGCCTACCGTTGCAAGCCGTGGACTTTGCACATGTAAGATGACACACCACATCCTGAGCGAGGGTTAGATGTGTATATACAGAAAACACAACCTCTAGGCTCGCAGCGCGTCGCAGAACACGTAAACACTGGCTGTATGTAGAAGGGAGCCCACACGGAAGTGTGCGACGTGTTGTGTAGGAACATGTAGTGATAGTACAGCAAACACCAACGTATAGGACGGCCCCGTGGTCACGGCGCTCTGTCTTCTCAGCTGCAAAAAAACACAAAACAAAACACATTTTTGGTGCTGGTGTCCTGTAGTCTCACAGGAGACGTGTATTTAGGGTGTGCAATGGGATTACGAGAGCCCCTGCACCTACACGATTTGCAAAATCCAATCCTGTTCACACAGTGCTGTAGGGTACAGGTAATATACTGCATGCTATTTTGGTGCAGGATTTGGTGCATTTTTTAATTTTGCAAGTGGGTAAAATCAAAAACTGCATCGAGACCAAGGGGGCTCCAATCTTGTTATCAGAAGGCGCTGAGATGACTTCCAACTACTTCCATGCTGCATTGATTTCAATGGGGTTTCCGTTCTGATCCGTTTTTGTTTTTTTTCCACCCTGCCTGACCGTGTGAACGATGCCTAATAGGAATTGTCCCTGCTTGCTATACGTCTGCTGATCATTCAGTCTCCTGATATATATATCATAGGACGTATAACTTATGTAACATCCTGTAAAGAACCTGCCGGGTGTGTCTACTGCCTAAGCACTTACATAAGTCGCCCCGGCCACCATTGTTGACTCCAGTTACTTGTGTTAGGCCTCTTGTTTTCACACTCGCCCATGTGGGGCTTTTCTCTGTTCCACGGGTTACAAGGCAGCCCCCGACCACAATACAGTCAGGTGGCCGAGCCCTGATCACAACTGTCACAATACAGCTGTCTCTGATCAGTCACCCACACCCAGCTGTCTCTTACACGACTGTTCCCCAGTGGACAGTCTACAACATGGGGGGGGGGGGGGGGGGTTCTGCCTTAAAGTGACACTAGCCCTAAATTCATGGCTAATATCAGTGATGTCACAGTACAGAGATAATACACACAATGATGTCACAGTACAGAGATAATACACACAGTGATGTCACAGTACAGGATAATACACACAGTGATGTCACAGTACAGAGATAATACACACAGTGATGTCACAGTACAGAGATAATACACACAGTGATGTCACAGTACAGAGATAATACACACAGTGATGTCACAGTACAGGATAATACACACAGTGATGTCACAGTACAGAGATAATACACACAGTGATGTCACAGTACAGAGATAATACACACAGTGATGTCACAGTACAGAGATAATACACACAGTGATGTCACAGTACAGAGATAATACACACAGTGATGTCACAGTACAGGATAATACACACAGTGATGTCACAGTACAGGATAATACACACAGTGATGTCACAGTACAGAGATAATACACACAGTGATGTCACAGTACAGAGATAATACACACAGTGATGTCACAGTACAGAGATAATACACACAGTGATGTCACAGTACAGAGATAATACACACAGTGATGTCACAGTACAGGGATAATACACGCAGTGATGTCACAGTACAGGATAATACACGCAGTGATGTCACAGTACAGAGATAATACACACAGTGATGTCACAGTACAGGATAATACACACAGTGATGTCACACTACAGGGATAATACACACAGTGATGTCACAGTACAGGATAATACACACAGTGATGTCACAGTACAGAGATAATACACACAGTGATGTCACAGTACAGGATAATACACGCAGTGATGTCACAGTACAGAGATAATACACACAGTGATGTCACAGTACAGAGATAATACACACAGTGATGTCACAGTACAGGATAATACACACAGTGATGTCACAGTACAGGTATAATGTACACTATGATGTCACTGTGTGGTGATGTCATACGCTGAGTAGTCCGTCCTATATCCTGCAGTACACGGCTCAGTCTTGCGCAGGTTCTTGTGTATTAGTGACATTTATTTTCTCTCACTTTTTGTTTCTTTAGTTTTATTCCTATAAATAATCTCGTTTTACATGACACCAGAAAACCTTTCTAATCCGATATCCCGGCACATACGTTGTATATCGCAGGACTTCTCGCCGCGGTTCTCTCCTGTAAGCCGATCCCCCGAGCAGATGACTTGCTTGTTACCAGGTCCGGTGACGAATTCGGAGCCACGGTTGTGTTTTATTCATGATCTGGTTACATTACACAAACAGGGCGGTGTGCTATGGTTACAGTGTCAGGCCGTCCACACCCCGGCCTACCTGCCTGCCCGCAGCTTCTTCCATCTCGTACATTAACATTTCACCATGTCGCTGCTTGTACCCCGAGCCCTGCTTGGCTGACTGTACATTCCTGGTCCTCCAGTTTTGCCTGAACAGACTTCCCAGAATTCCTGCGGTACAATGTAAATAATCACTTCCACTTGTAGGACGGGAACGTGCCGGCTGCGTGCAGCTCTGATGGGGGGGAATGGGTTAAAGTGGAAGAATTTCACATCCCTCTATATATACTGTAGGTGTATTCTCTTTGTCTCCCTTGTCGTGGCGCCGTCGTAACATTTGCTTAGTCCTCCATTGAATGAAGTTCAGTAAGTCTTGAGCTATGTCGGGGACGTTTCCAATAGGAGGAGCGCGACCATCGCACTGCGCGGCGCAGCTTGTCTCTGTATTGGTAACAAGTTGTCTATTGATATCAAGTCTGTCCCACGTCATGAACCGATATGTAGGCAGTGATAGAGCAGTATATTATTATTGTACTCCTATGGGTGTCGTCGTTTTTTTTTGACCATTTTTCTTTTTTTCTATTTCAGAGCTCCTGAGATTATTTTGGGGTTACCGTTTTGTGAAGCCATAGACATGTGGTCGCTGGGCTGCGTGATTGCTGAGCTATTCCTGGGATGGCCGCTATACCCGGGAGCGCTGGAGTATGACCAGGTAAGGGGAACGCGCTGTACACATTAATGGGGTTTTCTTATCTATGCACCTGGGCGATTCTCAGGGAGCCCGGGCCACACCACAGGTAGGAATAGGACCTGTCCTGAGGTTTGTCCTGGGCCCCTGATCATATACGGTCATGTGTCTGGGGCCATAGAACTGAATGGGTCAGTCTACTAGCCAACAATACAGACGGTCGTGGGCGTGAGGCCTGACCCTGGGACTCCCCTTTAAGGTCGCCCGGCTGCAGAAGCGTCTCACACACCGCCTGTCATTTTGTTCTGCCTTCCCATTCCAATGGACGTGTTTACTTTAGAAAGTCGCAGCTGCTTTGTGTCCTCGGTGAAGCGCGTCAGGCGATGGCTTCTGCATTAATCCCAGAATAATTAGGCAGAGCGCCTCGTGCGTAGACTTCTAGGTACACGGCCTCCACAGCCCTGTTTGTGCACTACTTTGCATGACTCTGTCATAAACAACCTGGAAATAGGATTCTCAAGAGAAGAGTCGGCCCCCTCCGGAGAGCGCTGGCAATGCTTATGTGCTAAATAAAGCCGTACGCGAGGTTTGTCTCTGCATCGCTTACAACATGGATGTAAAGTGCAGAGAGGACAGGTAGTATGGCCAGGGGAACATCTCCTATAGACATAGACCTGCAGGACTTTAATGGACGTGATATACAGGTGTATTCTGTACGGTGGGTCCATAGAAAATAAAGGGCCACATCTTCTTCGGGCTCTGCGCCGTTGGGGACCAGAATGACGGAGAGCCGAGCGCTAACACTACTGTTACTGGCCCAACCCCATAGACTATAATGGGGTCCACCATTTTCATACTGAAAGCAGCGGAGAGAGAAGTCCTGTGTGCACTGGTTTCTGTAACGGGGTCCCCAACGGAGACTCCGGCCCGGCTAGGGCAACGACAAGGCGCGCCTTAGTGTGTATGGAGCCGCCATCTTCCTGGTCCTACTTGACTCAGAACTGACACACTTTGGCCACTGACTAGCTTAGTGGCCAGTCCTGCAGGACCAGAAAGGGTGACCCCAGTTTGGGATCGATCAGGTATTATTGATTTTCTGTTTCCTTATGTGATGCAGAATTTCTGACGGAAAAACCCCTTTAATTGTGACAGAAACCAATGACTGAGGCTCTTTGTGGGAGATAGGAAAACTGGGGGAAGAAGAGCGAGTGTGACCGACGTAACATAAGAACGGCCTAATAATTGTGCCCTATGTGAAAAGCAGAAGCTGCGGATACGTTTCCTCATCACCTATAGCGCGGGGAACCTCACACTTCCCGTATTGCTGAAACCATTATACAAAGCCTTGCAAATAAATCCTGGAAATTGTGTAACAAGGCTCCGAACCGACCCACGTATGCAAAATGGAGGCTCGGTCTGAACGAACAGGTAGCCAGAGGCATTGTGAGATAGTATATGTCTGGATAATACAATGTACTCACTAGTAAGACGCCATGTTTACTTATAGCTATAACCCCCCACTGTGCCCCATAGTCGTGGGACTCCAGACTGCAGCATTACTAAAGATGTTCTTGTGTCATGGATGGGGCAAGCGAGAGGGGAGATCACATGGTTGTAAGATAAGGGAGTCTTCCGGTCACTTGACCGGGGGGCACAATGGGGGGGCAGCGTGCACAATATAAACAGAGCTCGATAAACAGCTACTCCTGGCGTCTAAGGTTGTATTACAGAGGTTTGGGCTAAAAGCATTGATATATCTAAAAGAGAGGTGGCTTATTGGTGGGGTGTGACACCTGGCACCCTCACCGATCAACTGTTCTCAGCAGAATGGAATAGGAAGCAGACAGCGCCGTTCTCTATGTAGTGGACGAAATGAGTTACTGCAGCTTACGTCCCATTCATGTGAATGTGGGCTGATCTGCAGTACCTGCTCTGGCCACTACACAGAGAACAGCGCTGTCTGCTTCCTGCTCCATTCTCTGTCTTTCCGTTGCAGAGAACAGCTCATCAATGAGGATGTGTCTGTCAGACCCCCACGGATCTGATATTGTTATTCTTAGTTCGGGAAGACCCCTTTAAATGCCTCTGGACTTGGGCACCTGCCATGTCAGGACTCCTAGGTCCACGTCTTACACGTGACACCTGCCATGTCAGGACTCCTAGGTCCACGTCTTACACGTGACGCCTGCCGTGTCAGGACTCCTAGGTCCACGTCTTACACGTGACGCCTGCCGTGTCAGGACTCCTAGGTCCACGTCTTACATGTGACGCCTGCCGTGTCAGGACTCCTAGGTCCACATCTTACACGTGACGCCTGCCATGTCAGGACTCCTAGGTCCATGTCTTACACGTGACACCTGCCATGTCAGGACTCCTAGGTCCACGTCTTACACGTGACGCCTGCCGTGTCAGGACTCCTAGGTCCACGTCTTACATGTGACGCCTGCTGTGTCAGGACTCCTAGGTCCACGTCTTACACGTGACGCCTGCCGTGTCAGGACTCCTAGGTCCACGTCTTACATGTGACGCCTGCTGTGTCAGGACTCCTAGGTCCACGTCTTATGTGACTGACTGTTCCGTTTTTTTGTTTATTTTTATCCAGATCCGATACATTTCCCAAACTCAAGGGTTGCCGGGAGAACATCTGTTAAACGTGGGTACAAAAACATCCCGATTCTTCTGCCGTGAGCCAGAAACCCAGTACCCCAGTTGGAGGTTAAAAGTAAGTAAGGCTTTTAGAATATTTGCCCCCCATTATTAATGGTGTCCTGACCCGGCTTCCATCCAGCTTCATGTTACAGAGGAGCGGTTACTGAATCACTTCCGGATCCCCTCAGTTACTCCTCCTACAAATAACCCCGTACACACCCGATTACTATTATCCCATCCCCCATACACACGGTCACTTACCCTACAGACCGCAGGAGATACGAGACTAATGAAAGATCCCAGTTGACGTCCATACGAGCCGTGGCCTGACGTGACGTGCCTTGTGAGCCGTGTTTAATGTCTTTCTCCTTTTTTCAATCGCAGACCTTGGAGGAACACGAAGCCGAAACAGGAATGAAGTCTAAGGAAGCCCGGAAGTATATTTTCAACAGTTTGGATGATATAGTGCATGTAAGTAGCCGGACGATAAATAACAGGGTGCTCGGCCATCGCCTTTTTTTGTCGGCGGCCATACTTGTGACTCTTTCTGAATCCTTAGCCCTGATCAAAGTGACGGCGACCATTACTTGTCTCAATATCTGCCACTTACTGAAGACGGTCGGAATCTGTGTCAGTCGGAGCCGTCAATTATCGCCTAATTAAAGGCCACGGCTTTGTACACTTTGTACATGTGACCTACATCTGGCCCGGACACATAATAACACACTGGGTCGCCTCTGTCATCATTACCAGTAATTGGTGTTAACCGCCGTCGTTTCATTATTCCTATAGCGCCATCCTATACAGCGGCGCTGCATTCATTGACATTGACCCTGGCGGTTACAGTCCCATTCCTATGTCATCTGCACAAAGCCCTGCCAGGAGGAAACCCACAAAATCCCGCACCGTGTTACTATTTGTAGAGTCTATGTGACATTTGGAGCGGAGCGTCTTTCAGTGTGTATTAGCCGGTGACTTAGGTGTCAGCCAAGGCTTCTCTTTCCAAGGTACTTGCCAAGTCAGCGGCCCCGATATCAAACGTTATAGCCACCTGCATTTATAAGCGGGGTTTTTTCTGTTTCCATTGCACTGCTGTGTTCTTTGTACCAGAAGAGACCAGATTTGTATCTTGTGGCAGTACATTGGATATGATAACCTGTAGTAATGAGCTGACGTGTGTCATATATATATTATATATTTACTGATCTAAGGTGGTCCACATCAGATTGGTGGGGGTCCGACACACCGCACCCCCATTGATCAGCAGAGAACCAAAGTCAAGTGAATGGCACCTGATCTGCAGTACCTGTTCTAACCACTACACAGAGAACAGAGCTGTCTGCTTCCTGCTCCATTCCCCGTGTGGCTGTGCACGGTACTGCCGTTTACGGCATCTCCATCCCATTCAAGTGAAGGAGTCGGAGCTATGTGTAATACCAGGTCCAGCCACGACTGACTATATGGCGCTGGCCTCAATGTTTACCTGACTCCTGCCTCTTCAGTCAGCTGATGGTCAATATTAAAATTTGTGTCGTCATCCATACTTCTCCCAGGTTCTCTTTGGACCAAACCTCAGGTGTCTGGACTTGGGTTCAGGACCAGAACCCGACATTCGGAAAGAAGGGATTTGGGTGCCGCCCCTGGTCACGTGACCCAGCCTGGAATCCCGATGGAGGGTCCAGATAGAACCTGTGGGAGATAAATGGTTAAACATTCCCCTATAACCCCTCTAAGTATATTTTGATGTCCCGCGTCGCCTGAGCCTGTGTGTTCTTTGCTCCTAGGTGAACATGGTGATGGATCTGGACGGCAGTGACTTAGTGGCGGAGAAGGCGGATCGCAGAGAGTTTGTGGGCCTGTTGAAGAAAATGTTGATGATCGATGCCGATGCGAGGATCAGTCCGGCGGACACCCTGAGCCACTCCTTTGTTACCATGAAGCACCTCCTCGATTTCCCCCACAGCAACCAGTAAGTGGCAGACAGAGCGGCATTGTCACTCATGGCTCCCCCACCGGGCCCCGTCCAACAAACCCTTTACTGCCATACAAGACGCTGAAGCGCCACAGCTGGTGAACAGCGCGCTTTGTATGGCCGTAATAAGATTTCTCTGTAAATGTCTAATCTTCTGCCTTATAGAATTAAACCGACCGCTCGCAGTCTGCGCACACAATGGGGATTTGTCCCTGGCGTGCAGCGTGTGTCCGAGAATTAAAGGGCCACGGGGTCAGAGATTTAGCCATTCATCCCATGTCTAGTGGGGACTCAGACGACCCCGAGCTCTTGACTCGGCCATTGTGGACTTGTCTGCCGCCGCCAAACTGGTTCTTCGTACTTGTCGTCCCAGTGAATGGCTTATCCTGTGGTAACGCGATACCACCTTATAGTTCACTTTTATGGCAATACCTTAGTTAGAAACCACCTAGAAAGCAAAAGTGAATACCTTTCCTTCTTTACAGTAAGAAGGTTCTAATTATTTTTCCAGAAACAGCGCCACCCTTGTCTGTAGGCTGTTTCCAGTATTGCACCTCAACCCCATTCATGTGAATGGAGCTAAGCTGCAATACCAGATGCAGCCTGTAGATATAAAGGGCGCTGTTTATGATAACTTGATTTTTCTTTTGCATAGTGTTATCTGTTTCAGGGAAAGCTGGGTGACAGTCCTACAGTCTTGAATATCAGATCTGTTTTGTGCAAGAGCTTAGTCACATGTCAGCGTGTCACGGCCGTGTGCACGCCACGTTCATGTGAATAAGCTCTTCCTAGTATTTTTGGCAGCAGAGACCAACTTAGGGTAATAAGAGTGTGATCATTGGACCCCCTGGGACCCAGGCCATGTATACACTCTCCGGACGGTCATACATGGACGCTGCTGATTCATTCATTCTCTATGAGACTGGTGGACTTGTCTGACGACAGTGCTCGGCCTTCTTAGTCAGTCCCGTAGGCTTTGCATTTGCAACTTGCTGCATCCAAACAGGAGACCTAAGACCCCTGTTCTCGTGATCGGTGGGACCCGCACTGACCATACACTTACTACCGACCTTGTGCATAGGTGTATGCAAAGCCCTGCCAATGTCCAGAGCTTCCATGTATCATCCATACCCATAGATCTCTGTATGACAGACACTTCTCAGACTTGGTGACGGACTCCCAACACCCCTGCGAGCCGCCTATATACTTGGTCCTTTGAGGCCTGGAATCTCGCAGTCATTGCTTCTTCTGCCAGATGTCTTGTCTTTAGTCCATCACGGACCGCGATCCCCTCTGCATTTCCATATTGCGCCCAGATAGGACATGGAAAATATGACTGCAATGAAATATTTAGGAAAGTGTTGGCGCTCGGTAACATTCTTAAATAGGTCAAAGCTGAACTATAGATTAGACCGGCAAGACAGATGGCAGTCCTGAGATTTATTCCTTGTGCTGGAATACTATAACATTACATGGCAGTGACCCCCCCTAACATCCTGTTTACCGGTATACAGCGGATGTATAGTGCATGGTATGTCACGTGACCGCATCTAAAAATACTCCAAGCAACAGAGGAAAGAGCTCAATATAAGGATATGTTCATATCTGCGGAGTCCGTCTGATATCACAGACAAGAAAGTCCTGCAACGTTTTTTATCCAGGAAACAGATCCCTGACAAAGCCCATTATAATGAATAGGGTTCCCCCGGGATCTGTCTCTGTCCGTCATTACACAGATCTGATCCCTTCTGTTGCTAGGAAGGACCAGAAGAAGAGACTAAACAATGCAGACCTATAAGATATAAGATGGTGGGACGGTGACAGGAATCCTTACACATGCATGCTCAGGTCATCCGAGCATGCATGTGTTACAAACTCGCTGCCAGACTAGTGTTGTATTGCCCTTCACAACAAAAGGATCGGGCATACTGACATCCTACAGCCTGGTCCTATGTCCCATCACATCTACCGTAGGGAGTGGAGATGAGCGAACGCATTTGTTACGAATTTTCCAAAACTTTTGGGTCAACCAAACCCAGAACTTTTAGCAATTCATCACTCATCAATATTCTGTATAGGGGCGCCCCGTGTCTCTGAGACCCCAGAGTATAATAATAGCACAGAATGGAGAGGTTTGTCCATGTCCCTGTATACATGAGATGGTCGGCCTGTCCTGTTAGATTGGGCCGCTTCAGCCCCCATTAGTCGGTTCAGCCCCCATTAGTCGGTTCAGCCCCCATTAGTCGGTTCAGCCCCCATTAGTCGGTTCAGCCCCCATTAGCCGGTTCAGCCCCCATTAGTCGGTTCAGCCCCCATTAGTCGGTGCAGCCCCCATTAGTCTATTGTGTATGAGCAGCTTTATACTAGACAAGTAACACAATATACTTGGAGATTGGCTCCGTATACGTAGCCCAGATATAACCTGTATAATGGTTGTCTATACGGATCTTTGTGAACTGAAACCTATGTAATATTCTTTGTCTTTCAGTGTAAAATCGTGTTTCCATATCATGGATGTTTGCAAGTCTCGTCCCAACCTATGCGACGCAGCTAACCGCAATAAAACATCAGTCATGAGACCGCTCGCCTCCGCCAATGCAGCTAACCTTACCGCTGGGTTCACCAAAATTGGCAATGTCAGGAGTCAGGTAGAGTATTATTCACACTGTACATTTATTAACTCTACATGGGCAGGTTTACAGGTACGTGGGTTTATTCTGCCTACATCCAGACTACGCTGCCGGGGGAGTGTATGGTATGGCGCGGTGCATAGGACAATGTCATTATGGAGGGTGGTATCCTAGTGACGGCTTTCCTGCAGCTTGTAAAATGAAGCCGTGGCTTGTTTTTTTCCTTATTGGGCTCGAGACGTCATTTACTATGGTGTAAACAGCAGCGCTGGGTGCGGGAGGTATGAGGAGTGCGCCATCTAGTGGCTGAATAGCACATGGCATGTTTGTTTACACACACATTCACTTGCGCTAAGACATCGTCCAGTGCACGGTTAAAATCATAGCTGCTTTCTTCCAAAAACAGCGCCACTCCCATCTACAGGTTGTGTGTGGTATTACAGCTCAGCATCGTTCATTTTTATTGGAGCAATATCTTACACAGCTAGTGGAAAGGCGTGCCACTGTTTATGGAAGAAAGTAGACTTACTAATCCTTTACATCCCCTTTAAGGGGGAGTCAGTGCAGAACACCCACTGCTCTCATGCTAGTAGTGTAACCCCCAGTGATCAGATAGGATGTGACTATGGGACAACCCTTTAGATGAGACAACTCCTTCGGCTGTGACCGAATTGGCACACCGCCTCTGGGCCAGGGCCCAGGATCCTTGCACTTGGTGACTGCAGACGTTGTCTTGTGCGTTTGTATTTCTAAAATTTGAGTTTTTTTTTTTTTTTTACTTTTCAGGCTTTAACCACGTCGGGGCATTCGGTCATACACCATGGGATTCCAGTGCAGGCAGGAACTGCTCCGTTTGGTTGTAATGATGCGTTTCAGCAGACCCTGATCCTTTGCCCCCCCACCCTACAAGGTACACGACCAGCCATTATTCCCCGCTCCGATCACTCAGTTACATTGTTTATTGCTTCTAATCGCAAATAATTCTCTTCTTTCTTTTAGGAATCCCACCAAATCACGGCAAGCCCACAAGTTATTCCGTGAGAGTCGATAACGCGTTACCCCTCGTCACCCAGGCTCCGGCCATGCAGCCCTTACAGATCCGACCAGGCGTCCTCTCCCAGGTGAGTTGGGCTTTATATCGCATTATCAATGAGCAGAAATATAGTTGTTACTTCTACACTAAAATGGCTGTCACCCCTTCAGCACACGTGGTCGAACGGAACGCAGCCGATATTGGTTCCCGCCTGGCAACAGGTGACAACGGTGGCGCCAACGACAACAACCCTCGCTTCCGATTCCATGGCTGGACCACAGAGACTGGGAGACTGGGGGTAAGAGAAATAGATGTGCACGGCCTAGGCCGCCATTGCAGCGCAGGGGACAGGGCAGACATGTATGTATGATAGGTCGGCCTTATTAATGTCAGGTCTCTGTCTCTGTCTGCTCCTTGTCACAGGAAAGTCATTCAGCATGGAAACCATTACAGCTCCATGATCCTGCAGCCTCTCCTCACCAACCAAATGGCGCTGTCAGCCCCTCAGCCTATCAGTTTAGGCATCGCACATGTGGTGTGGCCTCAGCCTGCTGCTAATAAACGGAATAAATGTCAAAACAGGTACGCTCTCCACCCATTCCAGGATTTGGCCCCCGCTGACCCCGCCGACTTCTGATAACCCGATCTTCTATCCCGGTTTTTTCTCTGCAGGAGTAACACAATACAGGACGCCGCTGTCCACAGTAAAGCACTTACCTCTCCAAAGATATCAAACAGCGCAAAGACCGCCGAGTCTGAAAGTTGTGCGTTACCACAGGACAATCAGAACCTGGAGGAGCAGGAGGAAGGATCTTGTAAGGCGTCCGAGGAGCCGGCCCCGGATGTGTCCATTCAGCAGAGGCAAGAGATTGTCATCGCCGACTCCCCGAGCCCCACCGCCAGTGTCATTACAATTAGCAGCGACACGGATGAAGAGGATTCTGCACAGACCCACTCGCTGAGAGAGTAAGAGAAATAATTCGGCTCTGGTCCCATCTGCAGTGGAGGCTCTGTCAGGATCCCTTGTTGTAGATTATAAACACGGCTAGAACACGGACCCTTTAATTTATATGCCCTTATATTATTATGGGTCGGTGCAGGGGGCTGTGAGCCTGGGGCAAAACTGAACCAGTCCTATTCCTGTCTATTTTGCGGCCCGGGCTCACTGTAGGATATAAATGGGTCCATGCAGGGCACGGACAGCCCAAGGTTATCCCATAGGGTGCACATGATCATGTGGCTGTGACCTCATAGCACGATATACTGTTCTGTTTTGTATACCAAAATGCTGGACCGCAGAACCCAGTGGACTCCATTATAGACATCTGGATCCATCGGGCACTGTCAGTGTCTGTCATGTGCCGATTGTGGCAAACTTGTCATTAGTTTCCTGATCCGGTGGACTAAAATCTCCCTGTTATTTCTTACCTAGATGTAAAGGCAGCCTGGACTGCGAAGCCTGTCAGAGTACTCTGAATATTGATCGCGTCTGCTCCTTGAGTAGTCCAGACAGCACCCTGAGCACCAGCTCCTCAGGGCAGTCCAGCCCCTCTCCCTGCAAGAGACCCAACAGGTAATGTATTCACGCTGTATCCAGTCACATGTCGCCCTGTAAATGGTGCTGCTGCAAACTAACCAAAAAGGACACCTCATTCACAACACAGACAGGATTACAATAGATGATAACACCGCTATAGATAAGACCACCAAATATCTATCATTACACCCACTGCTGACAGAGGACGTCACCGCTTATCTCCTGCACATCTAGAAAACTCTCCCATAGACCACAAGCAGTCATCTCCAGACGATTGGCGCCTACGGCCATTGCTGTGCTGTAAAGCAGATCACTAAATGTTAAACAGCGCATAGGCGAAGGTCAGACAAGATGGCCGCCCTAGTAATCATGTACAGTCACTAGACGCATGCCCTATAGTGATTATACATTGAACACATTCCTTGGTTTTGCAGCATGTCCGATGATGAGCCTGAGAGCGGCTGTGACACCGTAGACGGATCCCCAAGCTCGGACTCTTCCGGCCATGACAGTCCGTTTGTCAAGAGCAGCTTTGTAACGGATACCAACCAGAACGCAGAAAAACGGGCGTCGGAGAAAACGGAAAGTAAACCAGCAGTGTGCACATTAGTGGTCCCACCTATCAGGATCGAAAACCGCAAGTTCAATTCCCATCGGGCTAACAACAAAGGTAAATGGCGTCACGAGCTCACCGAAAATTAGACACGGCCCCTTAATATTAGGTGTGCAGAGCCTGTATGAGCACCCTGTCCCTTCTGTGGGGCGTCCATATAGTATTGTATTACAGAGAGATTCCTTCATTTAGAAGGACGTTCGTTTCGGAATGGTCAGAGTGCGTGCACAGCGCCTTAGGTCAATGCAACAAGGTGTGAACATGACTCTTGTGTTTTCCCAGATGCGGCCTGCCATCCCTTAATAAAAGGACGTTCAGGCCCCGGGAGAAAGAACCATCCGGCAGGCCTCGGGAATCGCCAGCAGAAACTTACATCAGCATTCCAGCAGCAGCCTCTGAGCTTCAGCCAGGTAAGTGCCTGCGCCACAGCGAGCGGCCATGACACATCAGGGATTTGTAAGCCTGTAGGACTGATACAGCTAGAGCAGGGGTAGGGAACGTACGGCTCTCCAGCTGTTGCAAAGCTACAACTCCCAGCATGCATACTGGCTCTGCTGTTCTTGGAACTGCCATGGAAGTGAATGGAGCATGATGGGAGTTGTAGTTTTACAGCAGCTGGAGGGCCGAAGGTTCCCTATCCCTGAGCTAGAGGAATGCTGTCCTTGTTAGTCCCATAGAAATAGAATAGTGAGGCCATGTGGGACTCCTATCGTTGCAATTCTTTGGGTAGGTGATATGGCTTAGGTCTACACGGCCATGACTCTGGGATTACCGGGTCACCCTGCGACTTGTTCACTAATGGTAGTAAATGCAGACATTGCAATCCTGGGGGTGCCATGAAAAGATTTTGGGGACCCTCATGATCACACCATTGGTAAATAAGTTGCAGGGGCGGCCCGGTGATCTTTGGTAGCCCTAGCCCCATAACGTCTTGTTCCTTCTTACCCATACTAACACAGTAGTGGCAAGATAGACTCTTGCACAAATTGCATCACTAAACTGTAACTCCTGTCTCCCAGATGCAACATTTTGGAACGGGACATCAAGAATGGAACGGAAACTATGGGCACAGGAGGCAGCAGGCGTTTATCGCACCCACTGTTGCCAGCCATCCCTTCACCCTTCAGCATGGAAGCCCAAATCACAGTGCTGTGCACGCTCATCTCGGCGGGCAGCCGGCGATCCTTTCCTATCCACCCTCCGCTCCGCTCACCAGCGCAGCGCCCGTGGCCCACCTCCTCGCGTCACCGTGTACCTCAAGACCGATCTTACAGCATCCGGCTTACAATCTCTCTCACCCCAGCGGTATCGTTCATCAGGTGGCGGTGGGCATCAACCCCAGGCTTTTACCCTCCCCCACCATCCACCAGACTCAATACAAACCCATATTCCCATCCCACTCCTACATCGCCGCCTCCCCGGCCTACACCGGATTTCCGATGAGCCCCACGAAACTCAACCAGTATCCGTACATGTGAGAAATCTGCAAAAAGAGAGGAAGCTCAAAGAGTCGTCACACTTTTTGGTATGAAGCGGAACGAAAAAAACAAACAAAAAACCACACAAACCAACAAACATGGCTTTTGATAATGAAAGAAGAAAAAAAAAAATATCAAAAATAATTTGGCCATGGCACAAGAATATTTTTTGAATCGCGTAGACTTGGGTGCAATTTCAAACAATCTTGAGCTTTAAGAAAAAAAAAACCACAAAAACCGAAAAAAGTTAAAATTCACTTTTAATGTGTTTTGCACATTTGGTATAAATCGTCTCTGGTCCTGTTCTCTTCTCTAGTGACTCTTTAGACAGGTGACTTACGGGAGCAGAAGGTTGTCGCCTTCTCTCCTGCTATTTTTTTATACAATTGCCTTCTAACTTAGTGCAAGACACGTCTTTTTTGGGAAGCCATTCAGCGTACAGGTTTAGCGCAACTTAAATGCACATACTGTCAGCAGTCCGGTGTACGTCGCGTACGTTATTGTTTCCGTTCTCGTACGTCTTTGGTGGGTTTTTTTTTTTTTTTTTCAGTGTCCGGGGGTCACATGGCTACTGAGTTTTGATGTTCACGCTGCATGTGTCTTTTGCATGGGCAGAAGAAGAAAAAAAAAAAAAAAAATGAGTAAAAAAAAAAAGTTGCCTAGACCTTTGCTCTTCAGTGTCGTCGTCCTAATAATCCGCTGCATTGTAAACTGTTCCCACACATAGTGCCTTAACTATCGAGGTTGTTAACGTTATTTACTTAATATATTCGTGTCGATTTCAGCACTTAAAAAAAAAAGAAAAAAAAAAAGAAAAAAAAACTTCTTCAGATCTGCTGATATATAAATATCTATTTTTTGGAATAACTTGAGTCTTTGCTCAATCTTTAGGGGTTTGTTCTTCGTTTGGTCGTGTGCTACGATTTTTAGGTTTTTTGGTGTTTTACTTACCAACTGAACAGCATGGAGGTTTTTTTTTTTTTTATCCTTTTTTTTTTTTTTTTTTTTAATCTGTTGCTGTAGTTTTTTTTTCTTATTCTTTAATTTTTAGATATTTAGCGAGCGTGGCGCTTTCGATGATTCTTAATTTTTTTTTAGATTTTTCGCTGGCTGCACGTTTTATCGGTAATCACACAGTCGACGGAAACTGCAATATCGTCTGATAAGTGGATTTTTTTTTTTCAATTTTTGTTTATCGTCACCGCGTTCGTCCAATCGGCTGGATTTTTTTTTTTTTAAATCCTAGTATATCTATATACCCGGTGTAGTAAGGCATGAGTCGTGGTCAGGTTTTTACGGGGGTGTAAAAATAAATAAAAAAATATATATTAAAATTTTCGATGACCTTTTTCGGTCTTGGCTGAGGCTGCAGCATTTTGCTGGGCAATGTCTTGCAGGCGCTTCCAGCACTGAAGGGGTTAACACTACGGCACGTGACTGCGGCGGTGGACAAAAAGCGCACAGTATTCGATTATCTATTGTATCGAGAAACTATTTACTCTAGAAGTTTGATAAGATGTGAGAATTTTTCAAAGAATTTTTTTTTTTTTCCGCGTGTGCAATTTTTTTTTTCGCTTTTATGCATGTGTTTAAGTTTTTTCAATCCTCATTTACATTATATATAATTTTATTTTTTTTTCCTGAGTGGTGACTGCTTATTTAATACATTCCGTCAGGGACATGAAATTTTATGTTTTTAATTTTTACCGATTTCTTAAAAAAAAAATTTTTTGTGCATCGTCCATATCAAAAAAAAAAAAAAATACAAAAAAAAATATAAAGTTTTAATTTATCCAGCACCAAAGACTTTGGAAAAAAAAAAATAAAAAAATAAAAAATCATCCATTTTTTTTTTCTTACAGGGGCTCTATCAGCAAAGTGATGCCGTATGAGCCCCACATAGGTCTGGCTATTCAGGCACCGCTAATGGTATTTTAAAAGCCCCCCTGTTTAATCTAAGAGTGTAAAAACATATATACAAATTATACTTACCGTGCACGGTGGGCGGTTCATGCACTGGTGGTTGACATCTTCGGTCCCGCCTTCCTCTGGTCTCTTCTTCCAGCGACGTCCTCCTTCCACGCCTTCTTCTTCTGCTTCTTTTCATCGGTGGGTTGTGTTTAAATCCCGCGCGTGCGCAATAGTGCACCCTCCAGAGCACTACTGTGCACGCACTGGCGCCATGTTTGTCAATGGTAGTTTGCGACCATACTGCGCATGCGCAGTATGTTTTGCGTAGTTCTAAGGGGAACGGAGCATGCTCAGTATGCTCAGTTCCCCTTAGAACTATAACAAAAATGGTGCCGGAGCGTGCGCAATAGCGCTCCGGAGGGATCGCTACTGCGCATGCGCGGGAAAAGAAGAAGGCGTGTTTAAATCCTTCTACTGCGCACGCTCCGGCGCTATTTTTGTCGTAGTTCTAAGCCTTACAACTACGATAAAAATGCTCAGTTCCCCTTGAACTCCGTGATCGTACTGCGGTCGCGAACTGCCATTGACAAAAATGGCGCTGGTGCGTGCAAAGTAGTGCTCTGGAGGGAGCGCTACTGCGCATGCTCAAGATTTAAACACAACCCGCCGGTGAAAAGAAGGAGGAGGCGTGGTGGAAGGCATGTTTAAATCCTACTACTGTGCATGCATCGGCGCCATTTTTGTCAATGGCAGTCGCTCGCGTAGTTCTAAGGTGAAGTAAGCATTTTTGTCATAGTTCTAAGGCTTAGAACTACGACAAAAATGGCGCCGGAGCGTGCACAATAGTGCTCCGGAGGGATCGCTACTGCGCATGCGTGGGATTTAAACACAATCCGCTGGTGAAAAGAAGAAGGAAGCTTGGAAGACCAGAGGAAGGCGGGACCAAAGATGACGACCACCAGTGCACAAACCACCCACTGTGCACGGTAAGTATAATTTGCATATATGTTTTTTACGGTCTTAGATTAAACAGGGCGGGCCTATGTGGGGCTCATACTGCACCACTTTCCTGATAGAGCCTCTATAATATGAAATGTTCTGAAAAAATTAAACAAAAAATCATCCAGATTTTTTTTTTTTTTCTTAATACGAAATGTTATGAAAAGAAAAAAAGAAACAGAAAAAAATATCTATCTATGAAATAAATGGTAGCTACGATTTTTTATTTTTTAATTTTTTTTTTTTTGCATAGACCTAAATTATACCGTAGTATAGTGGTGGGCTTTAAGAAAAAAAAAAAAAAAAAAATTAAAATAAAAAAATATTCAGACTAATGTTTTTTTTTTTTTTTTTTTAGCTTGGAGCGAGTAATACTTCTCTCATTTATCTTGAATGTATCCTAGATAAGCTGCTATATATAACAGACGCCACTTTTTTCGGATAGCTGTGAACTTTTTGGCTTCGTATCCCGTTTATACATAGTCGCCTTACTTCTGTATTTTTTTTTTTTTGGGTCTACTTCTATATGAAATGTAGTGGGGGGGGGTGTTTTTTTTTTTGATTATTATTATTATTTTATATTTTTTTTTTCTTTCATGTTTGGCGTGTCCTTTGTAACTACTGTATTGTAAATTATGGAATCCTAATGGCATATGTTATATTATTATTATTATTGGGGTTTTTTGTTTTTTTGGGGGGTGGGGGTGGGGGGGGTGTTTTATGCATCAGTATTTTATCTCCATAAATTTTAAGCTCATTACTGCATAGAAGTGGGTGTATTCATGTAAGTTTTTTTTTGGTTTTTTCCATATGTATCTTGCAGGCTCGAATTAACTTTTTGTAATTTTTTTTTTTTTTTTTTTTCCAAATCGGATCTATAGAAAGATTGACTGGAATCATGAGATGATGTTGTAGGCCGGAGGGGCGTTTCTAGTATGTCGTGTAACCCATTCACACCACTATATAGAGATATATATATATATATATATACACAGCACTTGCCCGACTTGTCCGTAAGCTTAATCGTTTATTTTTGCTTTCGGCTCCGTTAACCCTTTGCAGGCGCGACCTGGGAAAGGGTGGGGGTTGGAAGAGGATTGTACCGAACTCCTCGAGCACTGGGTGGTGTGAACGCAAAGCAGTGTTTTATTTAATGAATGTTTCATCAAACAAACAAACAAAAAATAATAAAAAATGTGCCTATAAGAAAAAAAAATAAAAAATTCATAAAATACAGCAGTGTTAAGGAGAAAATTCAGAAAAACGGGGGAGGAGGAGGAGGGAGGAGATCCAGATTTTTACTTTTGCTAGACTGGATATTTTTATTTTTTTTTTTTCCCTGCAAAAAAAAAAAAAAAAATTCACTATGCATAATGGACGTTACGATCGGATCCGGGTGTTTCGGGACAGTGATTGCATCCTGTGGTTTTATTGTTATGGCAGATGTTGCAAATATTGCGCATGCATCGAAGACTCTCCTGACGCCCTTTTTGTTTTTGGCCTATGGGGTGGCTCCTCTGTTACTCTTCCTGGAAATGTTACATAGTAGATGAGGTGGGAGGAAGACGTCAGTCCATCAGTGTAACCCTACACACCTACGGGGTGGATCTAAATTAAAAACCGGGTGTTACCATTCTCTTTGTTGATGGGGTTTGTAGTTACAGCGGTTGTCAGGGTCCGGTCACACGGAGGAATTTGGCGCTGATTCTGCCGCGGAATCCACATCAGGATCAGCGCTAGAAAAAAAGACTCGGGGTCCATTTTCCGTGCGGAACCCATTGAATTCAATGGGAGACTTTTTTTTTCCCCCATTGAGTTCAGTGGGTTCCGCACGGAAAACGGAACCCTGGGAGGCTTATTTTTGCGTGCAGATTCCGAATCCCTCCGTGTGATTGGACCCTCAGACTATGTAGGAATACACCCGATTGACAAGGGGAATGTTAGAGGGTTGATCTCAGGAAGACGACCCCCTATTAATGCATAGGGATGACACTGTGTATTGCTCTATTGACATGGCCGCCATGTAATACCCTACGTCGCCCTCGCTAGGGGAAGATGCCAGGCTTGGCCGCAGCTTGATCGGCTGTTTACCCCGAGCGGGACTCAACTTTTTGTATTCTGATAAGGGTTACCCCACTTGGCCCGCAACCAAAGATCGCCATGTCGTGCGATGGATTCTCAATGTAACACAACTGCAACTTTTTTTTTTTTTTTTTCATAGTCACGGCAAATCGGCATTGACTTACTATAGCGAAGGAGTTTGCAGGGTGACATTGGCGATCTTTGGCGTATCCCCGTCCTCCATACATTTCCAGGAGTAATAACAGGAGGAAGGGGCCCCAGAATGTGGGGAGAGGTGACCCATCCTCTTTGGTGCAGTTTTCTTACAATATCCTCGGGGTTCGTACATCATTTAATTTAAAGGGCTCACGTACTCTTCGCCTTAGACTCGATCCTACGGATCTTGTGGATCTCTCCTGTCTTGTATTCTACGCTATATACCGTATTATCCCCCTTCACCGCTTCTGTTTTTCAATGACCTCCGGAAATTTTTTGGCTTTGGCTAATCCTTCTCTTGGAGCAGATTTCCCGCTCTCGGCTGGTTTTGTGTTCTCATTGGGCGGACTGCTCAGAAGGGCTCGGGAGGAACCGGCGGACCGTGTTATGTTTAGGGTGGGGTTGGAGTTAAAGGGGATGTCCAGGGAGATTCGTCTTATTTGCTTCCTCTGGGGATGTTTGCAGGCTGGACTTGAGGTTTCCGGCACCCAGGTCGCTCCTTCTCCTCTCCCATTTTCATGGGGGCCGGCTTTACTATAGTCTGTAAAAAGGGGGATCCAGGGGCTGGTTCTGATCACATGACCCAGGTCCAGCTGCAAAAAAAATTTCCAGACGTAGTTAGTGAAGTGAAACTCTCTGGACACATGCATGCTCGGCTGAGCCAAGCATGCATGTCTATGGGGGTGGTCCGGAGGAATAGCTGTCGGCTGACAGTTATTGATAGTATATGGTCAGTCATTACATGGCATCCATTGAAATCCACGCGATGGGCACCCGCACGCCTACACGGTGCAGGCTCCGGATCTGTGGACTCAACTCTGTTACCTCCATCTTGTAGCTTTGCCCCGGGTCAGACTAAGATGGGTTTAGTTCTGGGTCAGGGGTGCAGGTTTTGTCGCTTGTCATCGGATACAATATTTGCAACATCTGCGTTATTCTAAACCCCGGAGGTTTGGGGTGCGGTGCGGGCTATGGACGGTGGACCCCCACTTGCCCGGGTGTGGTAGTAGTGACATGTCAGCTTGCACTGGTATTGGTCGGTCTTCTGGTGGTTGACACCCAAGTTTGGTCACGACAGGTTTATCTCGACTCCGCAAAGTGTTTTCACGTAGGTTTTGGAGAAGTCTCTCTGGCTTGTGGAAGGGCCTTGTCCGCAGTTCACCATTGTCGGGGATTTTGCAGCATCTTACTTTGTGACGTCCGTTGTTAGGATTGTCGGTGCTGGTTCTACTTGTGGCACATTTAGGGATTGTGTGAAAATCTGAAGAGCTCTGACCCGACCTTACGTATGTCAAAGAGGAGCGGCCGTAAAAATAATTTACTTAAAGGGACCCATCACCATTAAAGGCTATCTATTATTCGCCGGTATCAGCCTCAATGCAGAACGTATTGCAAGCTTTGTATCTTTAGGTGTAGCGTCCCTTTAAATCTTCTATAGGTGTATTGCGCCCCCTAGCTGTAGCCATGTGCTTTATTAACAGAACTGTACGAACTGCTGTGCTCCTATTTATATAGCAGGCCTCGCCCCTGAGTTCTCTTACCCCCGACTAAGCTGTATATATGTATTATGTGTATAAATTGTATAGCTCTGACCGTGTGCACAGCACTTTACACGCAACGCAGCGACAGCTTCTATTAACAAAAGCTGAGTCAAGACGCAGCCGGTACTCTGTAACTCCTCCTGGCGACCTCCTCTTTGTACATACGAAGGTCATGTGTTATCCAGAGGTCACGTACCTGTCCTTTCAGCCTGACAATCCATGAGAATGAATGCACAGGTGCTTGTAGTGTTGTTGGGATCCACAGGTGGCGCTCTAGCATTGTTCGTGGGGCAGCACGTCCGGCCTGAGATTTGTGTGTAGGGATCCAGCAAATTGTCCGCGCTGTAGCCTTAAGACCTTTGCTAAACATCAAGTCCTGTAAGGGCGGGATAGTCGTCTACGGTTCCGTCCTTGGCTTTAAAGTTACGAATCTGTATAAGGGCGGAAATGGAAGACCAGTACAGGATCGGCTCCTGAGCCCTGACCGATCAGTTGATCAGGAACCCGGCACAGCTCCATACTTTTTGTTGTGGCCGTGCGTGGTACTGCAGCTTAGTCCCGTTCACTTGGACTGGACATCGGTAACCAGGCACTGCCATTACACAATGTACAGAGTTCAAGGTCCCCGTCAATCAGCTGGTCGGTGGAGGCGCCCACCGCTCTAATATCGATGACCGTTCCTGGAAATCTCTTCTATTGGTTCTCCATTGGTCTCGCGCAGTTTGCTGGGCGTGCACCTCTTCTATGGCTCCGCGCGGGTACTTGACTGTGTTTTGGGGCTGCTCTGGTTGTGGTCTTGTGTGAAGGTCGCAGAGAGGGAAGTTGTGTCCGATGTTGCTGTAAACCGATTATTGTGATGTCATTGTAACACTCCACATGTGCCAGGCCGTGTAAAAGAAGGTTACGTCACTGAGCGTCTTGTCCTAGACGGGTATCGGGCATCTTGGGGGTCCACTGGCGTTTTCTTTGTCGGATTCTTTCTATCATTCTTCATTGTGTGCTGCCCATTTTGGCAATCAAAAGGTTAAATGTGGCCACAGGGCCGGGGGTCTTCTACTGGATCGATGGACTTGTGTTTGTATCCAACCTCATCTACTATGTTACTATGTAACTGTATCCAATCACTTACACTTGGGTCCGCAGTGCCAGTGATCTCCCCACTAGAGGGAGCTCAAGCACCTGCTGTATCTTTCCCAGTGTTGCTCCTCCTCCACTATGTAATACAGGAACTGGACATAGCCCTGACCACGCTCTGGTACGTAACGTGGCTCCGAGGCGGTCCTACGGGGAATCGGATCTCCTATTCCTGCTCCTCGATCCAACTCTTACCTATATTCCATCCTTCCCTTTAAATGATCAGTATCGTATTCTGTATTGTTAAATGCCTCAAAAACTCTGTCAAAGCAATATGGAGGCACCTCATGCCTTATAAGAACATATATACATGTCTTGGAGTGGATGGATTGCCTTTATATACTATTTATTACAGGGCTGTGGAGTCAGAGTCGGGCCCAGATTTGGGTAAAACCAAAAAGTTACCGATTCCGTCTTTAAACAAAATGATATGATATAATTATTGTTACTATACAGATTTTCTGCAGAATTTACTGTCATAGGAATTGATGAATTAGAGGAGACGGGGATAAATAGAGTGGTCGGAGTCCGACTCCACAGCCTAGTCGAATGTGTCCTCTCCAAATTGATTCAGGACTACCCTGGAGGACTGTACATTACATTGGATCGGAGTTAGATCTGTGTAATACCTCACGTGTCCTGCGGTGTCACTGTTTCGTAATCCATCACTCAGCTGATCGCCGGAGATCACACGTTTTTTTTGGTTGCCCTGATGGTGCAGACATCCAGTCCTATCTTATGTGTGTATTACGGTGGTCTCCTCTCCTCTCTCCCCCCCCCCTTTTTAAATAAAACACTGCGTGGCCGCAGAGGTGCTTCTTCTCCGCAACCGGTTTTTCCTATTTATTACCTGTATTTCGAGGATATCTCATTCAGGGTGTTACTATGTATGCTACTGTACTAACAGATTTGGGGTTTGTTTGTTTTTTTGGATTAACTCCGTATTTACTGCTCTACTTGTGATTTTACTTTGGCTTGCGACAAGTAAAAGTTAACCCCTTACTGCAAGTGGTAGGACTGTTTTTAGAAATCCAACTTTTGTGTTTTTTCTCCTTTTTGTTTACCAACTGATTTGCCTATAGTTTTGAGTTTTTACTAATGGTAGTTTTTTTTTTTTTGTGGCTTTAATTTTTTTTTTTTTTTTTTTCTATTATTATTTGGTTTAATTTTCCTTTTATTTTTTGGGCTTTTTTTCGTTTCTTTTTGATGCTACACTAGTTTGCCATGTAGCAGTTGCACTGTGCAATATTCTAATATGAGGACTGGGAAACATTTTTATGGATGTATGTCTTGTTACAGTTTGCGATAGTATTTCTCTCTAGTTCTCAGTGATTTTCAATGTGACCAAGGCTTCTGTACTTTGTCACAAAAAGCGGGTTTTCCAGGTAACTATTTTGGTGAGTGTCAAAAAAAATATGAATTTATGGTGTATTATTGTCTAAATTCACTTTGAATTAAAATATATATTGCAGCAATTCCAATGGCGTTTCAGTGTCCTTTATTCTCTATAGATGACGTACGTGTCAGATCGGGGACTGAAGACTCCGCCTTGTGACTCGGGAACTGAAAACGCAACAACAGCAGAGATTGCACTGCATAGTGGGTGACATGTCCGATCTCTGCAGCCCCGTACACTATGACTAGGGTGCAGGTCAGACACGTTGCGACCTTGGTGTATAAAGGACTAGTCCCCGTACACTATGACTAGGGTGCAGGTCAGACACGTTGCAACCTTGGTGTATAAAGGACTAGTCCCCGTACACTATGACTAAGGTGCAGGTCAGACACGTTGCAACCTTGGTGTATAAAGGACTAGTCCCCGTACACTATGACTAGGGTGCAGGTCAGACACGTTGCAACCTTGGTGTATAAAGGACTAGTCCCCGTACACTATGACTAAGGTGCAGGTCAGACACGTTGCGACCTTGGTGTATAAAGGACTAGTCCCCGTACACTATGACTAGGGTGCAGGTCAGACACGTTGCAACCTTGGTGTATAAAGGACTAGTCCCCGTACACTATGACTAAGGTGCAGGTCAGACACGTTGCAACCTTGGTGTATAAAGGACTAGTCCCCGTACACTATGACTAGGGTGCAGGTCAGACACGTTGCAACCTTGGTGTATAAAGGACTAGTCCCCGTACACTATGACTAGGGCGCAGGTCAGACACGTTGCAACCTTGGTGTATAAAGGACTAGTCCCCGTACACTATGACTAAGGTGCAGGTCAGACACGTTGCAACCTTGGTGTATAAAGGACTAGTCCCCGTACACTATGACTAGGGTGCAGGTCAGACACGTTGCAACCTTGGTGTATAAAGGACTAGTCCCCGTACACTATGACTAAGGTGCAGGTCAGACACGTTGCAACCTTGGTGTATAAAGGACTAGTCCCCGTACACTATGACTAGGGTGCAGGTAGACACGTTACGACCTTGGTGTATAAAGGACTAGTCCCCGTACACTATGACTAGGGTGCAGGTCAGACACGTTGCAACCTTGGTGTATAAAGGACTAGTCCCCGTACACTATGACTAAGGTGCAGGTCAGACACGTTGCGACCTTGGTGTATAAAGGACTAGTCCCCGTACACTATGACTAGGGTGCAGGTCAGACACGTTGCAACCTTGGTGTATAAAGGACTAGTCCCCGTACACTATGACTAGGGTGCAGGTAGACACGTTACGACCTTGGTGTATAAAGGACTAGTCCCCGTACACTATGACTAGGGTGCAGGTAGACACGTTACGACCTTGGTGTATAAAGGACTAGTCCCCGTACACTATGACTGGGGTGCAGGTCAGACACGTTGCAACCTTGGTGTATAAAGGACTAGTCCCCGTACACTATGACTAGGGTGCAGGTCAGACACGTTGCGACCTTGGTGTATAAAGGACTAGTCCCCGTACACTATGACTTGGACACAGGTCAGACACGTTGCGACCTTGGTGTATAAAGGACTAGTCCCCGTACACTATGACTAGGGTGCAGGTAGACACGTTACGACCTTGGTGTATAAAGGACTAGTCCCCGTACACTATGACTAGGGTGCAGGTCAGACACGTTACGACCTTGGTGTATAAAGGACTAGTCCCCGTACACTATGACTAGGGTGCAGGTCAGACACGTTGCAACCTTGGTGTATAAAGGACTAGTCCCCGTACACTATGACTTGGTCACAGGTCAGACACGTTGCGACCTTGGTGTATAAAGGACTAGTCCCCGTACACTATGACTAGGGTGCAGGTCAGACACGTTGCGACCTTGGTGTATAAAGGACTAGTCCCCGTACACTATGACTTGGTCACAGGTCAGACACGTTGCGACCTTGGTGTATAAAGGACTAGTCCCCGTACACTATGACTAGGGTGCAGGTCAGACACGTTGCGACCTTGGTGTATAAAGGACTAGTTTCCATACACTATCATTTGGGCGCAGGTCAGACACATTGCGACCTTGTTGTATAAAGGACTAGTCCCCGTACACTATGACTACGTTGCAGGTCAGACACGTTGCGACTAGCGATGAGCGAACACTGTTTGGATCAGCCGTTACGAACCGCACGCTCCCATAGAAATTAATGGAAGCACCTGGCACGTACACTTTGCCGGTCGCCGTGCCAGGTGCTTCCATTCATTTCTATGGTAGCGTGCTGTTCAGAACGGCTGATCCGAACAGTGTTCGCTCATCTATAGTTGCGACCTTGATGTATAAAGGACTAGTCCCCATACACTATGACGTGGTCACAGGTCAGACACGTTACGACCTTCATGTATAAAGGACTAGTCCCCATACACTATGACTACGTTGCAGGTCAGACACGTTACGACCTTCATGTATAAAGGACTATGGAATCCAATCTGTCACCAAGCACCAGAATATCCTATATAATGTAATCATATAATAATCTTCATATGGCACCAACATATTCCGTGGCCCCTTCATCTTCTGACTCTACAAACTAAACAATAGGACTGACGCCTCCCCTTCCTGGGTTACGGCATTGACATAAAAGGGAAAGTTCTCGCTTTGTACAGGAGGCCGGACAACTTTTTTTTTTTTTCCTTTATACAAAACAATCCAAAGATCCAACATGTCCGAAAGAATCAGAAAACCAAAACCGATGGCGGCGAAGGATAAAAGCGACAGACACAAATCCAGAACAGCGAGAGAGAACCCAAGATCCCGGGACCGCCAAGAACTCCCAAATCATGGAAGTCTACTAAAGCTACACAATGCCGGTCTGGCTCATAAAAAGTAGAGTGGGCATGTCTATGGTGGCTAGTGTAGCTGGAAATGAGCTGTTATATGGGGTCAGGCTGTGGTCTGTTATCATGGAGACACATAGGTCTGCAACAACTGTAGAACAACTGTTAGGAGACGTTACGTGAAGACGGTTTCCTGCGCTGCGTCGTCTCTCATTTACGATGTATTGGAGCAATAGAAGAGGACACGAGGACGTAGCGGGAAGCAAATAACAACCATCGGCCGAAGGCTACAACCATTGGTCAATATCATGTCAGATATCATTAGAATGCACCGTGACAGTGACCGGGTCTCAGCAAGGTGCTCACGTCTGCAGGACAAAGCTGGAGGGGTCTAAGACCTCATTCACATCTGTGTTGGTATCCGCCTGGGGGAGTCTGCATGAGGACCCCTCCGAACGGAGTACCGAACGCAACTGCAAGCGCTGGTGCAGTGAAAGCACATGGATCCCCATAGACTATAATGGGGTCCGTGTGCTTGCTGCTAGATCTCCGCAGGGATCATGCAGACAGGAAAGCAGTTCACAATGGGGTCCATGTGCTTTCACTGCAAACTGCTTGCAGTTGCGTTTGGTCCCCATGCGGACTCTCCGTACGGAATACGGAACGCAGATGTGAACAAGGCCTAATTTTAATGAAAAGCTGTTTTTTATTCCTATGTAAAGCTAAGAGTGCAATGGAGGCGGGTTCTGGGGGAGGCTGAGCATTGCAGCAAGGTCTTCCTGTAGCTCAGGAAGGGGTGGGGAAAGCTCAGATTATATCAGTCTTGCTGTGAGAGGATGATCTTGTCATGATGCTCGGCCCAACTACAAATCTACAAACCCTGTACAGTTCGGCACTCCCCGCTCCGATCATACAGTCCACACAATACTTCCAACATTCAGGACCGTTGCTATTGAGGCGACTTCTCACCAACTCCCACTCTTTACATCCTTCAGTAATCTCCGCTGATTCCGGCACAGTTGGAACGTTCTCTCCTTTCCCCGCCATTCCTGAGCATTCAGTGCTGGTCGTTCCACCACGATTATGTTCTTTTCTGTCAAATGACTGTACAAGACCGACAGAAACCTCCCACCTGACAATACATCCCGAGGATACGGACTGGAGTCCCTGAAATATAGAAAGAACATGGGCAGCCTCCAAAGACCAGCACAAATCACAAAAAGGTGGTTTATTTGCCCAAAATGCAACGTTTTAGCTCCGCATTGGAGGATTTTTCAGGGATGAGGAAGGATCAAGGCGCTAACACTGAGCAGAAAAGCGTTTTGGGTGGATAAACCACATTTCTTTTGTTTTTCGCTGGTCTTTGGAGGCTGCCTGTTTTCTTTTTCCTATAGATCTATGTAATGAGTACATTTTTTTGCAAAAATTTGAAAAAAAAATTAAAAATATTTTTATGTTTTTTTTTTTCGTTCTTTTTGGATTCACTACCATTAGTTACATGTTTTGCACAGACCATTAGTCACATAGGATATTGCTAGAACTCCTGGTTATACTAAGGCCAGTGCACAATATGACAGGCTGCCATGGTCCAGCACCACCACTAGATGGCAGCAGCCTGAGTCTCCACCTGAGCCCTGTTCATGGCTCTCTGCAGGTTTGTCCAGGGTCTCCTCCCCCTCCCCAGCTCAGGCTCTGTCCCCCTCACTCACTACATGTCATCTCCTCCAGTATCTGGGCTGCTCTGTCTGATCTCCAGGGTCCTGCACCTGCCCTTCCCCAGCCTGACCAGCAGAGGGCGCCAGGGTTCTGCCGGTTCCTGCTGCTGTGAATGCGTTTTTTTAGCTGGTTGTTGCTACGTGATCTCTTTCTCAATGAAAAGACGTTTCCAAGCTGCAGTAACAGTTGCATCCCCAGAGCAACAGAAACACTGTGAGCACACCTCCATCTGGCCAGAGCAGGTCCACCTGGGTCATCTGTCACCAGGGCTGCCATGAGGAGCACCTAGCACTGCAAGCACCCAGGGGAGCCCCATGCACCAATGACATCTCATGATCCAAGGGGTGACTGCTTCTCCTGCCTCCTGGGTACTAATGTCTCCTGCTGAGAAGTGGCCTGGTGGGGCAGCTCAAGGCTTCCTTCCCATGGTGGCCCAGGAATGGACTGTATGCAGATGCCCACCTCAAGGACCAGCATGGAGCAGATGTTCAGGATTGCTGCTACTGCTCCTGGCCCTGATTTCAGCTCTGCAGCACCCAGTGCAAGGTAAGGGGAGAGGACACAGGGGTGCAGCCTGCTGCCAGGGCACAAAATCTGATAGGGATGCCATACTGCAGCATCCAGAACATAGGAAGGAGCAAGACCCAGGGGATAGGATCATGTAGATATGCATGTGCAATGGAGATTCCATCATGGTAGGGGTTAACCGGCGGTGTCGCTGAGATTGCATGCAGGTGTATGGCGGTATAGCAGCAGCCACCTATAGAAAGCATCTCCGATGGTCAGCATTCAGTCTACTGTATAGTGTTTCCATGTGGGGCAGATACTGTTATAGTGGATGTAATATTGGCCTAAATATGATATAGATAGATAGATAGATAGATAGATAGATAGATAGATAGGAGATAGATAGATAGATAGATAGATAGATAGGAGATAGATAGATAGATAGATAAGAGATAGATAGATAGATAGATAGATAGGAGATAGATAGATAGATAGATAGATAGATAGATAGGAGATAGATAGATAGATAGATAGATAGATAGATAGATAGATAGATAGATAGGAGATAGATAGATAGGAGATAGATAGATAGATAGATAGATAGATAGATAGATAGGTAGATAGATAGATAGATAGATAGATAGATAGATGATAGGTAGATAGATAGGAGATAGATAGATAGATAGATAGATAGATAGATAGATAGATAGGAGATAGATAGATAGGAGATAGATAGATAGATAGATAGATAGATGATAGGTAGATAGATAGGAGATAGATAGATAGATAGATAGATAGATAGATAGGAGATAGATAGATAGGAGATAGATAGATAGATAGATAGATAGATAGATAGATAGATAGATAGGAGATAGATAGATAGATAGATAGGAGATAGATAGATAGATAGATAGATAGATAGATAGATAGATAGATAGGAGATAGATAGATAGATAGGAGATAGAAGATAGATAGATAGATAGATAGATATGTGATAGATACTGTTTGTATATAGCAGGCTGCACATCTTCCCTGCCTGTTATTTCTATATACTATGTATCTTATTATATATATATACACACACAATGTATCTGCTCAGTGATCTGTGTCATCGCTCTCTGTCTTCATCTCCTCTATACAATGTGGATTCTTTGTAGCCGCTGCTGATACTATCACATTACTCAGGATGCCATGAAGTCTCTGGGACTGGTGAGGACAGAACCCGGATTTGTATGTGACTGGTCATAGATAAAGTTTGGGCCATGATCAGATATTTGGACATATCGGTATATACTGTATATAGTCTGCAGGTCAGCTATCGGCTCGTGTCTGTATATACTGTATATAGTCAATGAATCACAAATGTTCTGATCATAGCAAAGATCATTCCTGTGTAAATTCTGAGAGATTTGTTCCTGTTGCAGAAGCTTTCTCTGACTTGTATATAGAGAATTCCTTTAAGGGTGTGTTCACATGTGCAGTTTCTCTGCTGTAGTTTCCCTCTGGCGTGGTACAGAGCTGTGATTGGTTGTTATGGGTAAGACAAGTTATCTATAAAGGTTTGTCCCATGCAGTGAAGAGCACAGGACTCTTATTCCACCCCACATTCACCTACGGCGGAGATACCCAATATACAACGCTCGGCCACCTCCAGGTCTCCCCTTAAAGTGAATTGGAGCGCCGACCGCCAATAGTCCCAATCAGTCTGACTACGTTCAAGTTGTGGAGCCGGAGAGAGGTCCTGCAGTCTTCACTTTGTGAGACAAACCCTTTAAGATAGTTTTCTGCCCCTATATTTAGTTTGAGGCACCTGGTCATAAACATGGCTGCCGTCCTCCAAAAATCCAGAGGTTCCAGATCACTAAGCTATAGGGCTCCCTCCTCACTGTATCCATCTTCCATCCTCACCACCATGGCTGGATAATGGGCGCTATATAGTGTTTAATAGCTGTGTTGTCCCTACACCTACGCCGTGCTATCTCTCCCCACCAGTCATGGTGTCTGCGGGCGTTACGTACCAGCGCCATATTGGGCAAGGCTCGGCCAATCACATCCGTAAAGAAGAGGCGCAAACAAGTAATAGTAGTCAAAGGGGATTTTGGGGGGGGTCATCGATGACCTGTCCTATATACCATAAAGTGATCAGCCATATCTGGAGACAGCGGTACATGTTAGGGGTGGGATATATCAGGGAGTAAGTGAGCGTTCAGTTCAAGAAAAATGGACAGATTTAGGGATCTGGGGTGTTGGGCCAAATCAATGACGGGGTCAGGGCATCTCCAAAATATCACGTCTTGTGGGGTGTTCCCAGAATGTAGTGGTTAACACCTACCGAAAGTGCTCCAAGGAGGGTCAGACAGGGCCATAGGGATAGTTGTGTGTGGGGAGTGTAGGCTAGCCCGTCTGGTCCGGTCCCATAGCAGAGCGACTGTAGTGCAAATTGCTGGTTTTGATAGAAAGATGTCAGGACACTCGGGGTAGCTCAGGGCAGTTAGAGTGCCCATGGCGGTGCCCGACTAATGGGAATGTGAGCATCAGAACTGGATCATGGAGCGACGGAGGAAGGCGGCCTGGGCTGATAACTGATGTGTTTTATTACATTATGTGGGATATCCTGGTAGGGGCACCATGGTGCTTTATGGGAAGAAGATAAGTCATTGAGGCAGTGTCTTAGTGAGTCTTGGGTCCTGGGATGGGGATGTTGCTGTGCCCCCATACCTAAATATTGTACAGCGGTGCCCCCTAATGGCAGGGACCTTGTAGCAGGATATTGTGGCAGGAATGGTCTGAGGAACATGACAAAAAGTTCAAGGTATTGACTTGGCCTCCAAACATTCCTGGTCGACCATCTGCGGGAGGTGGATCCGCGGAGGCCGCACCTCACAACTGAAAGGATCTGCTGCTGACACCTTAGCTCAGGACCCCTTAAAGGTCTCGTGCAGTTCTCTCCTCAATGGGTAACAACTGTTTTTTTGGCCAAACCATTGGTGGAACATCCTCAATATAGTCCGTGACTAGCCATGTTATAGGCCGTACTGTGATCACTGTACAAACATTGTTACCCGGTGAGCTGTGGTTAGTTGTCCTCAGTATGGATGGTGGAGTCAGGTGTGTTACTATAGAGGGGACAGAGGCCTTAGTGGGACTTTCAGTCCCCCGTCGACCTGGAGATTTGGCCAAGGACAGGGAATAAGTGTCCATAACGGGGCAACCCCTCTAAGTTTGGAATCCCAGATCTTCATGTATATGTGCCCGGATCTTCCCCGGATCTTTCCTTGTTTGGGTGCAGCAGAGCTCGGAGCATTACGTGGCCGCCCTGACATTGACATAGCGGCTCGCTGGAGGGGTCAGGCACCCGAATTCATCAGGCGAGAGGGTAATATCTCGGCTCAGTCCATCCGCCATGTGCTCCGCAGCCGAGATTGCCAAGGGAAGTAAATCAGTTTGTTTAAGGCCTGTAACCATCTTCTCCTTGTCAGTGACAGTACATAGCGCCTTCCCGGACCAGACGAGGGGGGATCTTATTGTCACGGCTCTGAGATTACTCAGATTACAGATCAGGCCGAGTGAAAGTGAAATTGGAGAAATACGAAATCTGGAACCTTGGCCTTAAAGGGTTACTCCGAGACTGAGATATCGATGAGCTTTCCTTAGGACAATATTAGAGCGGTGGTCTGACAACCAAGCTGTAGTGAGCAGTTGTGGTGCTTGGGTGAGGGTTGTCGTAGGTCTGTTATATCTTGTTCATTGGTCACATGGCCCGTTTGCAGCTACGTCGCATGTAGAGTAAATGGGGCTGAGCTGCAGTACTAAGCATGGCCACGATACAATGGATGGCGCTGTGCTTAGTAAACAGTGAAGAGGCCCCGACCCTTGGCCAAATGCTACAGTCTCTTCAAAGATCTGATCTATGGGGGTGTCTGATGTCAAACCTTAACCAATATCATACTGATGACCCATCCTAAGCATAGCCGGGGACATGATACCGCCATAGCAGCCTGGTAACTCCAGCAAGTAATGGGCGATTTTTACTTCACTATCCCCGTTCCTGTCCACTGCACCTCATATTATGTCCTGAATGTCACGCTGTAGTGCTGAGTGTTAGGACGTAAATGGAGGCGCCATGGACAGGAGCGGGATAGGGAAGGGGAAAACAACCCTTACCTGCTGCAATAATCCAGTAATAGTGGCCTAAGTAGCTTTGTGGTGTAACAGGGTCCCTTATTGTATGGGGGCCTAAAATATGGACCCTTACTGTAATAGGGACAGTATACTGTATGGGGGACTGTAATAGGGACAGTATACTGTATGGGGGACTGTAATAGGGACAGTACATTGTAGGGGGGGGACTGTAATAGGGACAGTATACTGTATGGGGGACTGTAATGGGGACAGTATACTGTATGGGGGACTGTAATAGGAACAGTATACTGTATGGGGGACTGTAATAGGAACAGTATACTGTATGGGGGACTGTAATAGGGACAGTATACTGTATGGGGGACTGTAATAGGGACAGTATACTGTATGGGGGACTGTAATAGGAACAGTATACTGTATGGGGGACTGTAATAGGGACAGTATACTGTATGGGGGACTGTAATAGGGACAGTATACTGTATGGAGGACTGTAATAGGGACAGTATACTGTATGGGGGACTGTAATGGGGACAGTATACTGTATGGGGGACTGTAATAGGGACAGTATACTGTATGGGGGACTGTAATAGGGACCGTATACTGTATGGAGGACTGTAATAGGGACAGTATACTGTATGGAGGACTGTAATAGGGACAGTATACTGTATGGAGGACTGTAATAGGGACAGTATACTGTATGGGGGACTGTAATAGGAACAGTATACTGTATCGTGGCTAATAAAGGGGCAATGTACTGTGTCGTGGGATCAGTAAAGGGGACGTTACACCAAGTGGGGAGCCCCAGTCAAAAGTGTGCCATGGGGCCCCGTCTTTCCCAGTTACACCCCTGAGTACAGGTGATTAGTATCAGAGACCCAGAAAACCCCTTTAATGAGAACCTGTCTCTTTATCCTATCTGTATCTCACTTCCTTACAGTATCCCTGTGTTCTATTCTGCACCTCTGATGAATCTCCAGCAGGCGCTGCCGTTATATCTGCTGTCCAGCTTCTTCTCTAGTGCTCTGCCGGTCAGTTCACACAAGGAAATTCCGAAAGACTGATAAAATCTAAAGACTGTTGTACAAGTGAGCACTTATAGACCTCAGACTCGTGGGGTAACGACTACTTGTCTTAGTGTTGTGAATTCTTCCGATAGTCTCTTGGTTGCCGCTATGTAACATTATTTTTACGATGGGTCACATGAGTATCCGTTAGTTGTTACACAACAGTCAGCGAAACGTCTCTGATATTTAAGCTATGTGAATTGATGGCTACGCCTCAGTCATGTGTCCTGGTGACAATAGGAGTGTATACAGATGGGGAACATCGTGTGCTACCAGTGGCAACATTGTATAAACACAACTATATACCCGGAGATCCCCCTTAGTATGGGATTATAAAGGGGTGTCCATGCAGGTTCATATTGGGGACTCTGCTCTTGTGATATTTGGGGGACCCATTGGTCAGACCCTTATTTGCTATCCTGTAAGACCAAGTGGTTGGGTTCCTAGATTCTTTGGCCAGGCCGGGTGTGCAGATTCCAAGGGATCTTTTTGACAAGTTCATACATGTCCAGGAGAGGACACAAGCCTGATGGAAGTGACACCTAAGTATCTTCTTGATAAGAGAGTACACAGCAAACCTGTACTACGACATAACTCCGACCATGGGACACAATGACCTCAAGGACGCCCGGGGCACGGATTGTGTAGTGACAGCTGGATACGAGGGTACGGCTGTCGTCAGATGTCAAGGCAACCTACACATTACCTGCGGCCGTATAGGGGAAACCTCCAACTTTTGTGTACATTGACTCTATGAAACCAACCATGAGGCCACAGGACTCGCTTGTGATGACCAAGACAAGTAAAAGTTGTTCCCACATTTTGTAAATGTTTTTGTATATTGTTGCTATAGGGCTGGCAACTAGAGGGGCCCGGATCCAAGGTGGGTGTAGTGAGAGGGGCTCCTTGTAATGTTTTACTATTAGTCCTCCCGGTCCCCCTTATAGTGTCGGAGACAGATATCACTCCAAACTCTTCAGAATTCTCATGTTAAAAAAGTTGCAAAGTAGAATCTGGCGACTCTGAGCCCATTTACTGCAAACATTTACAACACTTCGAATGTTTTCTTTCTACTGATAGTGAACGCGCTCTGACGGATTTTGGTTCTAACCTTTTAGTTATAGCATTCTAGATTATTACACCCCTGACCCCACTTTAGAAACGCAGGTGGAGAAGCGAGTATGGTCGCACAATAGTACACCGGAACCAGAATTGTTAGAATTTGCTCGAATTGTCACAATTTCACTCCTATGGGAGTTGTAGTAAATGCAATAACATCTCAAGACACAAGTGCTCACATTTTCAGGGCAGGAGGACCATTGGGGCCCCCTTGGTATATGTTATGGGGCAGAAGGACCATAGGGGCCCCCTTGGTATATGATATGAGGCAGAAGGACCATAGGGGCCCCCTTGGTATATGTTATGGGGCAGAAGGACCATAGGGGCCCCCTTGATATATGATATGAGGCAGAAGGACCATAGGGGCCCCCTTGGTATATGTTATGAGGCAGAAGGACCATAGGGGCCCCCTTGGTATATATTATGGGGCTGAAGGACCATAGGGGCCCCCTTGATATATGATATGAGGCAGAAGGACCATAGGGGCCCCCTTGGTATATATTATGGGGCTGAAGGACCATAGGGGCCCCCTTGGTATATGTTATGAGGCAGAAGGACCATAGGGGCCCCCTTGGTATATGATATGAGGCAGAAGGACCATAGGGGCCCCCTTGATATATGATATGAGGCAGAAGGACCATAGGGGCCCCCTTGGTATATATTATGGGGCTGAAGGACCATAGGGGCCACCTTGGTATATATTATGGGGCTGAAGGACCATAGGGGCCACCTTGGTATATGTTATGGGGCAGAAGGACCATAGGGGCCCCCTTGATATATGATATGAGGCAGAAGGACCATAGGGGCCCCCTTGGTATATATTATGGTGCTGAAGGACCATAGGGGCCACCTTGGTATATGTTATGGGGCCCCTATGGTCTCCCCTGGGGTCAGGGGCCCGGTAGTGACCGTCACAGTTGCTCCTCCTTTAGCTACACTCCTGTCTTGGGACAGCTTGAGACTAGTGCGCGCCTCTTGCACTCCCGAGGTTTTGGGACTTTGCGTCGTCCTCTTATTAATTCCACATCCAAGGTCGATCTATTTTTTCTCGTTCTGTGATGCAAATTACCCGGCAGAGACCGATCATTAATCTTCTAATATACGATCTGAGTCCTTTCTATCTACTTATTGGAAACTTACTGTATATAGAGGTACAGACGTGCCAGGACACCGGGGCACTAATCCATCACATTGGGCTAACCTGGCATACAGTACGGTGCAAAAGTTCTAGGCAGGTATGGAAGAAATGCTGCAAAGTAGGAATGCTTTCAGAAACAGAAGGGTTAAAGGGGTTGTCCAGGAACTGATCAAATCCCAGAGAAGACGGAGGAAGGTTTAACCCATCATCGTCTCCCTGGCACTCGGCGGCCGCTGTCTGTGACGGAAAGGACCCGGGGCCATAACTCAGATACATTGCCGGCTCCTTTCCTGCAGTGGTGATGTATGTCAGACAGTGGCAGTGGTCACAAGTGTACACCTCTGGAGTTTGGCCATTCCTGGACAACCCCTTTAATAGTTACTTTTTGTCAATGCAAATCCCCTCAATATTCGGCGTGACCTTTGCCCTTTGCCTTCCATCAGTTCTCGGAACTTGCAGACAGTATTTGGCAGAACTGAGCAGGGAGGTTGTTCCCGCCGCCATCTTGGAGAACCAAGCCCAGATCTTCGGTGGGTGTTGCTTGCTCCAATCCGTCTGTCTCTTCATGTCACCCCAGACAGACTGGATGATGTTGATATCAGGGGGCGGCATATCATCACTTCCAGGATGGCACCAAAGGGCAAAGGTTATACCACAATGACATCCAAAGTCGGTCACTTAGACCCCCTAACCATAGTGTCTGCGAATAGTCAGAGCCGTCCATGGATATCGTGGTAAGAGACAACATTGTGCAAGGACTGAATTGCGCAATTCACTAGACTCATACAATACAGGTGAATGTGAGAGGCCGGGCGGCCATATAGAATTACATAGGGAAGTAATAATTAGAGAATGTGATCTGTGTGATTGTGGCCGGAGCGGCCGGGCCGCAGGATTCTCCGCACATGGCATTGTCTGTAATGAATGGGCGGCCGGCGGGCACATACATGGAGGTCTCACCTATCGGTTACTCCGGGGCGTTCCAGCTCCATTGCTCTTTTGGTATCGTCTCATTCTGCTTAGTGTGAACAGTTTGCAAATTTCCAGAGCTGCAGATTATCCATTCATTAACAGATAACAATAGCCACATTGCTTATAGCTGATGTGTGGGGGGTCCCATGTGTCAGACCCCACCAACCACATAGTGACGACTAGACTATCCATATGGATGTCCTGGAAAACCCCTTTAAATTTATTGAGGAAATCCAAATTTATCACATTTTTCTACATTTGTACCTTTTTTTTAAATTCTATTTTCTGTCCTTGATGACGGGGGCGGCCATCTTGTCTGAGCTTCTCCTCTTCCCTGTTAGCAGCACTTAGTGATCTGCTTTACAGCACAGTCATGGCCATGGAAAGCAATAGTCAGGAGTCAATTCATCAAGGTCTATGGGAGAGGTGCAGGGAGGGTGAGGAGCTAATGTGTGACATCATCGATTGTGGCTCAGTGGTGTTATCTATAGAGGTGATATCTTCTATTGCAAATTCCGTCTGTGATGTAAATCAAGTGACTGTTGCAAAGATTTAAAAAAAAAAAAAAGTGGCTGTTTATTATTAGGCTTAGTGATCAGAGTGAAAATTGCAGGGTATTGTACTTCTTTATAATAAAGATAGTGGAATGGAAAATACATGAAAAAATATAATCATCAAAAATTCTTCCTCGTCCTCAAAAATATGTTTAACATAACAAGTCTGGTGACACATTCCCTTTAAATCCTGGTGCGGGCGCTAGTGTTTATAGTTGCTGCAGTCCGGGATTTGCCGAGTCCTCTGAAGGGCTTTTTGCATATAGACCTAGTACCCAAATACTGCCCACGGTGTCCAAGTGCCCCCATGAATAGTACTAGAGCGTCCAAGTGTCCACATAAGTAGTGACCCCATAGACAGGACTAGTGGGCGCCCACATAAGCAGAGCCGGATACACTGACCACAATGTCCACATAATGTGTACCAAAGTGGCCCCTTAAGTAGAGCGAGTGTGTCCTCATGAACTGTTCCAGAGGGTCCCAAAATGATCCCAAAGTTACCCCCGAGACATGACGAGAGCGTCCCCTCTAATAACAGCGGTGTCCCCATAAATATGAGAAGAGTGTTCCTTCTAACAAAATCACACGGACCTTAGTATCCCTATAAGCAGCACCAAAGTGTCCCCATAAATAGAGCAGGGGGGTTCTCATGAAGTGTCCCAAAAGAGTAAAAGATAGCAGAGCGCCCCCATAACTAGTAACACACGGCCCCAGCATAGCCATACATAGTACAAGGGACCCCACTATCAGTAACGTAGTATCCCCATAAATAGCACCAGTGTCCTCATGTCTATACTGGAGGGGTCCACAACTAGACGCTGCCGTCTCAGAATACTACGGGGGTCCTATGTGTCCTGTCCCAACTCAATGATCGCGTTAATATCCTAATAAATGTAAAATTGTAAAATAAATAATAAGATAATATAATATTAATAAAACAATAATAGCAAGAAATAAGAAATGTAAGTAATAGAATAATAATAATAATAATAGCAATATAATATGATATAATAATAATGAATCTTTGCATTTTATTCCAGCCCCTGCCCACCCCGGTATACTGTGCGGCGTCTTGTAGCGTCCGGGCTGATCTGTGTAGTGCTGAGCTGCCCCTGTCTTGTGTCTATGGAGCCCCTTCCTTCTTTACCGCACTGCAGTGAGGTCACGTAACACCTTCCATTGTGATTGGTAACGGCGCTCGCCCCCGGGGACAGCAGGGATCTGCTACACAAATTACTGGTGTCTGCGAGACTGAGGCTGCAGAAGTGATAAGGAATCACATCCGCTCAGTCCATGTCCAGCCCTCCCCAAATACTATTATGTGCCAGGACCATTGATTATATAGATTGACTCCTGGGGTTTATAACGTGTCGTACGGTTATTACGGATGTTACAGAAATCTAATGGGAACCTTCTGGTTCTTTCTTGGGCTCCGTTCACATCTGTATCAGGCTGTTTTCCCCTCCTGTAAAGTGAATGGGCTGAAATAACTCGGCTTCCATAGATGTGTCTGCTGGTCTCTATATACATGTACGTCTCCCTTCTCTAGGCTTGCTGACTTATCATAGCATATGTCTTATTCTTGGGGTTCACCACCCAACAACCCCTAGACAGCAGTTCATTGTTCTCCTCAAACTTCTGTGTCTTCTGCTGGACATTTCTTGTGTTAGGGCTCGGCCCGCCGGAGGATTGGCGACTACTCTGATTGTCGAGACCAACACTGGGCAGCACCCGCCCAGCCTTGTACTAATGTTTATGTGGTGCAGGGCCTAAGGCAGGGGTCTCAAACTCAACTCAGCATGTGGGCCGCAGAACAAGATCCCAGCCAGTCGGCGGGCCGCACCGCGGCAAATTTAACTCCACCCACTTTTATGTTGACTCCACCCATTCATTTTTCATGTGCCCCCACACTGTATAATCCTCCTACAGTCACCCGTAAACTATATGTCCCCAGTCCATCTTTCCCCCAGTTACATATACACCCTTCATCTGCCCCCAGATTCATGTCCCCCCATCTCTGCCCCCAGATTCATGTCCCTCCATTTCTGCCCCCAGATTCATGTCCCCCCCATCTCTGCCCCCAGATTCATGTCCCCCCCATCTCTGCCCCCAGATTCATGTCCCTCCATTTCTGTCCCAGTGTCATGCCGTTCTCCCTCCTCCCTTCGTCTGCCCCCAGTGTCATGAGCCCCTTCATTCCACCTCAATGTTTAAAGAGGACCTTCCACCATTTTGCCCACAGGCAGTTCTATATACTGCCGGAAAGCTGACAGTGCGCTGAGTTCAGCACACTGTCGGCTTTCCCGATCTGTGCCCGGTGTGAAGAGCTTACGGTCCCGGTACAGTAGCTCTTCTATGGTCAGAAGAGCGTCTCTGACACTCAGTCAGAGACGTCCTTCTTCACAGCACAGCCAATCGCGCTGTACAGAGAGCCGGGAGGAACGCCCCCTCCATCTGCTCGCAGTACTCGTCCATAGACGAGCATTATCAGGGAGGGAGGGGGGCGTTCCTCCCGGCTCTCACAGCACAGCGCGATTGGCTGTGCTGTGAAGAAGGACGTCTCTGACTGAGTGTCAGAGACGCCTTTCTGACCATAGAAGAGCTACGGTACCGGGACCGTAAGCTCTTCACACTTGGCCCACATCGGGAAAGCCGACAGTGTGCTGAACTCAGCGCACTGTCAGCTTTCCGGCAGTATATAGAACTGCCTGTGGGCAAAATGGTGAAACGTCCGGATTCAACTTGGATCCGGCGTCCTTAGGCTTGTGCGGGCTGCACAAAATTGTTCGGGGGGTCGCATGCAGCCCGCGGGCCGCGAGTTTGAGACCCCTGGCCTAAGGGGTCCTAAAGTCACGCACCCCAAAGTAATCCAGAATAGGCCAACGAGGACGGTGCAGACAAGAGCTGATACAATCATTGTGCAAAATTTTACAGAAGCTCCAGAAGAACAACACAGCAAATTTTCGTTCCATACAGACCCCTTATCAGGCCAAGCACTTTGGAGTGGGACATGAATTCGCCCGGGGAGTTCAGGTCCCAATTGCCCAGTTGTGTCCAGGGGTCTCAGTAAAGCTTTGTTGCATCGACTTGAGTGTTCGCTGTCCTGCTTGGCATATCGATGCTTGCTCAGTAGGCATTCTCTGCCTGTTGTGTTGTAAAGGCGCCAATACACCATGGATAGCTGTCTATGGAGAGGTCGCCCATACACCATGGATAGCTGTCTATGGAGAGGTCGCCCATACACCTTGGATAGCTGTCTATGGAGAGGGCGCCCTTACACCTTGGATAGCTGTCTATGGAGAGGTCGCCCATACACCTTGGATAGCTGTCTATGGAGAGGTCGCCCATACACCATGGATAGCTGTCTATGGAGAGGTCGCCCTTACACCTTGGATAGCTGTCTATGGAGAGTTCGCCCTTACACCTTGGATAGCTGTCTATGGAGACGTCGTCCTTACACCTTGGATAGCTGTCTATGGAGAGGTCGCCCTTACACCTTGGATAGCTGTCTATGAAGAGGGCACTCATACACTTTGGATAGCTGTCTATGGAGAGGTCGCCCTTACACCTTGGATAGCTGTCTATGGAGAGGTCGCCCATACACCTTGGATAGCTGTCTATGGAGAGGTCGCCCATACACCATGGATAGCTGTCTATGGAGAGGTCGCCCTTACACCTTGGATAGCTGTCTATGGAGAGTTCGCCCTTACACCTTGGATAGCTGTCTATGGAGACGTCGTCCTTACACCTTGGATAGCTGTCTATGGAGAGGTCGCCCTTACACCTTGGATAGCTGTCTATGAAGAGGGCACTCATACACTTTGGATAGCTGTCTATGGAGAGGTCGCCCTTACACCTTGGATAGCTGTCTATGGAGAGGTCGCCCATACACCTTGGATAGCTGTCTATGGAGAGGTCGCCCATACACCTTGGATAGCTGTCTATGGAGAGGGCGCTCTTACACCTTGAATAGCTGTCTATGGAGAGGTCGCCCATACACCATGGATAGCTGTCTATGGAGAGGTCGCCCTTACACCTTGAATAGCTGTCTATGGAGAGGTCGCCCATACACCATGGATAGCTGTCTATGGAGAGGTCGCCCATACACCTTGGATAGCTGTCTATGGAGAGGTCGCCCATACACCTTGGATAGCTGTCTATGGAGAGGTCGCCCATACACCTTGGATAGCTGTCTATGGAGAGGTCGCCCTTACACCTTGAATAGCTGTCTATGGAGAGGTCGCCCTTACACCTTGGATAGCTGTCTATGGAGAGGTCGCCCTTACACCTTGGATAGCTGTCTATGGAGAGGTCGCCCTTACACCTTGGATAGCTGTCTATGGAGAGGTCGCCCTTACACCTTGGATAGCTGTCTATGGAGAGGTCGCCCTTGGATAGCTGTCTATGGAGAGGGCACTCATACATCTTGGATAGATGTCTATGGAGAGGTCGCCCTTACACCTTGAATAGCTGTCTATGGAGAGGGCGCTCATACACCTTGGATAGCTGTCTATGGAGAGGTCGCCCTTACACCTTGGATAGCTGTCTATGGAGAGGTCGCCCTTGGATAGCTGTCTATGGAGAGGGCGCCCATACACCTTGGATAGCTGTCTATGGTTGATGTTTTTCTTCTCTATATGCATGAATGCTCAGCTCATTGGGGCATGCACTTTTGGGGAGGGGGAGCAAACTGATGGTAGCGACTTATCTCTCCTAAAAACAATCAAGGTCAGGTGTTGAAATTCGCAACTTCTGCTCCTTTCCCCGCCACGTCACCTGTCATGGGTCATGAGGCCCCTGTAGCCATAGAGTAAAAGCTCCACCTGTGCTGAGCCCTATGGCAGAGCTGCGCTATACAGTGGACACAGCCTCCTGCTTCTGGCTCCATTCACTGTATAGGTTACCTGGAAAAGCTGATCTGTGTCGGATCCAGGTGCAGACCCCTACCCCGATGACCTATTCATGCGGAAATGGGCCATTAAACTCGACATCCCCCTTACCTTGCTGTTCTACATCCATGTACATTATTTCTCCATGTTCCCCCAGTAAACATAGTCAGACAATACAGAACGCAGAGCGATCGCACCTCAGGATCCCTTGTAAGCATGGCGAGCCCTCCATGAAGCTTAGAGGCTTTGGCGCGCTGAATATATTACAAGCGGAGATACTTATAAAACAGGAAGAACTTACAGAAGACGTCCCTGACGGGGCCGAGCTCCTCGGTACAGAGAGATCACAGCTCGACGTGTTAATTTACAGGGCGGGGAGTGTTACACGGGGCGAAAGCACTGGAATAAGTCATGTCTACAAGACGGAGCAGATAACCCGAGGACTAAGGGGCCGACCGGAGGAGCAAAAGCAACATCTTACAAGAATGGAACACAAAAATATGGACAAGTATCGAACAGGGTGAGGCAGCGCCCCATGGGGGACGAGGGAGACCTAGACCAGCACATGCAATAGCAACAGTCATTGTAAATTGTATCAAAGTCGTCATCATATGTAGCAAAGAAAAGGGGCGGCCACTCAGGGGAGGGAGCAAATTAAGAAAATCGGGGATGGTATACACAAGTGAGGCGGAGGTGAAGGGAACATTAGAGACAGTTACTCCTGACTTTATTTCGTACCTGAGTGATTTCAGTCCAGTGTCAGTTTACAATGAAGTCTATGGAGAGGGGAGGAGGATAAGGAGAGGTAGAGATATGAGCATGAAATAAACCATTTCCATGGGGAGAAGACTGAATAGTAATTCCCGATAACCCAGCGGTGTTGTGAACAAGAACTGTCTCTCCATAGTGTTGATGTCTCTCTGTTGTGAGGAGCTCGTCCTCCCTTCCCTTCCCCTCTCCATAGACTTCTATTGTACCGATTGGATCGATGACAAATAAATGAAGAATCAGGCAATTTTTCTTTAATAAAATACATTACAAAGTTTGTTCCCTTCACTTGCTCTATGGAATTATTATAAAATAACTAAACATTAAAGGGGTTTTCCAGGACCCATCCAGCCACATTCATCTTACGTCCTGCCCACTTGGTTTTGGAAGGGCTCAGAGGTGAAAACGGTTAAAAGGCACAAAACTGGCAACCTTCAAAAATGTATAGCTTTTGTTTCATGAGTGTGCCTTATAGTGCACATAAGGACATTGCCATAGAGTGCTCTGGTGTGAATAGTGCCATATACTGCTGTTAGAAGTGAAGCGGCCATTGAATTGACTTACTTGTGCGTGCTGTGCTTCAGTCGGACGTTCAGTTCATCTGCGATTTCAGGCTCGCTTGAGGACAGGCTGCAAAGAGATGTCCATGCAGGCTATAGGGAGCTATAGGGAACAGTAGGGCAGGTAAGCACGGTGTCACTTGTACCACTCACATGGCGGTTTTCTAGAGTCAGAGATTTTCAAAAACTTTTCTATTACCATACCATTTGTTTCTATCAGTGTTAACCCTTACCTACCTCTAAGGCCACATATGAGACGATGATAAAGCAGTATAGCAGTGTGTTTACACAGACACAACATTTCTTTCCGTTTTCAGTGACATTTTGCTGCCAAATTTGTTTGTTTCCTCCACGGTAAGAAGAAAATGACCCAGCGGAGCCGTCACCCGACAGCTCTATGATTATGTGGCCCAAAATGTGTCTATAAAAAGCACAACTTTCCTACTGCAGTTTAGAAGTCGCCCGCACCGGCCACTTGTACAGAAACTGCGTTTCTTTATGTCCCTTATGGTTTTCCAAAGAAACTTCTTTTTGCTACCTGGAAACAGTCAACAAGTAGGCTACTGAATAATGCATTTATGGGTACATTATGGATCTTTACTCTTTATGTAAAAGGGACGTAACTAGGAAAGATGCCCCCCCCTCCCCACACAGTATAATGCTCCCTTTACTGATCCCCACTTAGTATCTGCCCCTCTATTGGTTCCATAAAATATATTGCTTCATTTATTGGCCCCATATAGTATACTGTTCCTATTACAAGCCCTATTACAATCACTATTGCAAGCCCCAGGACTGGGGTGATATGCTGGTTCTGGTGACAGTAACCTATCTATCTGCAGGGCTGGGGTGATATGCTGGTTCTGGTGACAGTAACCTATCTATCTGCAGGGCTGGGGTGATATGCTGGTTCTGGTGACAGTAACCTATCTATCTGCAGGCTGGGGTGATATGCTGGTTCTGGTGACAGTAACCTATCTATCTGCAGGGCTGGGGTGATATGCTGGGTCTGGTGACAGTAACCTATCTATCTGCAGGGCTGGGGTGATATGCTGATTCTGGTGACAGTAACCTATCTATCTGCAGGGCTGGGGTGATATGCTGGGTCTGGTGACAGTAACCTATCTATCTGCAGGGCTGGGGTGATATGCTGGGTCTGGTGACAGTAACCTATCTATCTGCAGGGCTGGGGTGATATGCTGGTTCTGGTGACAGTAACCTATCTATCTGCAGGGCTGGGGTGATACGCTGGGTCTGGTGACAGTAACCTATCTATCTGCAGGGCTGGGGTGATATGCTGGTTCTGGTGACAGTAACCTATCTATCTGCAGGGCTGTGGTGATATGCTGGTTCTGCTGACACTAACCTATCTATCTGCAGGGCTGGGGTGATATGCTGGTTCTGGTGACAGTAACCTATCTATCTGCAGGGCTGTGGTGATATGATGGTTCTGGTGACAGTAACCTATCTATCTGCAGGACTGGGGAGATATGCTGGTTCTGGTGACAGTAACCTATCTATCTGCAGGGCTGGGTGATATGCTGGTTCTGGTGACAGTAACCTATCTATCTGCAGGGCTGGGGTGATATGCTGGTTTTGGTGACAGTAACCTATCTATCTGCAGGGCTGGGGTGATATGCTGGTTCTGGTGACAGTAACCTATCTATCTGCAGGGCTGGGGTGATATGCTGGTTCTGGTGACAGTAACCTATCTATCTGCAGGGCTGGGGTGATATGCTGGCTCTGGTGACAGTAACCTATCTATCTGCAGGCTGGGGTGATATGCTGGTTCTGGTGACAGTAACCTATCTATCTGCAGGGCTGGGGTGATATGCTGGGTCTGGTGACAGTAACCTATCTATCTGCAGGGCTGGGGTGATATGCTGGCTCTGGTGACAGTAACCTATCTATCTGCAGGGCTGGGGTGATATGCTGGTTCTGGTGACAGTAACCTATCTATCTGCAGGCTGGGGTGATATGCTGGTTCTGGTGACACTAACCTATCTATCTGCAGGGCTGGTTATGGTGACATTCCCTTTAAGGGTTTATGTTTTCTGATTTATTCTTAGGTGCTCTCCCTTGTCTAGTGAATATTGCGATGATGATGATGATGATGATGATGATGATGGAATATGTATTTTGATGTCAGTTCTTATTTCTGTCAATCCAATGTCTGGCAATTGAAGGAACTCCAAACTAGAATATTTCATAATGGGATACTGACCGAGGTGAATTAGTCGGTGACTAAGCCTGTGATTTCCATCTCATTATTTCCTTTCTGTTCTGGTTAAGGCTTTATTATAAAGTTTCCTTAAAGCTGCAGAATTATACAAGTGAAGGCTTATGTGTCAGGTAACATTCACATGTACAGTCTTATGGTGGGAAAGCCTGATCCTTATTATCCCTGCGGAATTATAACATGGGGTTTATGGGAAACTATAGGCAATGAAGGCAGCCGAGCCACCCTGATGAGCGAGGGGGTAAGTCAGGGCTCACGGCATTGGTGCAAAAATTCAGCTTTCACCTTCTCTTCATGGCCGTCTGTACATTTACCGACATTCACATTTCCTCCTCTATCCGGCCCAGACCACCATGACAACTTGTTCACAACATGTCTGTACGTACAAGCGTCCCATCATTCCTATCTCCTGTTGGTGCCCCCTTTTGCCTCCCCCACACAATCTCTCTTTGACTATTTGCTGCTGAACATCTGCTACATCTGGCAACAAAAGGTTAATTCTCCCCTTTCTGAAAGTGGAAGGCTGTGTATGGTAAATTCTCTACCTCCTGAGAAGGCAGGGGGAATCATTTTATGATACACAGACTCTGGTCAGTAAGATCAATGAAGTCTATCTGGGCCCAGTGTGCTGAGGGTCAACCTGTGCCCCCCCCCCCCCCCCCCCCCGGGTCCAGGGCCTGGTGGTAGCTGCAACTCCTATAGTTGTTCCCCGTTTCTGAAAAACACACTTTTTGCCTACATTTTGTGCCTCGACCAACCCGAGGTAACCTCCAACCTACAGAAAAGTGACAAAACAGACATTTCTATGAAACCTCGGAAGTTACCATGACAACATAGGTTGAAAAAGAAAACTGTAGGAATTTTTTTTTTCAATAAAATGCGTGGAGCTCTCACCACCAACTTAAGCCTGGTTCACATTCAGGTGATGCACCCTCTGTCTCATGTAAAATAGTAAAGGGGTATTGTCATCCCCGGGATATCCTGTGAGGGTCTGGTAGATATGGCTCCCACCTTACAGACTGCACCCATCTCCAGAAACTGAGTCTCCCGACCTCCTGTGCCGCAGGAGGGATCCCAAGGAAATGAATGGAGAGAGCCGAGCATGGATGACCCCATTTCTAGAGATGGATACAGACAGAACTACAATCCAGGAGACATTAATTTGCTCACCCTCTATCGATAATGAAATTGCTCTACTTATACTGTCCCAGTCTATATAGATAAGTAAGATACAGATAATAGGACATAGCCTAATATCATCCTAACCTATCTATCTGCAGCACTGGGGTGATATGCTGGTTCTGGTGACAGTAACCTATCTATCTGCAGGGCTGGGGTGATATACTGGTTCTGGTGACAGTAACCTATCTATCTGCAGGACTGGGGTGATATGCTGGTTCTGGTGACAGTAACCTATCTATCTGCAGGGCTGGGGTGATATGCTGGATCTGGTGACAGTAACCTATCTGCAGGGCTGGGGTGATACGTTGGTTCTGGTGACAGTAACCTATCTATCTGCAGGGCTGGGGTGATGTGCTGGTTCTGGTGAGAGTAACCTATCTATCTGCAGGACTGGGGTGATATGCTGGTTCTGGTGACAGTAACCTATCTATCTGCAGGGCTGGGGTGATATGCTGGTTCTGGTGACAGTAACCTATCTATCTGCAGGGCTGGGATGATACGTTGGTTCTGGTGACAGTAACCTATCTATCTGCAGGGCTGAGGTGATGTGCTGGTTCTGGTGAGAGTAACCTATCTATCTGCAGGACTGGGGTGATATGCTGGTTCTGGTGACAGTAACCTATCTATCTGCAGGGCTGGGGTGATATGCTGGTTCTGGTAACAGTAACCTATCTATCTGCAGGGCTGGGATGATATGCTGGTTCTGGTGACTGTAACCTATCTATCTGCAGGGCTGGCATGATATGCTGGTTCTGGTGACCCTAACCTATCTATCTGCAGGACTGAGATGATATGCTGGTTCTGGTGACAGTAACCTATCTATCTGCAGGGCTGGGGTGATATGCTGGGTCTGGTGACAGTAACCTATCTATCTGCAGGGCTGGGGTGATATGCTGGTTCTGGTGACAGTAACCTATCTATCTGCAGGGCTGGAGTGATATGCTGGATCTGGTGACAGTAACCTATCTATCTGCAGGGCTGGGGTGATATGCTGGTTCTGGTGACAGTAACCTATCTATCTGCAGGGCTGGGGTGATGTGCTGGTTCTGGTGACAGTAACCTATCTATCTGCAGGACTGGGGTGATATGCTGGTTCTGGTGACAGTAACCTATCTATCTGCAGGGCTGGGGTGATACGTTGGTTCTGGTGACAGTAACCTATCTATCTGCAGGGCTGGGGTGATATGCTGGTTCTGGTGACAGTAACCTATCTATCTGCAGGGCTGGGGTGATATGCTGGTTCTGGTGACAGTAACCTATCTATCTGCAGGGCTGGGGTGATATGCTGCTTCTGGTGACAGTAACCTATCTATCTGCAGGGCTGGGGTGATATGCTGGTTCTGGTGACAGTAACCTATCTATCTGCAGGGCTGGGGTGATATGCTGGTTCTGGTGATACTAATCTATCTATCTGCAGGACTGGGGTGATATGCTGGTTCTGGTGACAATAACCTATTTATCTGCAGGGCTGGAGTGATATGCTGGATCTGGTGACAGTAACCTATCTATCTGCAGGGCTGGGGTGATATGCTGGTTCTGGTGACAGTAACCTATCTATCTGCAGTGCTGGAGTGATATGCTGGATCTGGTGACAGTAACCTATCTATCTGCAGGGCTGGGGTGATACGTTGGTTCTGGTGACAGTAACCTATCTATCTGCAGGGCTGGGGTGATGTGCTGGTTCTGGTGAGAGTAACCTATCTATCTGCAGGACTGGGGTGATATGCTGGTTCTGGTGACAGTAACCTATCTATCTGCAGGGCTGGGGTGATACGTTGGTTCTGGTGACAGTAACCTATCTATCTGCAGGGCTGGGGTGATATGCTGGTTCTGGTGACAGTAACCTATCTATCTGCAGGGCTGGGGTGATATGCTGGTTCTGGTGACAGTAACCTATCTATCTGCAGGGCTGGGGTGATATGCTGCTTCTGGTGACAGTAACCTATCTATCTGCAGGGCTGGGGTGATATGCTGGTTCTGGTGACAGTAACCTATCTATCTGCAGGGCTGGGGAGATATACTGGTTCTGGTGACAGTAACCTATCTATCTGCAGGGCTGGGGTGATATGCTGGTTCTGGTGACAGTAACCTATCTATCTGCAGGGCTGGGGTGATATGCTGGTTCTGGTGACAGTAACCTATCTATCTGCAGGGCTGGGGTGATATGCTGGATCTGGTGACACTAACCTATCTATCTGCGGGCCTGGGGTGATATGCTGGGTCTGGTGACAGTAACCTATCTATCTGCAGGGCTGGGTGATATACTGGGGTCTGGTGACAGTAACCTATCTATCTGCAGGGCTGGGGTGATATGCTGGTTCTGGTGACAGTAACCTATCTATCTGCAGGGCTGGGGTGATATGCTGGTTCTGGTGACAGTAACCTATCTATCTGCAGGGCTGGGGTGATATGCTGGTTCTGGTGACAGTAACCTATCTATCTGCAGGGCTGGGGTGATATGCTGGTTCTGGTGACACTATCCTATCTATCTGCAGGACTGGGGTGATATGCTGGTTCTGGTGACAGTACCCAATCTATCTGCAGGACTGGGGTGATATGCTGGTTCTGGTGACAGTAACCTATCTATCTACAGGGCTGGGGTGATATGCTGGTTCTGGTGACAGTAACCTATCTATCTGCAGGGCTGGGGTGATATGCTGGTTCTGGTGACAGTAACCTATCTATCTGCAGGGCTGGGGTGATATGCTGGATCTGGTGACACTAACCTATCTATCTGCGGGCCTGGGGTGATATGCTGGGTCTGGTGACAGTAACCTATCTATCTGCAGGGCTGGGTGATATACTGGGTTCTGGTGACAGTAACCTATCTATCTGCAGGGCTGGGGTGATATGCTGGTTCTGGTGACAGTAACCTATCTATCTGCAGGGCTGGGGTGATATGCTGGTTCTGGTGACAGTAACCTATCTATCTGCAGGGCTGGGGTGATATGCTGGTTCTGGTGACACTATCCTATCTATCTGCAGGACTGGGGTGATATGCTGGTTCTGGTGACAGTAACCTATCTATCTGCAGGGCTGGGGTGATATGCAGGGTCTGGTGACAGTAACCTATCTATCTACAGGGCTGGGGTGATATGCTGGTTCTGGTGACAGTAACCTATCTATCTGCAGCTTGTTCACACTGGGGAAAGGGAAATGTGGATACACAGCCTCCCAACAGTCGTTATCATGAAACTACATGTATTAATAAAAATCGCTTGAATCAGATTTTTCAAAATGAGTTTCTTACTGTGATATATGACATCAGATCACTGACCCGTCTGAAGGTGTCCCGATGCTTGCAGACCTGGCGCACGGACTTTCCGCTCCTCCGGCAAGAAGCTGTTGTATACAATATTGCTAATAAAAAATGGAGGTCCAGCGTGTCTTGAAAATTCCTCTTTTACTTTATTAAATGGCACATAGCCACATTAAAAAGGCATTCCACAGACATAGATGGTATAGAACAAAAAAACTAAAAACCAGCACTAAGCCTGACTGACGTGTTTCGAAAGCATAGCTTTCTTAGTCATAGTCATAGATATGCTGGGTGTGGTGACAGTAACCTATCTATCTGCAGGGCTGGGGTGATATGCTGGTTCTGGTGACAGTAACCTATCTATCTGCAGGGCTGGGGTGATATGCTGGTTCTGGTGACAGTAACCTATCTATCTGCAGGGCTGGGGTGATATGCTGGTTCTGGTGACAGTAACCTATCTATCTGCAGGGCTGGGGTGATATGCTGGTTCTGGTGACAGTAACCTATCTATCTGCAGGGCTGGGGTGATATGCTGGTTCTGGTGACAGTAACCTATCTATCTGCAGGGCTGGGGTGATATGCTGGTTCTGGTGACAGTAACCTATCTATCTGCAGGGCTGGGGTGATATGCTTGGTCTGGTGATACTAACCTATCTGTTTTTGGAACTCTTTTATCAGAGATGGGTGGCCAACTCTCCCTTCAATGGGGCCACGAGACTCAGGATAGACAGCAATGGGTCCTGCCTCTATGTGGCATTTATGGCATATCCTGTGGATCTAGGTGTAAGTGCCCCGAGTACTCCTTTAATGTGTCTCCAGACTATACCTGGTGTCTTGATATACCGACTTCTTCAAGGATCACACACTTTTGCTGAACTTCCCCCTGTTCCTTTTTGATGCCCTTTTTCTCACTGTGATCCATTATGTTCCGTTAGAGATGAGACATGGACTTCTCGCTGCTAGCTTGCAAAATGATTTTATTTATCTCCTCAGCAATCAAGGAGGGAAATCGCAGTCGCCTCTGGAGAAGTTGAGACATCAAGAAGATCATTTGCATATCTTAATAACATAACTGGCTGAGCAAGATAGTAAAAAAAAAAATCCCATCGAGTTAAAGATCACAAAGGGTTAATTATCGCTGGCCTCTGAAGTGTCTGCGATGGACAGATACGGGGTGGTGACGAATATTTCAGCTCGCTAGAAGTTACAACAGGTTTGAGGTTCTGAGGGCACCCACTGAAGTGCAGGAATTGTGTTCTTTTTGAAGCAAGAACACAAGATGGCAGCTTTCATCTGGTAGGGGGCTTTTTGATTGGGCCAATGGCTTCTAGTAACTCCCATGCTTGCAGCACTGGTGGTTTGGGTTTACACCTTTTTGGGGTAGCATCTGAATAGGGTGCATGTGTCCCTTTTATGGGCAGTATCAGACTAATATTCCTTGGAGGTTCCTCGGGACCATCAGATGGGTCTTCACTCCATCTATGAGCTTTGGGTTTACACTTGATTGAGGCAGCATCTGAATAGGGTTCATGTGTCCTTCAGTTGTTAGAATCAGACTGATCTTCTTTGGAGGTTCCTTGGGACCATGAGATGGACCTACACTCCATTTATGTGCTTTGGCTTTTACACTTGACTGGGGCAGCAACTGAATAGGGTTCATGTGTCCTACTGTGGTCAGTATCAAACTGATGTTCCTTGGGACCATCAGGTGGACCTTCACTCCATCTATGAGCTTTGGGTTTACACTTGATTGAGGCAGCATCTGAATAGGGTTCATGTGTCCCTTTTATGGTCAGTATCAGACTAATATTCCTTGGAGGTTCCTCGGGACTATCAGATGGGTCTTCACTCCATCTATGAGCTTTGGGTTTACACTTGATTGAGGCAGCATCTGAATAGGGTTCATGTGTCCTTCAGTGGTTAGAATCAGACTGATCTTCTTTGGAGGTTCCTTGGGACCATGAGATGGACCTACACTCCATTTATGTGCTTTGGCTTTTACACTTGACTGGGGCAGCAACTGAATAGGGTTCATGTGTCCTTCTGTGTTCAGTATCAAACTGATGTTCCTTGGAGGTTCCTTGGGACCATCAGCTGGGCCTACACTCCATCTATGTGCTTTGGGTTTACACTTCATTGAGGCAGCATCTGAATAGGGTTCATGTGTCCTTCTGTGGTCAGTATCAGACTGATGTTCCTTGGAGGTTCTTCGGGACCAACAGATGGGCCTACACTTCATCTAATTTAATGGTAATCTCCATAGTTTTGCAGGCACTTGTCCTATCACTAATAAAGTGCTGAAAAAAAATTTAAGGTCTGTGGGTTTTTGGTTTGGTAAAGAGAAGTTGATCCAAAGTTTTATGTGGATTACTGGATTTGGAATTGGGAAGGAATTTTTTTCCCTGACAAGGGAAATTTGGCATCAACCTCAAGGTTTGTTTTTTTTTACCTTCTTTGGTTCAACATTGTTGGTTTACAGGTTGGACTTCATGGACATGTGTCTTCATCCATCCTCATCTACTATGTAACATACTGGTGGGTCCAATGTAAAGGTTTCATGTGTGACCACCTCCTGAACTTTGCTTCTGATGTCTTACACTCAAGCACTACAACGTAATTCTATCTATAGAGGGACACATTTTTAGACACATTTATGGGACGGGTTTTGACTCTCAGATGACATCTTCTCTTCCTTGGATTATTCTATTTCCTTTTCATCTTCTTCTGGCCCAGACCACCATGATGATGAATTTTGACCACAACTTGTCCTCAAAGAGTTGGCCACCTAGATGTCTTTGGTTCCTCCAGTACATCCCCATCTTCACAGACCTCTTCCCCTGGTGCCACTTGTACAGTACCATCCTGCCGCAGATGCCTCCTAACTATACTAATCCCCTCTTCCCAAATAAAGTCCCAGATCGGTCCCATCTCAGGTCCAACCACATTTGAGCAGTATAAGCTTGTACACAGCTTCCTTTCTCCATGGCGGCTATAACTGGTTTGAGGGTCATGCCGCCCTTGACTCCTACAAAAGATGGCAAAAGGACAAACGTCGGGTCCTCCATGTTTGTTTGTAATCACTAAGAGGACACATTGTCGCTGTCATTTTATGTCTTTGGGCTTCATCAACCTGACATTTCATTAGACTCTTCTTGGACGCAACCTGATTTTAATCGCTAAATAACTGAATTATGCCAAGGTACCCGAGAGGATTCCAGATCTGACACCTGTTCGCAACGCAGCCCTGTCCAAGTCAATTATGATAGAATCAGCAGTGGAGAAATCGGATGAGTTATACAATGTATTCGCTTATTTACTTGTTTGGGCCGGAAACCATTCATCTGCAGAAATGTGTTACTTTCGTTCCACCGACTAAAATTTAATCCTGGCATGAAAATGAGAACACGAGAGGCGGCGGTGGGGGACGCCGGCCTCGGATTACCGGGGAATGATGTTCTCCGCGCTTCAGGACCAGGATGGCTATATGGCGGTATCACACTAAGTCCTATCTACATTGGGATTCTCTGTTCTTCCCGGTTATCAGCCAAGGCCCAATGACGGTAACGTGTATCAGCGCCCCTTCTAGCCCCCATAGTTGTGCACCAAGCATATGTGTTGGGCTATAACTGCCCCCCGCACCTGACCATTTCTGTTCTTTAATGCCCCTGTCCTTATGTGCGGCCCCTGGATAGATTGCTTTCCTATATCGCTTGCACAGATCACTTAGTAGACAGACTTTGATGAATCTGCGTTACTGCTGTCTGGAATAAATTGGCGGAGGATCCGTCTGTAATGTGCGGGTGCAATTATACAGAACAGATGGAGAAGAGATACCTATACAAGGCGCCATTATATACTGCCGACATCACAGTACACAAATAGAAGCCGCACATACATGTCTGCTTCAGTCTGGGACTTGTAGATGGTGCAAAAAGTGTTTGTCACATAGAGAGATCCCCACCTGATACAGTGAACTTGGGGAGATTTATGTTGAGGCCCCGCCCGACCTGAGAGTGATGAACCTGTGTATACTTATTGAGGTCTCACCTGACCTGAGGCTGATGTACCTGGATATACTTTTCGAGGTCCCGCCCGACCTGAGACTGATGTACCTGGGTATACTTATTGAGGTTCCACCCGACCTGAGGCTCATGTACCTGGGTATACTTATTGAGGTCCCACCCGACCTGAGGCTGATGTACCTGGGTATACTTATTGAGGTCCCACCCGACCTGAGGCTGATGTACCTGGGTATACTTATTGAGACCCCGCCTGACCTGAGGATGATGTACCTGGGTATACTTATTGAGACCCCGCCTGACCTGAAGCTGATGTACCTGGGTATACTTATTGAGGTCTCACCCGACTTGAGGCTGATGTACCTGGGTATACTTATTGAGACCCCACCAGATCTGAGGATGATGTACCTGGGTATACTTATTGAGATCCCACCCGACCTGAGACTGATATATCTGGGTATACTTATTGAGGTCCCACCCGACCTGAGGATAATGTACCTGGGTATACTTATTGAGCTCCCACCGGACCTGAGGCTGATGTACCTGGGTATACTTATTGAGGTCCCACCCGACCTGAGACTGATGAACCTGGGTATACTTATTGAGACTCCGCCTGACCTGAAGCTGATGTACCTGGGTATACTTATTCAGGTCTAGCCCAATCTAAGGCTGATGTACCTAGATATACTTATTGAGGCCCCACCAAATCTGAGACTGATGAACCTGGGTATACTTAATGAGACCCCACCCAACCTGAGACAGATGAACCTGGGTATACTTATTGAGGGCCCCCCTCCCTTGACCAAGAGACAGATGAACCTGGGTATACTTATTGAGGGCCCCCCTCCCTTGACCAAGAGACAGATGAACCTGGGTATACTTATTGAGACCTCACCCAACCTGAGGCTGATGTACCTGGGTATACTTATTGAGATCCCACCCGACCTGAGACAGATGTACCTGGGTATGCTTATTGAGGCCTTGCCCGATCTGCAGCTGATGAATCTAATAATTTTTGGCCTTGGATAACCCCTTTAAGCTAATCTTTGTAGTGTTTGAAGCATTCAAGCTGTGTTGGAGACCAGCAATGACTGAAGCAATGACCTCCACAGGTTGCCTATGCCCCAGACCCAAATTTTCCTCCAGAATTTCCACTGGATTAAGTCCATACAACGGAATCTGCGATGCCTCCAGCTCACGGACTCCGTAGGTCTAGCCGGACCTTCAGAGTCTCTACAAGTGATACTTCCCCTTTAAATCACCTAATAACTGTAGGACATTGCGAGGAATCGTCGCCTTCTAACGCTTATAATTAAGATATAAACCGTCTTTTGTCTGAATCGCGGCTTTTGAGGGATATCGCTCCTCATTTCCATGACAACTGGTGAATAATGACTCTGTTGGCCGCGTCCTTGATAAATTAACACAATTGAAGCTGCCTGTCTATGACTCAAAGAACCGTCAAGTTTGCAAACTACAAATGAGCGAGCGCGTCTCTGAGTCACTGAAGCGCTGGAAATAAAGATATTGTTATTCATTGAAAGCCGCAGGTTTTATTCTTCTGCCGCTCTCGGGTCAAATGCTGAACATATCGCAGCGTCTCAGTCTCCGGCGCCCTCCATCCGGATATTAGGTCCCTGTTATCCGCGGACCTGGCTTCTGGCATTGTGCGATTTGTGTCGGGTTGTGATGAGAGCAGAGCCAAGCTGCTTGACTAATGCGCTGTTAGGACATCCCTGGGATGGGGCTGAACCGCTGCCATGGCGGATATATCAAAGTCTATAAAGCATTGCAAGAACAAGGAACTGGGCTAGAACATAGACAGGAGTCAAGACGGCTACTCAGTTTCCTTAAGGAACTTGTAAGACTATGCTAAGACTAAGAATTCCGGGAAAAGAGTAGACAAAAAAGTGGTGGGAAAAGGGGGATTTGTTCTAGCGCCACCTTTGGGAAGGTCCGTGTAGATCACTGAACCCGCGTAGCATAATGTGGGTACAAAGCCAAGGCAGAATATCTCTGGTATAAGGAAGAAGGGAACGATTTGGGGTTATTGCCTCTAATGAGTGTGAAGACGGGGGCTGGTAGGCTGGGTGGAGGTCTAAGACGTGGGCAAGAAGGGGCACTATGTCTCCTCAAGGAGATGTGGCAAGGATGATATAGACCCCAAAATAAATATAGACCCCAGACCAGAGCCCTAAAGAAATGCAGGTTACTCTTTATACAGGCCCCAGGTCATACCCACTTTATACAGCCCCCAGCCCCCAATATTAGAGACCCCAAAGCAAATCATCCCCTTAAAACTATCACAGACAAAATCATTCTATTATACAGACCCCAGACCAGACTCTATTATACAGACCCCAGACCAGACTCTATTATACAGACCCCAGACCAGACTCTATTATACAGACCCCAGACCAGACTCTATTATACAGACCCCAGACCAGACTCTGTTATACAGACCCCAGACCAGATTCGTATTTATACAGACCCCAGACCAGACTCTATTATACAGACCCCAGACCAGATTCGTATTTATACAGACCCCAGACCAGACTCTATTATACAGACCCCAGACCAGACTCTGTTATACAGACCCCAGACCAGACTCTGTTATACAGACCCCAGACCAGACTCTATTATACAGACCCCAGACCAGACTCTATTATACAGACCCCAGACCAGACTCTATTATACAGACCCCAGACCAGATTCGTATTTATACAGACCCCAGACCAGACTCTATTATACAGACCCCAGACCAGACTCTGTTATACAGACCCCAGACCAGACTCTGTTATACAGACCCCAGACCAGACTCTATTATACAGACCCCAGACCAGACTCTATTATACAGACCCCAGACCAGACTCTATTATACAGACCCCAGACCAGACTCTATTATACAGACCCCAGACCAGACTCTATTATACAGACCCCAGACCAGATTCGTATTTATACAGACCCCAGACCAGATTCGTATTTATACAGACCCCAGACCAGACTCTATTATACAGACCCCAGACCAGACTCTCATTTATACAGACCCCAGACCAGACTCTATTATACAGACCCCAGACCAGACTCTGTTATACAGACCCCAGACCAGACTCTTATTTATACAGACCCCAGACCAGACTCTATTATACAGACCCCAGACCAGACTCTATTATACAGACCCCAGACCAGACTCTCATTTATACAGACCCCAGACCAGACTCTATTATACAGACCCCAGACCAGACTCTGTTATACAGACCCCAGACCAGACTCTTATTTATACAGACCCCAGACCAGACTCTATTATACAGACCCCAGACCAGACTCTATTATACAGACCCCAGACCAGACTCTCATTTATACAGACCCCAGACCAGACTCTATTATACAGACCCCAGACCAGACTCTATTATACAGACCCCAGACCAGACTCTATTATACAGACCCCAGACCAGACTCTATTATACAGACCCCAGACCAGACTCTGTTATACAGACCCCAGACCAGACTCTTATTTATACAGACCCCAGACCAGACTCTATTATACAGACCCCAGACCAGACTCTTATTTATACAGACCCCAGACCAGACTCTATTATACAGACCCCAGACCAGACTCTATTATACAGACCCCAGACCAGACTCTATTATACAGACCCCAGACCAGACTCTATTATACAGACCCCAGACCAGATTCGTATTTATACAGACCCCAGACCAGATTCGTATTTATACAGACCCCAGACCAGACTCTATTATACAGACCCCAGACCAGACTCTCATTTATACAGACCCCAGACCAGACTCTATTATACAGACCCCAGACCAGACTCTATTATACAGACCCCAGACCAGACTCTATTATACAGACCCCAGACCAGACTCTATTATACAGACCCCAGACCAGACTCTTATTTATACAGACCCCAGACCAGACTCTGTTATACAGGCCCCAGACCAGATTCGTATTTATACAGACCCCAGACCAGACTCTATTATACAGACCCCAGACCAGACTCTATTATACAGACCCCAGACCAGACTCTGTTATACAGACCCCAGACCAGACTCTATTATACAGACCCCAGACCAGACTCTATTATACAGACCCCAGACCAGACTCTATTATACAGACCCCAGACTAGATTCGTATTTATACAGACCCCAGACCAGACTCTATTATACAGACCCCAGACCAGACTCTGTTATACAGACCCCAGACCAGACTCTGTTATACAGACCCCAGACCAGACTCTATTATACAGACCCCAGACCAGACTCTATTATACAGACCCCAGACCAGACTCTATTATACAGACCCCAGACCAGACTCTATTATACAGACCCCAGACCAGATTCGTATTTATACAGACCCCAGACCAGATTCGTATTTATACAGACCCCAGACCAGACTCTATTATACAGACCCCAGACCAGACTCTCATTTATACAGACCCCAGACCAGACTCTATTATACAGACCCCAGACCAGACTCTGTTATACAGACCCCAGACCAGACTCTTATTTATACAGACCCCAGACCAGACTCTATTATACAGACCCCAGACCAGACTCTATTATACAGACCCCAGACCAGACTCTATTATACAGACCCCAGACCAGATTCGTATTTATACAGACCCCAGACCAGATTCGTATTTATACAGACCCCAGACCAGACTCTATTATACAGACCCCAGACCAGACTCTCATTTATACAGACCCCAGACCAGACTCTATTATACAGACCCCAGACCAGACTCTGTTATACAGACCCCAGACCAGACTCTTATTTATACAGACCCCAGACCAGACTCTATTATACAGACCCCAGACCAGACTCTATTATACAGACCCCAGACCAGACTCTATTATACAGACCCCAGACCAGACTCTATTATACAGACCCCAGACCAGACTCTATTATACAGACCCCAGACCAGACTCTATTATACAGACCCCAGACCAGACTCTATTATACAGACCCCAGATCAGACTCTATTATACAGACCCCAGACCAGACTCTATTATACAGACCCCAGACCAGATTCGTATTTATACAGACCCCAGACCAGACTCTATTATACAGACCCCAGACCAGACTCTATTATACAGACCCCAGACCAGACTCTATTATACAGACCCCAGACCAGACTCTATTATACAGACCCCAGACCAGACTCTATTATACAGACCCCAGACCAGACTCTATTATACAGACCCCAGACCAGACTCTATTATACAGACCCCAGACCAGACTCTATTATGCAGACCCCAGACCAGACTCTATTATACAGACCCCAGACCAGATTCGTATTTATACAGACCCCAGACCAGATTCGTATTTATACAGACCCCAGACCAGACTCTATTATACAGACCCCAGACCAGACTCTATTATACAGACCCCAGACCAGACTCTATTATACAGACCCCAGACCAGACTCTATTATACAGACCCCAGACCAGACTCTATTATACAGACCCCAGACCAGACTCTGTTATACAGACCCCAGACCAGACTCTTATTTATACAGACCCCAGACCAGACTCTATTATACAGACCCCAGACCAGACTCTATTATACAGACCCCAGACCAGACTCTTATTTATACAGACCCCAGACCAGACTCTATTATACAGACCCCAGACCAGACTCTATTATACAGACCCCAGACCAGACTCTATTATACAGACCCCAGACCAGACTCTTATTTATACAGACCCCAGACCAGACTCTATTATACAGACCCCAGACCAGACTCTATTATACAGACCCCAGACCAGACTCTATTATACAGACCCCAGACCAGACTCTTATTTATACAGACCCCAGACCAGACTCTGTTATACAGACCCCAGACCAGATTCGTATTTATACAGACCCCAGAACAGACTCTATTATACAGACCCCAGACCAGACTCTGTTATACAGACCCCAGACCAGACTCTTATTTATACAGACCCCAGACCAGACTCTGTTATACAGACCCCAGACCAGATTCGTATTTATACAGACCCCAGACCAGATTCGTATTTATACAGACCCCAGAACAGACTCTATTATACAGACCCCAGACCAGACTCTGTTATACAGACCCCAGACCAGACTCTGTTATACAGACCCCAGACCAGATTCTTATTTATACAGACCTCAGATCAGATCCGCAACCTAATAGAGGAGAGGAATGAAACAGACTGAGGATGTGGAGTTAGCGGACACCACTGTGGATAGATGGCAGAATGGCCAAGCATTGTGCACCATACATGTGTGTAGAGGACAGACTTAGAGTGAAATCGGGGGTTTGTATTATACTTGTGAGTGCTTTGGATTGGTGTATAAGGTTATCAGCCATGAACACTTAGGTTCAGGATTGACTAACCAAGAGCTATCAGAATGAGCCTCAAGGAACGTCTGCTATGGTTTCCAGTCTTCAGGCTGCTATACCAATTTGTGTCATATCCTTAGTGTCCAGAGCAGAATCTTGTCCTGACGTGCCTAGGAATAATTTTTGGAAATGACGACAGAGATGTCTACGATTATTTTGCTGATCCTATCAAAAACATTGAATTTTTATTTCTGTTCATTTTCACCTTCCTATACCATGAAACTACTTTGAGACGACCACCCAAAGTTTCACAAAGAAGTTTCCTTCTACAGAGGTGGTCTTCTCAGAGAAGATGGCTGGCATGGAAAACTGAAAATCCATCATAGAGAAAGTGGGCTGGATGATGAGGTCTTCTCAAAGTGATGGTCATCACTATATCATATATAAGTGTTACGTTAATGTAAAGGTCAGAATATACACCAACTAACCTAGAGATATGGGCCTATTGTTTCAGGTTACTCAACAGTCCAGCCAGATGCCGCCATCTCTACCGGTGAATCGTGGCCTCCTGAAGAATTATCCTCTTCTGCAGCCAGTGAGATTCCCGCGTTATATGACCAAGAAGAGATGGAAAATACTACTTTATTTTATAATGCCACATCCACCAGCAAATATCTCAATGATACAAGTGCAAGCACCTCTATTCAGGACATTATGACCGTACAGTTTGAGCTCGGTCCTTCCGAATCTCCGATGCCATCTCCGTTCCAGCCTACAGACCCAGGTCTAAATGATACCAGCATGTTGCCTTTATTGGCTTTGCAACCAGATAACCCATTGTCTACGGGAGTAGATGGTTTTATTTCATCATCATTACCATTACCTTCATCTTCATTACCATCATCATCATCATCACAAGCGTACCAGACTTCCTTATCAGTATCTTCCACTACCACTGTGCCTTACTTTGATAAAGTTGCTGAGGAGGAAGTCGTAACTCAGGACACAACTACCGATGTCGTATTACCAAGTACTACTGCAACCAGCTTTAGTGTAACCATTCACGCCACCAATTCATGGGGGACCATTAAAAATGGCGCCACTGATTTGGTAAAGGAAAACCAATCCCTGGAAGCTACTCTAGAACCATGGCCAATAGACTCGGTTCTAGATGCAACAAGTGGAGATGCCTTAGGACAATCCGACAATAAAGTGAAATCTTCACCAGCAGTAACATCTGTATCGTTAGAAACTTCTGCCCTTCCAAATGAAAATGTTGGCACCGAATCCAATGTTGACTCATTTTCTACATCGTATGCACCATCCACTTCCACATCCAACACAACTTTCATGATACCTCTCGACACAGTAGATACTAGCAGCTTATTATCGAGGCAGGTAGAGACACATACAACAATGGAAAGTGGTAGTAACTTTATTACATCTATAAATGTTCCTATGACTCGAGAGGAAAGAGCATCCGTATCACCATTGCCAACTGGTCAGCCGTCCACACGAGTCGTAGAATCCGGCTCCTACTACTTTACTCATACTACAATACCAAGTTCAGAAGAAATATCCATAGAGGCAAACCATTCTTTATCTCCTAGTAACATGATGTCCACCTTGTCCGTCACCCCATCAACTCTACTTATCCCATCAACACTCATTTCTGTTCACCCTAGTGACACCACCAATCCTGAGAATACAATGGGCTCTTCACTGTCTAATAGATTATCCACCATGATATACAACACTGAGACAAACACTGACAGCACATCGTCCAGTATTACAGGTCTCGTGACCACTACTTTACGTAGTCATACGATAAATAAAGTAAGCCCAATAGAGTCTAACCCATATACTGAAGAAGTGACCTCTCAGATTCCTATAAGTGTAGTACCAGGTGCCGGTGGATCGTCTAGTACTACAGAAGAACGCCATATTCACAGTGTACCTGGTGACATGACTTCCATGGCTCCTTCAGAAACCCCATTAGGAGAATCTTCTGAAAAACCATCTACTGTAACATATAGCACTGTGAGCACAATGTCCGATATTACAGATCTCTTGCCTACTACTTTGGATGGTCATACCATGACCGAACTAAGCACCACTTCCAGTCCAACACAGTCTAACATATATACTGAGGCAATGGCCTCTCAAATTACTGTAAGTGTAGTACCAAGTACCAATAGATCTTCTAGTGCGACAGAAGAACAGCATACTCAACGTGTACCTGGTGACCTGACCTCATGGACTTCGTTGGTTCCTTCAGAAACCTCAAAAAGTTCTCTCTCTGATATACCATCCACTACAGTATATAGCACGAATACAATGACGGAAATGTTTCAGACAGATCATATAGTAGACACTACAATTTTCTCATCTGCTAGCATTGTATTGTCAACCTTTGAGCCCTCAACTTCTGATCTTGCTGTAAGCACCACTGGGTCATCACAAGTGACATCATCAATGGAGACCACAACATTGGCGGTGTCACTTGACACAACGAGTGACTTGGCATTGGGGACCTCTAATGAAATTATGAATCTTACCACCCCATTAGAAACCAGGACATCAATGATGTTCTATTCACATTCAGGTGTCACTCAAGCTTCTGAAATCCCACCGGAAATCTCGACAGTCACAATGACAAATGACTCCGGTGCAAACACTGAGATCCAACAGACATATGGAGAAACCACCCATGTGGCCACAAGCAGCCAAGAAGACTCAAGTTTAATGTCGACGTTACCAGAAGCCACAACGTCAACCCTGGCAACTACCCTTGATTCGACGTCCAGTCTTGGCTTTAGTGTAGTGACAACCCAAATTATGACTGATAGTAGCTTGGTTACATCTGATATCACATCAGCATCGGAAGTCGATACATCTTCCATAGTAGTTTCTTCCCGGTCACTTGTCACAACTGGTTCTGAAACCCTTAATTCCAGCTGGGTGTCCCCAGAAATCAGTACAAATACAGAAAGTGTGGAGTCTATTCCGTATCCCAGCTCTACAGCCACGAGTATACTCAATGACACGTCATCTTATGGGACAACACAGCTCGCATTTGCAAGCACTTTCCCTACATCTAATGTTGATAACTTGAGTACGTATTTTAATACTAATAGGGAACCAAGTACATCGACCATAGAAGGTGTTGTAGAAGAAACATCTCCACTGGAGTCCACAACAAGGTCTACAGAAATAGCCTCTTCCAATGCAGTTACCAATATGGATAAAACTACAGAATCACAAGCCAACACATTGCCTGATACATTGAACACATCGAATGCATTGTTGTCTTCCCAGTCCACAAATACTGTTGCAAGAACAGAAGATATGACAATGTCTACTACTTGGGACATCTCAAGTCTTCAGCCTTTATCCAATGCGGTAACGACTCCATTGCCTTCTTCAGTAACGCAACTTAGTGTCAGTGCCATGGACCATACCACTTCTGCCAGACAGGGTACTATAGCCTCAGATAACACTAGAAGTCATGATACAATGATGACATCAAGCATTCAGTCTACTGAGACTTCATTACTATCTACAGTACAAGCATCGAGCAATTCTCAAAATCAGACAAGTTCAGATGTTCTTCAGAGAACCACCATTAGTCCTTCTACTGTCACATCTTTACTATCTGAATCTTTAGTCACCACCACCACCACCTTAGATATGGCAAAATCCACTCACAGAGAGGACACCACAATGTCCATGCTTCACCCCACATCCCATCTGCCACTCACAACCATACAATCTACTCATGTCTCATCATTTTCTCCTCTTACCACTACAAACTTTCCAACAAACATATCTGATTCTCTTTCTACAGTCTCTTCTCTGGTATCTTCCGCTGAGCTATCAACTGTTTCGACTACAGGAAAAGCAACACAAAACTTTACTTCCATGGAAAAGCCTTCTCCTTCTTCTCCTGTGACTCTCACAACACCCACAACTCATGTGTCTCCATCTATTATTTATACATGGTTGTCCACTCAGTTCACCAAGAGCCCTCCGACGCAGACATTAGGAGTGGTTACTACAGGTTTTACACCAACAAACCACACGCTACATGCACCGTCCACAGTAGTTCTTCCAACCACACTACAAACCACGACCGTCACATCATCCCCTACGACCACTACTCATACACCTAGTACAGATACAGTCACCACAGTGTCAGAGTCCACCAAAGTGTCAACCGTTCTTCCTCCCATCATTGCTTCATCAATAATGACATCTATGGCAACAACCCTGAAGACATCTGTGGCTTCGAAGACTCCACCAACAAGTGCTACGGTGACTAACAGCACAGTTCTCACAACCCTATTGAGTACGACCGCAACACCCGCGTCATTCGAGTGCCAGCTATCATCCAGAACCATGATAAAGACCGGTAAGTTGATTGTTCTTGTTCAGTTGTATCGAAAATGTTTTGTAGCGTCAAAAAGTTGGAACCTTAATTTTTTTGCAAATTGGGTTGCGTTTTGTCCCGTATCTGAGCAGCTAAGTCGTCAAGCAGATCAAATTGGAACTGCTGCTCTCTGTTGGGATTGACATGGCTCCCCTGCATGTACTAAGTGACGGCTTTGATCATACGAGTAGGGGAATGGATTCTGACTTGTGCCATGTTGGACTTTGAAACTTCATAAAAATGCAAGAAGTCTTGGTCTACTTTTAAGAACGAACCGATTGTGCGGTTTCCATCCTATATAAAATACATCAACAAGTAATCGCGCCTCTCGGGTAGAAGAGCCTGAGGCTACTTGCAGTATTAATGTGGTTATTCTGCAGGAACGTGGCCGCCGGGCTCTGGAGTCTCCGTCAGCTTCCCGATAACGGTATCCAATGCGGTTATTATTATTAGGCGGCGCCATTCTGCATTCCCATAAACAGAGATAGCTGACAGCATAGGAAGCAACGTGACATAGGAGAACGAGCCAAGGACTTGTATTTATTGAGGATTTTTTGGTTTTGGTGGAGACTCTTTATAAAGGGGTTGTCCATTTTTTTAAAAAAAAATTAAAAAAGCAAAGGTTACTCATCGGATAATTCCAGAGCCAATGCCTGGACTTTGCGTTTCGGGCAGCGATGACGTGCTGTACAAGTCACTGGCTTCAGTGGTGCTAGTATGTATGACACATGGCTGTGGTCAGTGATTGGCTGTGGCCAGTGATTGGCTGCAGGGGTCACATGGATGTACATGATGTCATCATTGCAGGAAAAGTAAGCAAAGACTAGCAGGGACTACCGAGGATCGGTGCCGGAACAGCGGGGGATGTAATGAAGGATTAACTCTTGGTTTATTGTCCGCAGGACAATCTCTTTTAAAGGGATTTTCCAGGCTAACCAATCAATGACCTATCTTTAACTGATGGTTGACAACTGGTACCCCTGCTGATCAGCTGTTTGAAGAGACTACAATATTTGGAGGAGCCTCTTAATACAAAACCAAGCGCAGCATTGTACGTTGTACTTCGTATTGAAACTCAGCCCCGTTCACTTGAATGGAACTGATTTACGAACAGGCTATTTGGCTGAGGAACGTTAAGTCTCGTGGCCTGTGAAGTGTAAGTGGTGCTCATCAGACGGCTGATCTGTTTGGGTTCCGGGTGTCAGACCCCTCTGATCTTTCTTTGATTACCTGTCCTAAAGGATTGATAAGCCCAAGAATCGCTTTAAGTCAGTATTATACATAAGATATGCAGCAACGTGTAACCTAACTGCTGATTGTATCTCATTGCTTAGTTCTTACCCTGATGTATCAGCCATCAACCACACAGAAAGACGCCATTGTGCAGATCTTCGAAGGTTTCCTCAATCTCACTCTGCACCGAGCTTTCAACCAGCCCATCCAAGTCTTTGTGGACAGAACTTCACTAAATGTAAGTGCAGAATATTATGAAGTTATTAGTTAACACTCAGCGTCCCACCTCTGACACCAGATATACACACCAGCCATCAGGGTGAGGAGAATACGCTGGACTCATAGACTATCATCTCAATGCATGTAGTAGCCAAAGGACACAACATTATCCAGGATTAGAAAAACATGGCTTCCTTTCTCCAGAAATAGCGCCACCATTGTCCACAGGTGTGTCTGGTATTGCAGCTCATACATACCATTTACATGTCAGGTTATAACTGATACCTGTTTTCTCTCTACAGTCCGCGAGCCAGCCACGCAATGTGACAGTGGGATATTCTGTATCGGTCAACTCCTCAATATACATCCCGTCAGCCGTTGTAGATGTTCTTACGGGGAATGACGTCTTCAATGTTACTGAACTTAAACTTCTGATTCCAGTCCTCCAGTCTGTGCCGGTGATAGCTGAAACCTGGGAACCTGACCCTGATATCAGCTATCAAGTAAAAACAGGTAAGTCCATATCTGCAACAGTATAGATCGTAGGGTGTTATATGTAGTCGTGCTGGGAGATATACAAGTGAGCGAGGCTTAGTGGGGAGGAAGCGAGGAGTATTGTCTGTAGGATGTCGGCAATGTATGTGACCCCTGTAATATGACATCTGTGTATGAGTTATCTCTGTACGCTGCCTTTCAGGGCCCTGAGACAGATGAGTTCTAGAGATCTTGTTTGCTACACAGCTTTCCTACCTACAGATCTCATTATGTAATGGCTGCCCATAGTGTATAATAACCTGTACATTGTATTGCTCATTAATAATCCGCATTGGTAATGAAATGATTAGTAATGTATTGTTATTAGATGATCTGTTCTTTGTGCTATGTAATCTGACGTGTCAATTCAATTTGCGGAGAATGTCTGGGCTCTGGCTTCGCCTTCCTTTCTGTTTGCGCTTGGCAGGCGGCCAGGACTCAGCTCGTGTTGTTGCTTTTCAGATACTTTATTGCATTTTTTTTTTGCAAAGCATTTCGCATTGCATAGATGACAATTGTCAGGTCTGCAGGTGCACAATACTGCCCGAGTGCTGTAAACCTGCCATTGTTTTGGATCTGGACCAATGATGGCAGGTACAATGATGGATCCTGAGATTATGGTTCCTGTTGTGCTGTAAATATGGCTCCTTGGTGTCTTGGTATTAAAGGGTACCTGAGTTTTCATGCAAATACGGTATACAATAAGGATCAGTCTGACCCTTCCCTATCCATGATAACTATTACTGGTTCATTTACATGTCTTTCTGCCAGGAGTAACTGTACAGTGGCAAACAATTAGGTGAGAAAAAGCCAAGTGAGCAGAATATAGGAGATCCCGGAACACGGACTTGAGGAAAGCTGTTTTCTGTATTTGTAACCATATAAGTAACCAGAAGTAGGAACCAGTGTATAAGTAAACTTTTCTTACAATATAAGATGTGAGATGTGCAGAATGTTCGGTCCATTGTACAGAGAAAGCAGTTTCAGCGCTGTGAGGATAAACAGCTCCTCCCCTCTGCACTGACTGTGTGAAGAGACCAGACCCTCCGCCCTCCATTCACTGTGAAGCCGTCTTGCATTTTTAATGGTATCTATGGAGGAGACTTTCCTAGTCACAGGGACTGAAATGCAAATGAACTAGAAGGGAGACACCTAGAGGGAGGAGCTTTAGAGGAATCAGCAGCAATTAAAGTTCAATCACAGACAGTGGCGCTTTGGTGACCTCAATTCCACATTTATCACTCACATGGGCTATTCGCAGTCGATTCCCATTCCAGTGAATTGGACTGAGCTGCAATACCAAACTCCGCCACTCTACAATGTTTGGCACTGTGCTTGGTAAGCAGTTAAGAGGCTGTAGTGGCCGATGTAGACGTTGTGGTTCCATTATGTTCTTGTGTGAATAGAGCCTTAGAGATGGAGTTTACTCTCGCCTTCTGTTTTTGGCAGTGCTGAAGTTGATGGGAACAGGCGCTAAAGTCCATACGTGTGTGTACGTCCGAAACATGGAGCAAAGACTACAGACGGCGTACGAGAGGGCCGAATTGACCAGTCCCAGTATGAGCAATGGCAACCTCTCAGTTCAGGTAAGACTGACGGTTCACTATGAATTGTTTGTCATCATATTGTCCGCCCATAGAGCTATCAGAAATTGAACCACCATGTTGTTTGGCGCAATTCTTTTGATATTTTTGACCGTGTTGGTGCAGTTTTTGGCCACCATTACTGTCAGGGATTTACAATGTAACACACATTCTACAATAATAGCTCAACTGTAAAAAATCGTGACAATATTTTAGCGTCTTTTTTTAAATTATAGAACAGTCAATAAATGGCGATTGTATCCGGACTTGCTGATCTTAGGCTAATGCCCCACGGGCCGTATTCGCAGCAATAAAGCGTGTGAACGCATTGCGGTTCTTTGAAGAGAAAGTTCACGGAGTTTTCCTCTGCGGACTTTCTCTTAACATTATATCTATGGGAAAGCCACCGGCGTTTCCGTAGATATAATTGACATGCTGCGATTTGCAATGCCGCAATGGTTTTGCAAATCGCATCGTGTCCGCATCGTGTTGCGATCTTTTCTGCAAAGTGGGGATGGGATTCGCATGAATCCCATCCACTTTGCCTGCACTCTACAACGCCATGGCGTTTAGATCCTGTGGGGCCCCGGCCTTACAGAGTTTCCCAGTGACTGGTTAATTATTAGACTGGAATTCGTTGGTTTGATCGACTTTCATTCTCTGGGTTTACTTAGGGTGTGTTCAGACAGCCAGGTTGGGTGCAGTTAAAACTGCATCAGAAAAAAATGTGTGTGGTGTTTAGAGTAGTTTGTGTCAAACCGATCGGGATTGGAAAAGATCGGATTCCAATCGGCGATCCAGTAAATTTCATGATCGTGATCGGAATTCCAATGCCGATCTTTTTCGGTGGGATCCAGGTCTCACGTTAGTTCCTACAATGCTTGGCTACTGGCCATTGGCCAGTAGGGTTGAGCGATCAGGATCGGGAAAGACCAGATCCCGATCGGCAATTGAGCAAATTTCACGATTGGGATCGGCTGGAAAATGATTGAAAATCGGATTTTAAAAACGATCCTGAAATCTCAAGACCGGCTCGACCTTATTTATAACTCTTGTCACTTTCCTAAAATGGGATGTGATGAGCTCAGAGAGCGGCCATTGGTATCATAACACGGGCGTGAAGTTGGTGGAGATTTCTGTGCAGACGCTCGGCCCGTCAGAGGTGTACGCATCCTCATAAACCAGGCACGTCCTCCACCGGTGCAGGAAATATGAAGACTGCCATTGCAACCTCCAGTCTTTATACATCTCTCCAATGTCCTATGGCTGTATTCAACAGATTTTGTTGGACCCTTTAGTGCTAGGGGTACCTTCCATTACCTCAGAATGACCGAATTGGGATCACTTGCAGGGGGGTAACATAACAGTCCAAGTGGATCCAAATGCAAAGTCTGGAACAGGTCCGGTCCTAATATACTGTAAAGATAGGTGTGACCCCTGGGGTCCTGAAAGAGAAAGCAAAAACCTCCGGGGCTCTATGTCATGACATGTGTATCTGTATATGACACGTGTTCAATAAACATTTCCATCCCTGGCCGCAAAGACTGGAGAATCAGACTAGACATTGGCGTAGTCTTCTCCATATGACAGTGGGGGTTTTGGCATGGAGCTAGTCATGGCGGCGCTGCACCTGCTCGAGCGTGTGCGACTATCCGTGCTTCTAGTACACACAGGTGCAGGGACCGCAGGACGTTCTGCTCTGTAATATCTACACATGGTACCGGCAGAGCGCCTTAACCCTTTATTGGTCTGCTTAACCATATATATGTTTTATTGCACAAACCATTCATATTAACATACCGGGCGATCAGGTGGTCGTAGAAATGTACAAAATGGTCCATATACTAACAGGGCAAATTAAGACTATGCAGCCTGAAAATGTAGATGGAGATTTCACTTCTGGCACACAAGACGTCTTGTTTTGTTCCAGAATGACTAAAGGGTGAGATGTTACGATCTTACAGGGTTTGTCCGGGTGCTGGCCGCTATAGCGGTGCATGGGAAGTACATGCAATAGTAATAGGAATGGCGCTGTACTTTCCCGTCACCACCACTAATTAGTGGGTGGCGCTGCTGCTCTTGTTTTTTGCATAGGATAGCCTTCATGTGATCCCGGTACACTGCTGTCACTTCCAAGGTCCGGACACTGCTGATCTGTGCGGGGTCTGTGGACTTTAGTGTCCTTATGATACCATCCCCCTCCGCACAGTTTAGCTGAAGCAAACGCAGATGACCATAGAGTCCTTTATAATCGGATGTCACTTACCTTTCCCAGATTTTGAGCACCTCCTTAGACAACCAAATCCTGACCATGATCTATTTGGTGAAGAATAACAGCAATGCACTAAATGGGATGACGGCCAGCAGCCTGCTCAACGTCCTCTCCGGAGAAGTGGTTGGATACTATTTGGGAGACCCCCCCTTCATTATTGCTGAACGTAAGTCCCCCATCTACCTATTGTCGTGTTTCATGGGGACTGGAATTATTTACTATGTATTGCCGAATTTATTACAATTTCTAATTTTTTTTGTCTTTGACTCATTTTCAGCTCTGTACTATGCAAATATCGATACGTCCGCGGCCACTATGAACTACTGGGTGTACACAGGTAACTTTTTAGGTTTTACGGCGCCCGCGTTGGGATTATGTTCATTACTAGAGATGACTGAACCGTTTTGTTACCAATTTTCCAAAAATCTGAGGTTCAGCCGAACCCAAGATTTTTGGGGCTTATCACCCACAAATCCCTATTATACTCTGGGGTCTCTTTAGACAAGCGGAGGTCTAGATATTGATACTCGCCTCCTCTCTCATCTGTTATTGGGGCCCAATGGCACACACATGTGTCAAAGTATCAAGAGGCCGGCGTGCCCCATAAGACCCAATCACAGAGCTCAGTGGTCCCCAGGGCCTGTGACGTGACCCAGGAGATCAGAAGACAATGGAAGAGGATGGAGCTGGCGCGCCGGATGCATCAGGGTGCCCAGGCACCAATCACTGTCAACCAGTAAATTGCAATGTAGTAGCTTAACCCAAAAAATTTCAGTGGAACAAACCTGCAATACCTTCCACCACCCATGGACAGGTGTGGCGCTGTTTTAAGGAGTAGTTACATTTTTTCTGATCTTGAATTTACGACTCAATACGACTGGTGTCAAGCTTTGTACACATAGTGAAAGGACGCAGGAATGCTTTTGTAACGGCGATATACCGGATGACGTGATAGATTATCCGCTCGCTTCACATGAAGTAAACCTGACAAAGAACACTCAGTGGGTTTGTCGCCCCCCCACTGCGCGGCTCTACTACACGGGAGTGATTTCTCCTTCAAGTAAACAGATAGCAATCACAAGGTCTTGGCTGCTCGATACAAACATTCCTTACTGTACTCAAGAAGCTGGCTACACGTTGCGAGAGGAAACATATTTCGAAAGCACCTAGAACAATGTCAGCGTTACAGTTGCGATCTGTTGCCTCAGAAACCAGATGACAACTAACGGCTAGCGAGAGGTTAACTTGTACCTTTGGACTCTGGATACACTCTGCTGTTTTTGTGTAACTCCTTTAGGTCTCGTAGGGCTTTTTTATGTGACCAGCGGTATTTTCGGCATTGTACTGTTGTAGGACACCTGGGCACTAGAGACGGGGGAACCTCGGAGGATTCGTTACATCTTGGATCCGGAAGGGAAATGATTATATTGTGGGGTCCCTTCAGACCTCAGAGTATATTAGGTGATGGCCCAGGGAGGGCAAAAATAGCAAGAATTTGTACTCGCCTTCCCTCACCCCTGTTGGTCCTCCAAACGGCATCTGGTGATCTCTATCGGCCTCTCGGTTGACATCATGACATCATAAGCGTGATCCCGCGCGTATGACATCATCCAGGAGACCAAGAGAGAGCCATGTGGAGGCGAAGAAGAGATGAGGGAAGACGAGCAAATGTATCAAATATATTGTAGATGACTTGATTAGAATTGGAACCAAAATGTATCAAAATTATAATAAAAATATACAACAGACCTGGAATCTACCGGATACTGACAAACCGCTTCCTTATTCCGCAGTGATCCAAGGGGTCGATAGCCAGTTATTGGGACCCAACAACCAAAGCTTTGCGCAGCAGATGGAGGAGAGACTGGCCAATCTCTTTCAGATCTCTAGTCAACAGTCTAGAAGATTCAGAAGGGCGACCACTGTAGGAAGCTACACCGTCCAGGCGAGTCTGCGCATAAACCAAACAAGTGTCATCGAGTCATTCACATACAAAGGTTTGCAAAAAGGATCTGTTTTCCTCTACCCAGAAACAGCGCCACCCTTGTCTGTAGGCTTTATCTGGTATTGCAGCTCAACCCCATTCAAGTGTATAGGGCTGCCGTACCAGATACAACCCATAGACAAAAGTAGCATCTGGGGGAGACGGACCCTTATTTGTAGCCTCCTGCATCCCCTTAATATCTTCAGTATTTGGTTGTCCACCATATGTACCACTGCTTACATGACCTATATCACTTGTTATACAGATGGTGAAGATGCAACGTCTGGACGGTCCAAACAACCTGGCCGAACTGACGTACTACGCTTTGAAGGACGGCCAGCCGATACTGGGCACAGTTGCTGCTAAACAACTGAGTACCATCGACCCTCAGTTCATGGCCCTGACCCTGGGATATATTGTGAAAGTGCAAGCAAATTGTAAGCAAATTAATATTCAGGTCCAGTCTGACAACGAAGATTTAGATGTATATAATATATATTATTCATCTCTCACGTTAGTCCAATGGAGTCAGTTAGACGCTACAAGTGTCTAGTTAGGGCTGTGTTCACATCTGCGTTGTCTGAGCCTTACGGTCCATCCTAGAACCAGAAGAGCGGACTAAACACTAAAAATGGACAATATCGTATCCCGTGGGCTCGTATTGACTGCTATGGGGGTCTGTCTGGGATCCGATTATTCTCGCTAATATGACTTTGTACTCCGCAGTTTCAGACAGGCGTTGACGTAGATGTGAACGTCGCCCAATACTAAATAGTCTCTAAGGACGCAGAAATATTAATATTCCTATTTGAGTTTTTTCAATAGCTGTGACTTTGAGGTCAGTATAATCCACCCATAGTGTATTGTTTATAGTACCTGAGACGAGACACCTTATAGACCCCCCCTAAGGCTCCTGGGCCCGACCCCCTCAGGTTACACCTCTAAAATCTGCCTTCTATATTTAGTTTGGGAGAGGTTACCTTAAAGTCTTCTTCCTTGACCCCTGACCTCTGATTCTGAGCGTCTTCTTCTCTCGCATCACTTAGCTGTCGTGCAAAAGCCACCAAACAATCTCTGGATAATCGCGGCAGTTTTGGCTCCCATAGCCGTGGTCACCGTCATCATCATCATCATCACCGCTGTCCTCTGCCGAAAGAACAAAAGTGACTTCAAGACAGACAACATGGGCAACCTCCCTCCCAGGACCAAGGTACGCTGCTCTATGATCATGTTAGAATCTGGGCTCCCTAAAAGGTCCTCTGCTACTCTGGTGGGCCAGTCCAGCGTTGGATGTGGGTCACTGAAGTCTCATAAAGTATCTCAAGTGTTAAAGATTGTCACCAGTAATTCTAAGACTAATATAGAAGCGGTAGACTTGTGTCTAGTCCAGTGTTAAAGTGTAAATTTCAGATGTAGGAAGTGATCCATGATTGTGGCTTGCATGGACGTTTGGTTGTAGGGTTAGACTAATGGACTCTCAAAAGTCCAGCAGAAGACAACCCCAGTTGGAGCTGACATTGAGCCAGTGACTTGTCCCATAGATCTACGTCTTATAGATAACCTATTGGATCTTATTGAACAACAGTAGCAACAAAAATTCTGATGCAATTAAAGAAAATTTACAAAAAATTGCACTCTATACTTACCACCGTAATCCCCGTTGCTCCAGCACTGCCACTCCGGTGGTCCCTACTGGTCTCAGTATAGTTCATGCATCGAGGTTATGTGACCACTGCAGCCTTATATTGACCTGAGCAGCCATGGGCCGAGCTTGCCGGCATCGCCATTGAGGCCAGTGATTAGTCGTAGTCACATGTGTGTGTGTGAATGGCACATTATCACAGCCGGAGGTTAGTAGAGACTGGCAGGGAGCACCAGAGTGGCAGTAATGGAGCAACATCGGATCAAAGAGGGGTTTCTTTTCATTTTACCCTAGTCCCTGCTTTTGAACAACAATTTTTGTAAATCCTTAAGCCAGGACCTGCCACTTTTTTGTTTAGACCCCCACGGAACGCTCCTTCTGGTGAGCCCATCTTGACACTGGGGTGTACATTCTGCATACGACTCCCTGGGGGTTATATACTCCTTTACTATACGGTTATTAATATGAAGTATCGGTCAATTCTGCGGAATGTAATTGAAACAAAGAAGCGTCTTCTTTCCTTGGGGCGCCCATCTGTTGTCTGATCATGTTTGGTTACTTCGCTCCGTACAGCCAGTGCTTTCTGCTTTTACATTATGCTTGTGATATTGATTTCAAGATTCTATTACGACATCCAGCAATTCATTTTCATAACACATTCAGATCTCGGATTTGGCACGGCCGCCGCTTCCTTCTCCTCAAGTTCATTTTTTTTTCTACCGTCGCTTGTTTACAGATCGGCAGAGATTATTAATGGCATGTAAATTGACAGACAGAATGTTATTGTGGGTTTATTGACTGTCACTGCCAAAATAGCTTGATGTGTTTCCAAATGTCGGCTTCCGAAATCGCGGCGAGGTGCAGATATAGAATTGGATTTGATCTATCTTGATAAGAAATGTTAATTTCATGAGACCGGGTCTTAAAGTGGACCTAGTGTTAAGAAATGAATAGAAGAAGCTTTGTAATATATCTTCTTAAAGAAATTTATGATGTCTATGGAGAGGGGAGGGGGAGGAGGCTGTTCTTTGATTTGTTGCCTCATTCCTTGCAGTGGTGGAGTCTTATCTTGATTCAGCACTTGATTCTCACTGTAGCAGAACTGAGCAGCTGCCGTTATTTTTCTGTCGTTTCCTCCCCTCCTTCCCCTCTCCATAGACTTCCATGTAAAAAGTAACACAGCTTGGTAAATGGAGAAAGAAAGTTGTTTCTTTAATAAGATATATTACAGAATTTCTTGTACAAGTGTTCATCTTGCACAGAAGTACTGTATATGGAGTGGGGAGAAGGAGGCATACAGCAGTGTCACAGTGTAGCAGAGTGGAGCCGCTGCAATTATTTGTGTGTTTTTTCTAGCATTCTCCACCTCTCCATAGACCTCTATGTAAATAAGTGGAGAAGGAAATAGTTATTTTTATAACCAGAATTTTTAAGAAATGTGTGTCCCCCCCTCTTGTCCATGGGCTGTGCCTGGTATTGCAGCTTATCCGCATTCACTCTCCCAGATATACGTAGTCAGGTCTTTTATACTTTTTGGTAGACCTCTGCGTCACCATTCCAACCTCAAGGTAGGACTGTCTCCACCAGAGTGGCAGTAATGGAGCAACATCGTGCTTTTGTTACACTTACCCAATTTGCGCAGACTTGTTGCTCTAAAATCTGTTCATATAGCCATCCATGCTCATGGGCATGGACAGGAGCCCCGTTCCTCTATAGGCCCCATTGCAGCTGCCTTGATTGTCTCTCTGTCCAACCTTGATCCTGACCACTTTCATCCCTAAAGCTCTTCCATAGAGACAATTTTTGGAGTAACAAAAAGTTCCCCATTTGTTCAGGCTGCCAAACCGGAGACTCTGTGTAGGACTACATGTCTAAGCATATTATCGGACGGCTTTGTGTGGTCCACGAGGGGTTAGTTAGCTCATGTCGGATCTCCCTTCCCCACCCCCGAGCTGACGCTATCATTATAAACTTGCCTGCTCATGGCTGACATTTAGACGTAGCGCCCCCTTTGGCTCTCAGCCATTCTCATCCCCATCCCAAGGGAAATCACAATGATGTCATCGCGTTTAGCTATTGCAGAGATCAGAAATGTCACGTTTCCTTTTTACAGCCGGTTCAGGGTTTCGACTACGCGAAGCAGCACCTCGGACAGCAAGGAGGCGACGAGGAGATGCTCCCGGTTACCCAAGAGACCGTCGTGCCATCTCTCAACCTGTCCCAAGAAAGAGACAGCACAAAGGACGGCAGCACGGAGAAGATGCTCAAGTCTTCAGATAATAGAAAGAGGTGTGATCCCCCCCCCCCAAATATCAGAGTACTATCCTGACCGTGTACGCGCCTTCTCTTAAGGATCTCGGTCGCCATTACAGTTGTTGAGTTATATCTGTTTCTAGCAAAGATGGGTGACCATCCAGATTGACAGCTAATCCCATAGATGTATTTGACTTGCCTAAGAGGACCCCTGTGAATGTCGCAATTGTATCCATTGTCACCCAGCTTTCCCAGAAACAGATATAACTTAGAATTAAATATATTGGGGGCAAAATTTGGTGCAAGAAAGGGCCTTGCGCCAAAGATGCGCCATATTAGCTCCTATCTATTGGCGCACATGGGTTTATAGTTCATCTGTTACGTTCACAGGACAGGCGACACATATGTTATCCCTGGGGGGGTCACTGGGACCCCAAAATGATTGGATGGGAGTCCCCTATGTGAGCAGAGTAGTGCTGCACACGGGTGTCCAACACGTCACGTATGTTACTGTGCAGAGCTCTGTGTGGTGTACCTTTATCAACCAACCACAGCGCAGCTTTCACTTTGTATTCTGCCTTTGGAAAATGAAAGCCACGCTGTGGTTGGTTGCTACAGGCAATGGAGAGCGAGAGTTTAATGAATCTGCCCCAAATAACCAAAATATCTCTGTAATGTCTGTCATCTCCATAAGGGCTAGTTCACACGGGGACATGGACGCTGATTTTGACAGCGGATTTCGCAGCCAAATCAGCGTCCATACAATGTATCCCTATGTGAACTGCTCGCTTTTTTTTTCTGCTAGCTCGCTAGCAGAAAAAGAAGCGACATGACCTATCTTTCGGGCGGAAGCCGCTCGCGATGAGCCGCGGCTTCCGCCCAGCCGCAGCGCCCTCCATGTCGGCTCATTCATTTGAGCCGACAGCGGAGGTGAAAGCCGCGACCGCGATGGTCGCAGCGGGAGCAATTCACATAGTGTGGACATTGTATGGACGCTGATTTGGCCGCAAAATCTGCTGTCAAAATCAGCATCCATGTCCCCGTGTGAACTAGCCCTAAGACTAGGGTTACATGGCGACTTTGGTGGTGACCAATGATCACCATGTTGTTGTGCGACTCCTTCATCAATGTAAGTGTATGGAGTCACATCGAGCGCTTGAGGGTTCGGTAATTGCGACTTTGGTGAAGGAGTCGCGGCCAAAGTCGCCGTGTAGCCCTAGCCTAAAAGTAAATAAGATGGTGGTCACGCAGGCCTCTTACTGCTCTGTTCACACGACTCCATTTTATGGTCATTTGGGGTCCTAGTGATTAGCTGACGCTCCAGGGCCCCAATCCAAGATCTGTCATGGGGCCCCTACCTGCCTTGTGTTCATTTAGATTAGTGGGGTATTTTATGTGGTAGTGGTTAGGGTTGAGCGATCGGGTTCGGAAAAGATCGGATCCCGATCGGCGATCGAGCAAATTTCACGATCGCGATTGGCTGGAAAATGATCGGAAATCGGATTTTGAAATCTCAAGATCGGCTCAACCCTAAAAATGACGTTTCCCATAGAGAAGCATTGAGTAGGGTTGAGCGATTGGGATCGGGAAAGATCGGATCCCGATTGGCGATTGAGGAAATTTCACGGCTGGAAAATGATCGTAAATCGGATTTTAAAATCGATTCTGAAATCTCAAGATCGGCTCATCCCTAGTAGATGGTCTTCAGGGCCCCTCAAGGCCCAGGGCCCGGTAGTGACTGCTACCTCTGCACCCCCTATTGCCCCTGGATCGGACACTATGGATAGGTAGTGATTCCGTATCGAGGTCAGGTGAACGTATATGTATATGTAGCAGAGCTGAATTGGCAATTTGACTGTAAAGCTCCGCCACGAGGGACAAACTGAGTAACGCTGGCGTTTTTTGTGCTTATTTTGTGGTTATTTTGGCACATAGCGCCGCGCTATTTTGCGGTCGCGTTGAACGGCGCAAACGCGGCATATACGCGGCGTTAACGCGGTGTTACGCGGCGCTGTGTGCCAAAATAACCACCAAAATAAGCACAAAAAACGCCAACGTTACTCTGTGTGAATGGAGCCTTACTGTCAGACATTTTTGAGGCCCGTCACGTTCCGAGTGACAAACTCATCCTTGCAATGTGGACCAACCCAGCTCTGCTACATCCCTGAAAAGGAAAACTCTTCAATAGTAAACACCCAGTACAATTGGCGAAACCCCCACGTCTCCCAAAAGCTCTTGACATTTTCATTGTGCGAGTTTCAGAACTGATGCCTAACACTTGTCTCTGTTGCTATGGTAACCCGTAGCCGGTCGCCTTGCGAAAATGGTTCCGTCATCAGCAACGAATCAGAGGAGGCCAGTTCAGACAGGAGCACTCCGCAGAAAGTAATGGCTCAGCACAGAGTGACAAAGGATGAAGCTTGCAAGCGGAACGGTGAGGAGGGCGCCCTGCTAATAGCTCTGCAGCCGGCGCTACATCATCTGCTGCACAGCGCATACGCCATACTCACACGCTACTCACATTATAGCTGCATTATTACGCCTCTGCCTATATTATACATCACCCATCTCATATCGGAGTGTTTTATTCTCATTTTTAGCAGTTTTTTTCATCTTGTATCTGCTTGCGGAATTTTCCACGTGTTCCTTTGTCTCGCAGGAGTCTGGCACACAAATAGTTACACATTCCCCTCCGCTGCGTTTTGCGGAGTTAGAGAGTCTATAAAATTTTACGCAGCGCAAATCCTAATAGGATCATTAAATTTTATGCGATTTTTTTTTTTTCTTTCTTGAACTGATTTAAAGGGATTGTACGGGAATAGAAAGACACGGGCGGAGATTTATCAAGATTAAGTAGTAGGCGCGTCCCTTCTTCTACGCCTGACGGAATCTTAAAATATCGAGGCTAGCGCCTGCCATAGATTATAGTGAGTCTATGGGGCCGTAGAAGATTACACCCGCTCCCATTAAGCCCTGGCTTTTCCTCTGTGGGGTGCAAATTTGCCAAAAGTCAAATTTGCACTCCAAATTGAAAATTTGGGTTGCAAATGGGCGTGTGCCAAAATGTGCAACTTGGATTATAAATTTCATGTCAGAAACCGGTATACAATGTATGATAAGAGTTCCCCTATGGCTTCTTAAAGTCAGCTCATCTGTAGGGTTGAGTGATCGGGATAGGAAAACATCGGATTCTGATCTTTTCCCGCGGGATCGAGGTCGGAGGTTATTTCCCACAATGCTTGGGGAAAAGCTAACAATGATTGGCCAGTAGCCAAGCATTGTGGGAAATAACCTCCGACCTCAATCCCGCGGAAAAAGATCGGGATCCGATCTTTTCCGATCCCGATCTCTCAACCCTAGTCAGCTGGTATTGAAGTGAATACCCCTAAGCTGCAATACCACATATAACCTGTAGAAACATGTGGCGCCCTTTTGTGATGAAGGCAGCCATTTTTTCTTATGAATACAGGTGGCCATGCCCTGTGAATAGAGAGGTGGCTGTGTATATTTACTCTCATAGAGGTGAATGGAGAGAGCCACACGGGCACGGCCACCTCTATACCACTCTAGTACCCATTCATTACCAGGACCTCTGCCTGCGGTCACTGGATGAAACCATTCTTGCCACCGGAAGCCATAAACCTAGATAACTAATACTAATCAATATAATGGATGAGGTAGGGGATGAGTATAGCGTTACAATTTTGCACCCCTGTATGTTGCGTTTTCTAGACAATTTTTAGTTGTATGTTTTTTTTTATTATATTTTTTTTTTTAATATTTAGGTTTTCCAAAACAAAAAAGAAACAAAAAAATTGGTAAGATCTTCCGTGTACTGATCTCCTGTCACTAACATTAAAAAGTTTCCTAATTCTTATGGGGTTGTCCCACAGAAAACATTCATCTCCTGCCTACCAGATAGGTAATCAATGTATCCCGGAGCCCAACCGCTGGGGCCCCCATGATCAATAACATGGAGGACCTGAGCCACCCATTCCGGTGGGGCGGGAATGATACAGTGGTCACATATCCTGCCTCTTCATTCAGTGTCTATGGAGCTTGTCTTCCGTCAGTCCCATAGTCTTTGAATGGAGTAGCACCATTGACCACCATTGAAACTCTTCTGAAGTGGAGTCTTGGGACCCCTGTTGTAGTCATTGGTGGCAGTCCAAGTAGTAGACCCCCAGCAATCATACATAACCTATCTCATGGGTAAGTGATGAGTGTATTTTGTGGGAGAGGTGGTTAATACATGGCTAAGGCCATCTCCATCAGCTTTGTGCGGTCCGGTGGTTCCAGTTTCCCAGCATTGGTATACAATTGGATAATAAACTTCTGGGTGCCTGCGGCCACTAATATGGGGGGCTTAATATTTTACTCCATATGCACTATGCTCACGCAGTAACCTCTGACATATGGTGGCCAGTGCAGATACTGTATGTAGGCCAAGTTATACACACAGCCTGACATGACAGCAGTGATGCATCAACGTTAAGTCATTGAACATATCGCCCCCTCTATTGTCTAACTACTACAGTCCATGGAGAAGTTGATCCCGGTTGAACGTCTGCTGTTGATCACAGAAAGGTTTCCTGGTCCATACACACTTGTAACTCAATGGATGACTGTTCCAAAGCCACAACTCAACATCATATCCTTCATATCCTATCTGATGTCATTTTGAAGTCCAAGGTCTAACATCTCAACCCATACGTGTATGTGCTAAACACATCTGGAGGCAACGGCAGCTTGCAATTGCAAACTACCTCTCCCATTAGGACTTCCCTATGACTGAGAGATACTGAGGAATGTGTTCTCCAAAAAAATCTACAGGGCTATGGGGTCTGAGGCAGAACTAGCCTCATAGGCAGAGCTTACAATGGAGGTGGGACTAGCAGCAGAGGTGGAAGTCCTTATGGTACTGTTAAATCCAATGACATTTTCTTCTCCATCTAACCCAGACCAATATGACGACTTCTGATGATTTGATTTTATTAAAATATAAATTGATCTAGACATCCCAACAGACCACCAAATGAAATCAGACCCCTAAATAAATTCAGACCCCCGACAGGGTCACTTAGAGTCATGTGACCTGCCAATTTCCACCAACCATATTCCCCGACGAGACCTGCGTCCCAGGTTGGTCCTCTTAAGAGTAGATAGAAGAAGGTTGCATCAAAAGAATTGATCGCAATGACTTTGTAGGGGCAAAGGTGAGGAGCAAATGAATGAACAAGAGAGAACCCTAAACCCCATCAATCCTTGGTGTGGCCTCCCATTGCCTTCTGAATGGCTCCACCATATGTTGAAACCCAAGGCCCCTGAATGAGGAGACAACAAAGAAGGAAAGGATGACATTACATTGGATTGGGAGGTATCTTCGCTTCTGGACTGCCGTAGCTAAGATTTTATCAGTCTGTTGGAAGCAATTGTGCCGGGTTTATTGGCTGTGAAGCGGCGCAGATTATGAGCTATAACCTGCTTTAGGCTGTCAAGGTTAGTGAGAAATTACGGTCGGAGTTTCTAGGAATGACTTGGCCTTTAACAATGGCAGTAAATAATCACGACCTGACAAATCCAGGAGAGCAGGGAGTCTGCACTGGCTCGCTGACAGAAGTAATGGCCTCACCAGCCCTTCTACACATTGGGTATGAATATACTTCCAGGTTTGCCACATGTGTATATTTATACAGTCAATCCACCATTGACCTACATAAGAAGTATATTACACCCGCTGCCTGCTGCATCTTTAATCATTGATGTGCCCGGCAGACCATGAGACTATCATTTATTCATCCAGTGTGGACTTTCTAGTATTAAAGACATTTTGTCAGAATTTTTCAGTTTCCTCCTACATACCAAAAATATACTGATAGGTAAATTGACTCCCCCTATTTACCTATTGGCTCCTCCAACAAGCATCTGCCCCTTGTAGATGTTGGAGATAGGCGCCTGGATTGCAGCCACTAAATCCCCTCCTCAATAAAGCTCCTTGTGCTTCGAGTCTCAGTGAGAAAAGCCCATTAGAAATGTCTATCATTGCCATGTATTACTGCCAGGAGTAACTGTAAAATACCAAACAAATAAAAAGAAAAACCCAAGTGACTATAATATAGGAAATCCAGCTAAAAAAATCCCTGACGCAGAAATAGAAATTTTGACTGCCTAAAGTCACCACAAGAGGGAGCTTAAGAGCTGATATACATTGAACTGACATCTAACCTAATATATAATGCCATGTAGGGCAGAAATGTACCTTTGTGGCCAAAAACCAATATAGCAATGTGGTAATAATCATGTTGGTATGGGTTTGCAAATCAGCTTGCAAGTACACTGGGGGCGGGGCCTTAGTTACAAGATCTGCATACAGCCATGTGCATATGCTATCATTCCATTCACAGGTAACGGGGCAGATTTGGGCTATAATTGCAGAGAGGAGCCAAAGCACTTTCATCTATCTATACATTTCCAAACCAGGCCCCGCCCCAAATGCACTTGCAGGCTAATTTGCATATCCATAAAATGTAATTATCTCAGCCTTGCATACTCAGTTTATGCCCACAAGGGGATGTTTTTGCTCCTATTGAAGGCCCCTCCACGACGCTATTATTGGTTTGGGATGCATTTTGGACCTGATAGACTCCTTTTAATGTTGCAGCTTTTATTTCTGTCTTCAGGTTTTGTTACTTTTAGGACAGTGAATAGACCGATGACTTAGACATCCCCTCTGTAAGTAACGGAGGGGCGTACCAATAGAATTCCAGTTCTTAAATTGCTATGACCTTTGCTGAGAACCTGCGGACTGAGGATGGAGTTGGCCTTGCCCGCATCGTTCCACCGCTGTGCTCTATTGTGTCCTGATCTTTCTTCTCTGCCTATTAAAAATACTCACATGGGCACCTACAGTGACCCTCTAAATATAACATTACCTTTAACCATACACCTCTTTCTTAAACGTTAGCTTCTTTCTTCTTCAGATATTTTAAGCATTTTCTTTGCAGTAGGAGATCGGAGGGTGATGGGTCTTGCAGGGTCCGGGCTGAGATTCTGTCTTTGCGCCCCTCCTGGTTATAGATAGTACATCCGGGTGAGATGGGGGAACTAGTAATAACTAATGTAGAGTCTTTGTTCCCTAGTGCCGATAAGTGATGAAGAGGACGGCAACATTCACTTTGACAAAAACAAGATGATATCCGACCCCTTTGACTCTTCTTCGGGCTCAGTGCAACTTATTGCAATCAAACCTGTGCCTATACCACCCGCTCTTACCATATCGGAACGAAATCAGGAGATGTCAATCATTAATGGAGAGGTAAGACGGACTTACGATATTCTCCATGAAATAACAATCCTTTCCTTTGTGTTGTGCCGTAACTCAGTCATTCCTCCTGGAAATATCTTAATAAATTGGGTGTTACCAGTCAGGGGGTGTCCCTAGAGCGTCCGACACTGTCTAATGTAAGGGCTGCCTCCATGGTTAGCATACTCTAACCATAATCTAATGGTATATTCCCAATCAGCAGGTGGCCTTAAAGGGGTTGTCTCGTAATAACTGCGATATCCACAGGATAGGCTATAAGGGTCTGATTTTTGAGGGTCTTACCATTGGGACCCATACAAGATCAGTGCAGATTTATATGGGAATGTCATAGTCATGGACAATGCTCTCCAATCTTTGCCCGCACCATAGACTTTGGATGGTGGAACCATATGGATGTGAAAATGTTACTCCATTGAAATGGGGGAACATTGGATCCATCTTCTCGTGGTAGATAGGGCCCGAGGGATGTGACTGTCAGGGTCTCACCGCTGGCCCACCTGATGATCAGACACCTCACAGTAGGGAATAGTCCAGGGACAGTGGCAAGTTGGCCTTTGTGGGTTCTGCCATATTGCCATCAACCCAATGCTAGTTATGGTCCATCGGCAACTTTACAACTTGCCATGTTGCTTAATATAGCACTATATTTTGGAGATAGAGCTCTATTACGTGTGAAACAGTTGAAGTAGGGTTTTAAAGAAGTTTTTGAGTGTTGGATCTCCTTGCACCTGACTGGACAGAGTCAGAATCTAGGTGCACGAGCCCTTACCCCGGCAATCCATCACACACAGTTATTGTTCATCACTACAGCTCATACAGTTTGCCGCCTTGTTTGCTTCCTGCCTATACTGTATATTGTCTTTGTCTACCCAACAAACAAGCTGCACGCCCGCATTGCCTGACTCTCTAATTAGTGGCGTAATCCCAGAAATAGCTCCTTCCACAATGTGCGGCAGATGTTTCCTTCTAACGCTGTCGTGTAAGGCGAGGAGAGTGAATGTGTATTCTTACCACTTAGAAATATACTATAACAGATTTTATATCACTATCAGGTCTTTCTAACCTTCAGGAAAGGGCTTGAACTTGTAAATACAGGGCCAGACCATGTGGTGGTCCCTTCTGCAATGGTAGGGTCATGAAAAGCATGACTAATGTCGAGGAAGGCGAGTGGTTGGTGGAGGATTTTGGTCATTAAGTCATTACCTATCCACTGGATAGATGATATTATAAGATCGTTGAGGGTTCACCCATTGGGACCTCCACTGATTGCCACCATGGAGTTGCCAGGTCTTCCATTTTCCAAGGCACAGGAACATGGCCAGGGGTAGTTGAATGACGTTACAGTCAAGCATGCCCCATGCCATCTATAAGACTTGAGAGAGTTGAGTCCAGTTCTCTACTATCGTAGTCAGTGCCATAGTTCTTGAATGGAGTGGTGGCCACTTAAAGATTTTGGTGGAAGGAAACTGGGGACAATTCACTCCCATTTTGGCAATTGGCTGTGACAATTTGCCGCTTGTACTTAAAATAGGAATATTCATCCAATACATGGACAATCTTCTTAAATTTACTTCCCCCCCTCCAGGTTAATAAAGCACTTAAGCAGAAATCGGACATAGAACACTATCGCAACAAACTGCGCCTGAAAGCGAAGAGGAAGGGCTACTATGACTTCCCTCCCTTGGAAAGCAAGTCACTCAATGACAGGAAGAGGAAGATCTATGCCAAAACTCAGATGGAGATCGACAACGTGCTGGATGCTGGGACAGATACCTCGTCTCCATTTGCGGAGCCTAAGAATAGGTAAATAGTTGACGGTACATGGCTGATATAATAATGTGCAGTATAAACCGAAGGTTGCAAAGCTGGTGCATAGGTTTACCTGGGTAATTTCTGGAGGGGCTCAGCTTTTGTCAGAATTTCAAATGTAACAAGTTGCATGTTTTTGAGTGCAACGTTTTGTTTCTCACAGTGTAGCCTCCTTGCTCTTGCGCACTTGTAGTGTTTTGCTGCTCCGACCTCATGGTGATATGGCGCACAAACCTTGGCCACGGCTCTGGTCTGGGTCCAGCGATCTCTGTAGGGTCTACACATCGGTCTTATCTGTTGCTGAAAATTTGGGTTGGCCGCAACAAATTTAGGACAGCAGACAACTATGGCTATAGAGCATTGAGGAGAATATGTATTTTTAGCAACTAAAAACCCTATCAATGCAACGCACGTTTGTACCAATATTCCTCTTCTACATGGAAACAAATCATCTCCGCACCAGTATCTATTAAATATCTCACGGCCTATAAAATGAGTTAAATGCTATTTAGTCTGGGTTGACCGATGACTAAGAATTAGCGGCAGCGGCAGAACAGGATGTGTAATGAATTGGCAGGATACTTCTACTCCAGATGGAATTGTATTATTCGCCCACTGCGGCTCTGCGATGACTATAGAAGCTAATGAGAGGCTATTAAAATGTGTAAATCACCCGGTACGAGCACAATGGGTAAAAAAATAGGAGCGACCGGGAAGGGAATGGTGAAGAGGCCTCGCACGGTGTCGTAGCCAAAGGCGAATGATGATGTGTGTTGGAGATGGTGCATTGTAACTCTTGTTTCTATAGACCTTTATAGCACATGATCAGAATCTTACATAAAGCCCAGTTAGTGGTGCACACGGTGTATCTGGGCTAATGAGGAGCCTCCTACAGACAGTGTCGGAGATTGCGCGGCTTCAATTTTTCGATCGTTTGCAATTAGGTCAGCGATGAGCACAGGGGACTGTTAAATAGCGGTGTATTACCCGTGTTATCAGTCAGCTTACATCAAAGCCTTTGGAATGAGAGAAAGATTTATTATGCAAGTAATATCTTATTCATAGGACGATATTGGGCTCACTAGGGCAGTAAAAAAAGTTTGAAAGGAAAAAAATGGAAGATGGATGAATTTTATTTGCTTAGATTAAAGAAGAACTTTCACCACTTCAGTTCTTTGGATCATTGAATAGATGCTGCTGCACTGATTCCGGAACAGTTGGAATTTTTTCTCTAGCCCCTACCATTCCTGAGCAATCAGTGCAGATAGTTTCAGCACCTGATTAGGATCCCTACTGATAGGAGGGCGGGGCAGACAGGGACCGCCCACCTGGCAGTAGGGAGCGTATCTAGCATGTTGGGTGCTGAAACTAGTATTAGCGATTGCTCAGGAATGGAAGGGTCTAGAGAAAAAATTCCAACTGCACCAAAAATAGTGAAGCAGTGGCTATTGGAGGATGCAAAGAGCATGAGAATTGACATACCTTCTATATACCAACAATTCTGCCACCATTGGCTTATATGTGGAAAATACAACTTCATAATAGAAAAATAAAAAGTGAGTCAAATCAGCAAAATCTCCATCAGGTGTCTACATGTTATTTTATGATTTTTTTCCGCCTAAGATGTAAAATTTAACATACATTATAACTGTAAAGTAAATTCCATAGGTGGAACAATAGCTTTATTGTAAGCTGAACACATGAGCCTCACACTAATGGATTCTCTTCTTTCTTGTTTCCTTCTACTTTAGCTTTTTCCATTGTCTAGATTTCAGTTTCTTTGACTAAAGGCAGGCAGCTGTCCGGGGCTACATAGCTGCCAATGTACAGTGAAATATAGCTAAGTAACCTGTCAATAGGAATTAACATACTCACATAGGGAGGCAACAATGGGGCGCTGTTCAGACACTGCATTGAGATTATTTAAAAGCATAATGCACAGCTGGATCATAGAAGAACCTGATTATATAAGACGGAAAAGAGATCACTTACAGAATCAATACATTATAGACTACTGTATACATGGACGTAGCTATGTGCAGCAAATGTAATATACATACTAGTGTAAAGTAAATCTTTCTTCTTGATTTTATGGATCCAGATAGATAGGTTACTGTCACCAGAACCAGCATATCACCCCAGCCCTGCAGATAGATAGGTTACTGTCACCAGAACCAGCATATCACCCCAGTCCTGCAGATAGATAGGTTACTGTCACCAGAACCAGCATATCACCCCAGCCCTGCAGATAGATAAGTTACTGTCACCAGACCCAGCATATCACCCCAGCCCTGCAGATAGATAAGTTACTGTCACCAGACCCAGCATATCACCCCAGCCCTGCAGACAGATAGGTTACTGTCACCAGACCCAGCATATCACCCCAGCCCTGCAGATAGATAGGTTACTGTCACCAGACCGAGCATATCACCCAGTCCTGTAGATAGATAGGTTACTGTCACCAGACCCAGCATATCACCCCAGCCCTGCAGATAGGTAGGTTACTGCCACCAGAACCAGCATATCACCCCAGCCCTGCAGATAGATAGGTTACTGTCACCAGAACCAGCATATCACCCCAGCCCTGCAGATAGATAGGTTACTGTCACCAGAACCAGCATATCACCCAAGCCCTGCAGATAGATAGGTTACTGTCACCAGAACCAGCATATCACCCCAGACCTGCAGATAGATAGGTTACTGTCACCAGATCCAGCATATCACCCCAGCCCTGCAGATAGATAGGTTACTGTCACCAGAACCAGCATATCACTCCAGCCCTGCAGATAGATAGGTTACTGTCACCAGAACCAGCATATCCCCCCAGCCCTTCGGATAGATAGGTTACTGTCACCAGAAGCAGCATATCACCCCAGTCCTGCAGATAGATAGGTTACTGTCACCAGAACCAGCATATTACTCCAGTCCTGCAGATAGATAGGTTACTGTCACCAGAACCAGCATATCACTCCAGCCCTGCAGATAGATAGGTTACTGTCACCAGAACCAGCATATCACCCCAGTCCTTCGGATAGATAGGTTACTGTCACCAGAACCAGCATACTACCCCAGCCCTGCAGATAGATAGGTTACTGTCACCAGAACCAGCATATCACCCCAACCCTGCAGATAGATAGCTTAGTGTCACCAGAACCAGCATACTACCCCAGCCCTGCAGATAGATAGGTTACTGTCACCAGAACCAGCATATCACCCCAGCCCTGCAGATAGATAGCTTAGTGTCACCAGAACCAGTATATCACTCCAGCCCTGCAGATAGATAGGTTACTGTCACCAGAACCAGCATATCACCCCAGCCCTGCAGATAGATAGGTTACTGTCACCAGAACCAGGATATCACCCCAGCCCTGCAGATAGATAGGTTACTGTCACCAGAACCAGTATATCACCCCAGCCCTGCAGATAGATAGGTTACTGTCACCAGAACCAGCATATCACCCCAGCCCTGCAGATAGATAGGTTACTGTCACCAGAACCAGCATATCACCCCAGCCCTGCAGATAGATAGGTTACTGTCACCAGACCCAGCATATCACCCCAGCCCTGCAGATAGATAGGTTACTGTCACCAGAACCAGCATATCACCCCAGCCCTGCAGATAGATAGGTTACTGTCACCAGAACCAGCATATCACCCCAGCCCTGCAGATAGATAGGTTACTGTCACCAGAACCAGCATATCACCCCAGTCCTGCAGATAGATAGGTTACTGTCACCAGAACCAGCATATCACCCCAGCCCTGCAGATAGATAGGTTACTGTCACCAGAACCAGCATATCACCCCAGTCCTGCAGATAGATAGGTTACTGTCACCAGACCCAGCATATCACCCCAGCCCTGCAGATAGATAGGTTATAGGGTCACCAGACCCAGCATATCACCCCAGCCCTGCAGATAGATAGGTTAGGATCACCTGAATCAAATGTTTTCCCCATGTCAATGGCTGTCTCCGTTGCCGATGTATTGGTGGATTGGTCAATATACACATGAGCTCTTTGGAGCAATGAGATTGTTGTCATTTACAACTTTGGTGCAATAGTAAAGCCCTTGTTGCTCTATTGTCACAATGACCATCTATGTATCTCTACATGTAGCTCAAGTATCTCTACCTTATGAGAGCGTTGTATGTTTGTGGTTGACTCCTATGGTTCTCTGCACAAACCTTCCTGTATTGGACGTTTTTCACACTGTATATATAGCGTATCTGTATGATTTGTACATCGTGACACCATTTACCAAAATTTTTGTAGGCAATCCTCTATGAAGAACCATCCGTACAGAAGTCGACAGTCTCTTAATAGCCCAAGCCCCGGGGAGACTGAAATGGATCTTCTTGTGACTCGGGAAAGACCGAGACGTGGAATTCGGAACAGCGGATATGATGTGAGTGTAATATCAGAAATTAGAATTCCCAGGAAATATATTCAATGTTTTATTTGTTTTATTAAAGTGTAAATATGAAAACTAAGTGACAAAGAAACCTGGCAGATAGTCTTCATTAAAAATATTTGCAGATTATTTGCAAAACTATGTGTTTCTATAGTTACAGACTACCAATAGACTCTGTAGTCTGAAACTGAGATAGCCAACGATCTTTGAAGGTGAGGGTGAGAAGGGTTGTCCATGGCTCGGTCCCCTGGAAACAATGCGCCCCATGTGACCAATGAGCGACCATTGATGTAAGTGACTCCATTGACCCCTGAGGCTGCTCGTTGGTCTTGGAGGTCATGTGGGATGTAGAGTTACTGGGGACCGAGGCGCGGCATATGACATGTTACATCTGCCCCAGGCCAATTCCTGGATAACCCCTTCAAGTAAACCACACATTCATCATGTCTTAGTGTCCTGCAGTCCAAGACATGGACCCATAAAGACTCCTTTAGCGTCATAAGGATTACGGCTGTCTATTGCGCCATCAGCTCCATCCATGACCATTATATGTCTTCATTATCTGTATTTTATGCCATAAGCAGAAATCAATGGCGGTGGTGGATCGATCATCTCCACCATGGATAAGCCTCTGAGGACCACAAGAGTGAGATTTACACGTTGGTATCTGAAGACCACGACTGCCGTTCTCATTCCCCTGCATGTGGGGGAGGGGGGAAGTAGCCTTAGATTAGTGACGCACATTGTATAATTGAGTCCTATAAGATGACATGAAGACATTAAAGCCATACTGTGCAGTAGCGAACATTACGTCAGTCCTCACAACAGGGTTCACAACATTATAGAACTGCAACAATACTGTTATTAACCATATTGTGTACAGTGTCTTTGTGTCAGTATGGTAACAGACTACATACACCATTGTGTAGTCTGATCCTGCTTCCACCATACCTTTATCCTTCCCCGGTATCTCTCAGTATCATACATCTGGTAGGAGAGTAAGGAGCAGGAGACATATTATAGGCAGTGACTGCTGGACCAGACCACACAGAGTTTGATGTCGGTCACTAAAGAGACATAATGTTCTCACTTAGAGCTGTAAACTCACAATGGTATTACAGTGCGACCAAGAATAAATGGTTCTGAACTGCTTTATTAGCGGTGCGCTGATGTAGCGTGAGTGGGCAAAAGGAGCAGAAAACAAACAAGGAGAGCATTATACTGTGTGGGAGCTGGAGAGCATTATACTGTGTGGGTGCTGGAGAGCATTATACTGTGTGGGAGCTGGAGAGTATTATACTGTGTGGGAGCTGAGGAGCATTATACTGTGTGGGAGCTGGAGAGCATGATATTGTGTGGGAGCTGGAGAGTATTATACTGTGTGGGAGCTGGAGAGCATTATACTGTGTGGGAGCTGGAGAGCATTATACTGTGTGGGAGCTGGGGAGCATTATACTGTGTGGGAGCTTGAGAGCATTATACTGTGTGGGAGCTGAGGAGCATTATACTGTGTGGGAGCTGGGGAGTATTGTACTGTGTGGGAGCTTGAGAGCATTATACTGTGTGGGAGCTGGGGAGTATTATACTGTGTGGGAGCTGAGGAGCATTATACTGTGTGGGAGCTGGAGAGTATTATACTGTGTGGGAGCTGGGGAGTATTGTACTGTGTGGGAGCTGGGGAGCATTATACTGTGTGGGAGCTGGGGAGCATTATACTGTGTGGGAGCTGGGGAGCATTATACTGTGTGGGAGCTTGAGAGCATTATACTGTGTGGGAGCTGAGGAGCATTATACTGTGTGGGAGCTGGGGAGTATTGTACTGTGTGGGAGCTTGAGAGCATTATACTGTGTGGGAGCTGGGGAGTATTATACTGTGTGGGAGCTGAGGAGCATTATACTGTGTGGGAGCTGGAGAGTATTATACTGTGTGGGAGCTGGGGAGTATTGTACTGTGTGGGAGCTGGGGAGTATTGTACTGTGTGGGAGCTGGAGAGTATTATACTGTGTGGGCGCTGGGGAGCATTATACTGTGTGGGAGCTTGAGAGCATTATACTGTGTGGGAGCTGGAGAGTATTATACTGTGTGGGAGCTGAGGAGTATTGTACTGTGTGGGAGCTGGAGAGTATTATACTGTGTGGGAGCTGGAGAGTATTATACTGTGTGGGAGCTGAGGAGCATTATACTGTGTGGGAGCTGGAGAGTATTATACTGTGTGGGAGCTGAGGAGCATTATACTGTGTGGGAGCTGGGGAGTATTGTACTGTGTGGGAGCTGGAGAGTATTATACTGTGTGGGAGCTGGAGAGTATTATACTGTGTGGGAGCTGAGGAGCATTATACTGTGTGGGAGCTGGAGAGTATTATACTGTGTGGGAGCTGGAGAGTATTATACTGTGTGGGAGCTGGAGAGTATTATACTGTGTGGGAGCTGGGGAGCATTATACTGTGTGGGAGCTTGAGAGCATTATACTGTGTGGGAGCTGGAGAGCATTATGCTGTGTGGGAGCTGAAGAGTATTACACTGTGTGGGAGCTGGGGAGCATTATACTGTGTGGTAGCTGGAGAGCATTATACTGTGTGGGAGCTAGGGAGCATTATACTGTGTGGGAGCTGGAGAATATTATACTGTGTGGAAGCTGTAGAGTATTAAACTGTTTGGGAGCTGGAGAGCATTATACTGTGTGGGAACTGGGGAGCATTATACTGTGTGGAAGCTGGAGAGCATTATACTGTGTGGGAGCTGGAGAGCATTATACTGTGTGGGAGCTGGAGAGTATTATATTGTGTGGGAGCTGGAGAGCATTATACTGTGTGGGAGCTGGAGAGCATTATACTGTGTGGGAGCTGGAGAGCATTATACTGTGTGGGAACTGGGGAGCATTATACTGTGTGGAAGCTGGAGAGCATTATACTGTGTGGGAGCTGGAGAGCATTATACTGTGTGGGAGCTGGAGAGTATTATATTGTGTGGGAGCTGGAGAGAATTATACTGTGAGGGAGCTGGAGAGTATTATACTGTGTGTGAGCTGGAGAGTATTATACTGTGTGGGAGCTGGAGAGCATTGTACTGTCCTCTATATATAAGACATACATAATAGACTGTTATATCTACATAGAGTCTTCTAAGGTGGGTTGGAAATATCTGCAAGTTCTCTGACTGTATAATTCTTCATATATTGATTCCTATCAGGTTTTTTGTTGCTAATTGCCCCATTACAGCTGCAGCACATTTTACTTTTGTCTCTTAGGTGCAGAGGATGACGACTATGTACAATACAGAGCAGTTAGCACCCGTCCATTATTACTACTACTGTAATTCTGCCAGGAGTAATTGTCAAATATCAAAGTGACCATAATATAGGGGATCCAGGGACACTGGAATGCTAATACAGGTTATGGTGCAGCTAAAAAGATCCCTGACCCAGAAAAGAAGAGAAATCTGAGCACAATAAGGGAATCTAGTAACAGGGAGTGAACAGCAAACCAGCTAAACAGGAGACACCTAGTGGCAGGAAATTTAGAGAGGTTTTTCAGGCAGAAAACAGAAACATTTCTAAATAAAGGAAATGATATTTTGGTGCAGAAACACATGATCTGTTATATGAGACATGAAACATTAGTGACCATTTGATATAAGTGCTGCCTGTGGTTTTGAGGATGGACTTTGTGCAGTGGCGTAGCAGCTGGCGATTCGTTTAGTGACTGTCATTATTGTGGGTTTTATATGTATACAGTAGTTGCCCAATTGTCCATAACATTGTATTTTCCGTTCCTTCTCTGCTGCGCTCTGCACCAGCAATTTACACTTTACCTGCCAGAGGAACTAGGTCAGGCTGATGCTTATTAATCTTAGACAGCCGGGAACTGCAGAAATTGGACAATTTATATGATGAAGACGCAGGCGGTAAACAGCATCGATCTGTGTAGCATGCAGATATCTCTCCAGGTTATTTATCTACCTGTGCACACTTCTACATTGTATAATGTTTGCATTAGATCTGCGGCTATACAGGTGTACATCTACATGGAGAGTATAAAAGCTATGTCATCAAAATGGTGTCTGTATCCTTCACTATCTATCTATCTATCTATCTATCTATCTCCTATCTATCTATCTATCTATCTATCTATCTATCTATCTATCTATCTCCTATCTATCTATCTATCTATCTATCTATCTATCTCCTTATCTCCTATCTATCTATCTCTCTATCTATCTATCTATCTATCTCCTATCTATCTCCTATCTATCTATCTATCTATCTATCTATCTATCTATCTATCTATCTATCTCCTATCTATCTATCTATCTATCTATCTATCTATCTGTCATCATCTGTCTTTCTATCTATGATGATCGCCATCCATCTTTCTGACTACCTCCTGGATACTCCTTCCCTTAGTAGTATACACCGTGCAGGTGTCGGCCGCTCCCCGGGGTTCTCTTATGTTAATGCCGCTCTGTACATTGCAGTGGTCACTAATAGGGAAGAATATGCAACACAATAAATCCTCCTTGGAAGGCTGGGGCTGTTTAAATGGACATGTAAGAATTTCCCTGTGGGCAAAAAATCAATATGTGGCTGAGAAAAGCCGCAGAGAACTTGGAATGGAAAACATTAACTCATTAGGTGCAGTGGAAACATTTAATTTAGTGTTATCTTTTCACCTTATTCACACTCGGTGACCCTAGTCAGAGCTTTGCAAGCACCCCTCCCCCCTACGGACCCCTCATTATGCTGCCGCACTTAGCTGCTCCTTAGTTTATGGATCAGGTCACTGGCTGCTGTAAGGTCAGCACACTCATCTGCTGCAGCTTCCATGGAGCCCCTGGTGATCCCTTCCATTCTGCTCTGAAACAAAAGTCTACAGAGAGGGGTGGGGGAAGATACAGCAGTATCAGAAGAGTTCTCTATCCCTCGCTCACAATGTAGCATCTGCAGGTTTTTATGTATCTTTTACAAAATCCTCCTCCTCCCCTCTCCATAGACTTCTATGTAAAAAGTCCAACCTGATAAAGTGGAGAAGGAAACAGATTTCTCTAATAAGATCTATTACAAAGTTTCTTCTATTCACTTGTACAGAAGATCTGTCTCTGCTTCTGCCTTGTTGGATTTAGTAAATTCGGTGTTCCCTATCAAATTGTCACCTTAAACTTTTTTGATTTTTTTTTTTTCTTAGACGGAACCTGAAATCATCGAGGAAACAAATATCGATCATGTTAAACAAGCCAGGACATATATAAAATCTCGCCAAGCTAAAGGTCACTCTGAGACGTCCACCCTGAGCTCTCAGCCGTCCATTGATGAGGTCCGCCAGCAGATGCACATGTTGTTGGAGGAAGCGTTTAGCTTGGCCTCTGCCGGGCGTGGAGGACCCAAACGGCAAGCGGATCCCTATGCCTCAGCTCAACATATGCCATATTCAGAGGTGGTCACCAGTGCCCCTGGCACAATGGCACGGCCTCGGATGCAGTGGGTACCGACCTATGGGCCGGAGATGTATCAGTACAGTCTGCCCAGACCGGTGAGTTACTATCGTGTCTATAGAACGGAATAAGTAATGTAATATATGTACACAGTGACTGCACCAGCAGAATAGTGAGCGCAGCTCTGGAGTATAATACAGGATAAGTAATGTAATGTATGTACACAGTGACTGCACCAGCAGAATAGTGAGCGCAGCTCTGGAGTATAATACAGGATAAGTAATGTAATGTATGTACACAGTGACTGTACCAGCAGAATAGTGAGCGCAGCTCTGGAGTATAATACAGGATAAGTAATGTAATGTATGTATACAGTGACTGCACCAGCAGAATAGTGAGCGCAGCTCTGGAGTATAATACAGGATAAGTAATGTAATGTATGTACACGGTGATTGTACCAGCAGAATAGTGAGTGCAGCTCTGGGGTATAATACAGGATAAGTAATGTAATGTATGTACGCAGTGACTGTACCAGCAGAATAGTGAGCGCAGCTCTGGAGTATAATACAGGATAAGTAATGTAATGTATGTACGCAGTGACTGCACCAGCAGAATAGTGAGCGCAGCTCTGGAGTATAATACAGGATAAGTAATGTAATGTATGTACACAGTGATTGCACCAGCAGAATAGTGAGCGCAGCTCTGGAGTATAATACAGGATAAGTAATGTAATGTATGTACACAGTGACTGTACCAGCAGAATAGTGAGCGCAGCTCTGGAGTATAATACAGGATAAGTAATGTATGTACACAGTGACTGCACCAGCAGAATAGTGAGCGCAGCTCTGGAGTATAATACAGGATAAGTAATGTAATGTATGTACACAGTGACTGCACCAGCAGAATAGTGAGCGCAGCTCTGGGGTATAATACAGGATCAGTAATGTAATGTATGTACACAGTGACTGTACCAGCAGAATAGTGAGCGCAGCTCTGGAGTATAATACAGGATAAGTAATGTAATGTATGTACGCAGTGACTGTACCAGCAGAATAGTGAGCGCAGCTCTGGAGTATAATACAGGATAAGTAATGTAATGTATGTACACAGTGACTGTACCAGCAGAATAGTGAGCGCAGCTCTGGAGTATAATACAGGATAAGTAATGTAATGTATGTACACAGTGACCAGCAGAATAGTGAGTGCAGCTCTGGAGTATAATACAGGATAAGTAATGTAATGTATGTACACAGTGACTGTACCAGCAGAATAGTGAGCGCAGCTCTGGAGTATAATACAGGATAAGTAATGTAATGTATGTACACAGTGACCAGCAGAATAGTGAGTGCAGCTCTGGAGTATAATACAGGATAAGTAATGTAATGTATGTACACAGTGACTGCACCAGCAGAATAGTGAGCGCAGCTCTGGAGTATAATACAGGATAAGTAATGTAATGTATGTACACAGTGACCAGCAGAATAGTGAGTGCAGCTCTGGAGTATAATACAGGATAAGTAATGTAATGTATGTACACAGTGACTGTACCAGCAGAATAGTGAGCGCAGCTCTGGAGTATAATACAGGATAAGTAATGTAATGTATGTACACAGTGACCAGCAGAATAGTGAGTGCAGCTCTGGAGTATAATACAGGATAAGTAATGTAATGTATGTACACAGTGACTGCACCAGCAGAATAGTGAGCGCAGCTCTGGAGTATAATACAGGATAAGTAATGTAATGTATGTACACAGTGACCAGCAGAATAGTGAGTGCAGCTCTGGAGTATAACATACACAGAAAGTATATCAGATATATATATAAAATCTGTCTTTATCTGCTTAGGTATATATAAATCCATAGAGTACAGATGCTATTATCTATGCTGCAGATATATAGGTGATATACTGTATACAGTGGCGCGCACAGTCTGTGGATTCTTCATATCTGTTTATTCAGCGACATTAGATAAGAATCCCTTATAAGACGGGAATAAATGAACGGTGACAGAATAAGATCATTGCAGAGATGCGGAGAGCCCCGGACTGTCAGGTTGGGGTGACAGGCGCCCTATAGCCCTCAGCTAATTACAGCGAGCTCGGCTGGATATGTTACCGGGCTGCTCTATTCCTGCATATAATCTTCAGGGTAATGTGTTCTAGGTCCGATATCTGCAGATTCACTTCTGGATTAACCCCTTCCTACCCTGTACTTTGTATTGTACGATAACATTTACATTAAAGGGGTTTTCTGGGACACATTATATTGGTGACCTATCCTTAAAGGGAACCTGTCAGGGCGAATTAGGACACTAAACCAGCCACAGGACCGAAGCTTTAGTGTCCCACATCGTACCTTACAACGCGGCCACATTAACCCTGGAGATAAGCCTTGACTCTCATCGGACTCTTCTCTGGTGCTCCCGGCGCCTGCGCTGTTCTTCAGTGAAGTCGGAGATATACACCTTGGATTCATTGTGCATGCACCAAAGATTTGGCGCAAGCGCATTGAAGCTGAAGTTTATTCCTCTGGCTTCATTGGAGAATTGGGGTAAAGCAGGGCAATTTGGGACACTGGATCCCTGGTCCATTACGACATTTGGGCAGTTTAGTGCGCCAAATCACTTTGACGGGTTCATCAATATGTGATCAGTCCAACATTTGGCACTCACAAGTGTTGCTTGTGGGGATCCTGACCGTTGGACCCCCTGTGATCGCAAATTTATGGCCTAGCCTAAGGATCGGTCCTCACTATGAAACATGCATTTGCATTTGTGGGGCCCGACAACCCCATAAATCTTGGAAATCCTCTGTGAGCTAAACCTAGTCCATGCCGATCCGTGTTACCTTCACTGATACATTGTAGCGAAGTGTCAGGACGGGGAATGTTCTGTTTGTTCTCCTGATAACCTGAGCGGCTTCCAAAGGTTTTTTTCTTTTTTTAACAGAATTACAGATTTTCCCAACTCCCGGAAATGGTGATCGGTTCTCCGCCACCGCCAGTGCCCCCAAGGACAGGTCCTGTCGCTGTCCCCTCTCTAAGAAGGTAAAGTCCTTGTTATGTCGTGCTGCAAAATTAAAGGGGTTTTCTAGATCAGGTCTCTTCACGCCACCCTCCCCCTCCTCTCCTGACCCCACACGTATTTACCCCTGCTATGGGGGCTGGCTTATTACAGTAGGCTGGGGGGGCTGGTTCTGATCACATGACCTGGGGTCCATCGTGAAGAATCTGCCGGATGAATTACCCCCCCGGACCCTCTATAACACTGCTTCATGGCATCCCTGGGGTACGATTTATCCCCACACAGCATCTCCATGACGCTTGTATGTCTTCATGGCGGTTCTTCCGGGTTCAGGACGCGATACTCATTTTTAACAACCTCCGAATGACTCGATGGAGAAATTCCCACATACATTAAGCAGGGAACATCTGCATTAGTCACGTGACGCGCGCCAATCTCTGCAGCAATAGCAACAGCGGTTTTTCTGCATTTTAATTGCCGGTTCCACCAGCCGCGAATCAATACGCTTCTTTTCCTTGGGTAATTCTGCCACCTAGTGGTCGATAGGGTTACCGTCCGTGATTTCTAGATTTTAGTATATGAACTGTGGGGCGGATTTCAATGTGAAAAATTTGCAATGTAATTATTAGTAAATTCTACGTCTCATGCACATGATGCAGATTTTTTTCCCGTGTGGGATCCTGATTGTGTGCACGTACCCTTAAAGGGAACCTGTCATGATAGCCAATGGTTATCGCCCCTTTTACTGCCAGTCTGAGCCATTGTGTTCTATCTGTCAGGACGGGAGAGCCCAAATAACGAGGGTTCAGCAATCGGGATCGGCTGGAAAATTTTTGTATAGCGCCACCCAGTGGCCATCAATGATGTTGCATGTTTGCAAGTGTAAAAATATTTTGCAGCCACGACTTGTTTCAAGTATTGTCCCCTTAAAGGGAATGTATTGCTGCCTATGGCCGTGACTGTGCTGTAAAGCAGATCACTAAATGCTGTTAACAGAACAGAGGGGGAGCTGAGACAAGATGGCCGCCCCTATAATCCTGGACAGGAAATAGAATAAAAAATTTGCAATTACAAAATCTAAACAGAGAAAAGTGTTTTTTTGTAAAAATGAATGAAAAATAAATTGGCGATCCGTTCCCTTTAAATGTGCCGGATGGGATGTGAGCGCTGGGTTAGATGTTCGGATCGGCAGACGGTCATAATTTTTGACACCAAAGGAATAAAAAAAATTTTAAAAAAATGAAATAAACAATAAATACTTGAAATCTCTCTGAGTATTTTAGGAATTGCATTAGTGATATTTCAGTAATCTAGTGATGCGTTTTTTCTGTATTATCGTATACAGGTCTACATCGGATATGGCCAACAAGAGCCGGATGCCAGAGCCCGGCGGAAATGAGCAAGGCCCAGGTGAGCATGGGGGGGTCTGACAGCGTCTGGGGGGCCGGGGAATCCACCCCCCAATTCTATCAATCAGTTCAATGGACGTCAGCAGCAGATTATATCCTCTACAAGAACACTCTGTGTGAACATACCCCTAGGGGGTTATACAATGTAGGAATTTGACACTAATAATGATAGGAGCTGTCATTGGTCAATGTGGGCTGCGTCTTTAGCTCAGAATCCGTCTCAATACCGAGGAATACAAGTACTTACTAAAACAGACAGGTCAGGAGGTGCCAGGTCCTCCCTAAATACATGTATACCGTGCATTAGGAAGAGGCCTTTAAGGCTCGCCTCTGACTTTAATTCTATGTTTGTTCCAATCCCAAGTCCCCCCAAGAGATCTAGACTCAGTCTGCTCCATGACGGCTCATCTGCCGCGCTTCCATTTGTAGCAGATGATAACAGTAACCTACACGGCCCAATGACGGCGTGACCCATATGTCACAATGTAGCGTGTGTACATACAAAGCCGCTGTGGATTGGATGGAACAGGAGGTATACGGTGAGGAGAATGTTATATACATACCAGGTTGGCAGCAATCGGGAGCAGACGGGTTTATAAACAAAGTTATATCGATACGTGAAGGGAGAAGGGGGGTCTTGTTCATGCACCATTGCCATCTCAAGCAGCTGATCGGTGGGGGTTCTGGTTGTTGGACCCCTCCAATCTGATAGAGGGGAAACCCCTTTACGATCATCTAGTCCCCGGACCTCATGAAGACCATGCCAAGTTTGCGCCCATTCCATTAGTCATTGTAGCTCATGGCGGTTCTAGGTCATGTTCTATCTCAATGAATACATTGCCTTGTCAGGTAACTCAATGCCTGCTGTGTTCGCCATACCAGGGAACCGAGCTGGATACTCCGGTTATTACATTCCACAACCACCCGCTTCGTACCGGAACCAGGCCTGGATGTCGTACTCGGGAGAGAATGATTTGCCGGGACAGTGGGCAGACTCGGTAAGACTCTTCTTCTTACTCTCGGTGCTACAACCTATAGGGGCCCCTCATGTCCATTCATTTAGTCTATGCACCCTATTTTGTGGACTTTGCACCCTCATTCCTGTATATGGAAAAAAATAGAGTTTGCAGTTCTTAAAAATAACAAACACCCCCGGGCCCTGGTGCCTGAGGGGGGCCCAAAGATCAGCTTGCCCCAGAACAAGACACCACTATTATACATGGCGGATGGAGAATCCTATTACATGGGGCCTTGGGGTCTCTAATCCCTTATATACAGAAGCAGGGGTTATTTTATTCTACATTTTTGGCAAGCCCCTTCTTACATAATATACACCCCAAATTGACCAATTTTGGAAGGAATTTTCCTGCAATAAAAGTACAGTAATCATTGTAATTGGGGAAACCTACTGCATATTCCTATCTGCAGAGTTCCCCAATTTTTTTGGTAGCAGATACTCATTCACAGTATTACAGGGCTAGCCGTAGTTAAAGGGACCCTTGCACCACCTCCACTAACTCCAAGTCTTTTCATTCTCCTCTGACTCTGGTGCAGTTGGAATTTCTTCTGTAGCCCCACCTTTCCAGAGCAATCATTACTGTTAGTTTGAGCACAGTTCCCTACGGTCAGGTGGGCGGTCCCTGGGTTGGAACAGAAAGTCAGGGACCTTCAACCTTCAGAACTTTCATGTGCTGAAACTGATACAAATGATTGCTCAGGAATGGTGGGGGCTAAAGTAAAAATTCCAACTATGTCAGAATCAGTGGATAGGAACCTGAATGATGGAAAGAATTTGAGTTGGTGGAAGTGGTGAAAGGTCCTCTTTAATGTTACTTTTGCTTTTCCTGACTACTAAACATCTCTTGTTACTGTAGGTCCCACTCCCAGGATACATTGAGGCGTACCCCAGGTCAAGATACCCACAGAACTCTCCTTCCCGACTTCCCAGGCAGTTTGGCCAGCCAGTCAACTTACATCCAAGCCTCGACCATGCCACCGGACCATCCATTGGAGCTTCACAACAAAGTCTCGCAGACACCGACACTCCGGACGCCTCCATCACCAACCTATCCACAGCTGCACTGGTTAAAGCCATAAGGGAAGAAGTCGCTAAACTGGCGAAAAAACAGACAGACATGTTTGAGTTCCAGGTGTGAGGACTTCGAGGATCGGTGCGCGCCAGTGCCAGCCATTGCTATGTTGTTGAGTTATGGTAACAGTGCCTAAATAAATAAGAACTTACCTGGGATTTTATGATATTTTTATTGGATTGGATGAGGACAATGAACGATCTCTTACTAATACCTTGATTTTTATTTATAAATGTAAATTATTAAATCATTTTTCTATCGACCTCAACACCAAACTGATCAACTACTTTTTGTTATGTTGGCAAAATATACCAGTATTATTCCTAATCGATGGACCTGACCTTCAGTGTGGATTGTCCAAGATGGGCAGGGCAGTTGTTTTGCTGTCTATGGCTCTGAGCAGCTCCTCGTGGGCGGGACTGTCCTCTAGTCAAGGTGATTGACAGCTCCGTTCTAAAGATCCTGCTACAGTCCTCCACAGCCCCTCTAGATGGCGTGTCCTGTTGTCAATGCATCAAAATACTGTAACGTAGTAAGAGGACCTTTCACCACCAACTCCAACTCTTTGCCTTGTTTAATAAACACTACTCCCCTGATTCCGGCACAGTTGGAATTTTTTCGGTAGCCCCCACTGTTCCTTAGAATTTGGGACTTTTAGTTACAGCACACAATATGCTAATCAGGCTCTCTACTGTTAGGAGGGCGGTCCCTGTTTGTTTGCTCTACCCCAGGACCGCCCACTTGACAGTAGAAATTAACAGTGATGGTTGCTCAGGAATGGTGGGGGCTAGAGAAAAAATTCCAACTGTTCTGGAATCAGTGGAACGGCGACTATGGAAGGATGCAGAGAGTTGGAGTTGGGGGAGGTGGTGAAAGGTCACTATGGCTCTGATTTCAGACTTCCCCGGTGAATGGATCCAACTCTGGCTTTGACTCTATGGCTGGCCATGTCATCTATACCAGAGCAGGAGCCGCCTTTTGTTAGCTTCTCTCAAATTTGACTCCTAAAAGGGATTCCCAAGCACATCCACTATCCATATAGAATGGGTTAAAGTAGTTCTTCACGCCTTCATTCTCTACCAGTCTTCCCATGCTTGTAGGTCTAAGGTCATATAAGGCTATTATAACCAACCCCCAACCCCTAAAAAACAACCCCTATAAAATCAATACATTGTAATGCAATCCTAGCTTGTGGTCCGGTCTGTGAAACGTTTCACTGAGTGAGCAGCCATTCCTCTCGACATTGAAAGGTTTCTCAGGCTGGCGCTCGGCCGAAGCAGGTAAACTGAGAACCTTGAGTAAATTTGGCTTATAACCCGATCTCTAGCCGGCCGTACAAACAAGCCTCTGTCTGCCTGAGATTTCTATTATTTAGTAAGAAATAATGCTAAGCCATGAAACAGAGAGCCAAAGAGCCGCTAGAACTAATGAAGGTCTACTATCCAGGCGAGGAATGCTCGGAGATAGAACCCTATTATATATACAGCTCGCTCTTTATTTAAGGTGTACATACAGTAAGGACTTTAGAATGAACGCCTTTGGTCATGCAAAACAAGGATTATTCAATCTGGATACATTACACACAACAAAAAGCGATACTGTGGTTTCTGTATATGGCCATTTCATTGTCTAACCTCCTGGCCTTCCTAATGAAGATGCGCCATTGTATATATAATATATAGTCCAGCCAGTGACTCACAAGGGGAAAACATTGTATAAGTCAGGTGACACTGCAGGGCTGGGGTGATATGCTGGTTCTGGTGACAGTAACCTATCTATCTGCAGGGCTGGGGTGATATACTGGGTCTGGTGACAGTAACCTATCTATCTGCAGGGCTGGGGTGATATGCTGGTTCTGGTGACAGTAACCTATCTATCTGCAAGGCTGGGGTGATATGCTGGGTCTGGTGACAGTAACCTATCTATCTGCAGGACTGGGGTGATATGCTGGATCTGGTGACAGTAACCTATCTATCTGCAGGGCTGGGGTGATATGCTGGATCTGGTGACAGTAACCTATCTATCTGCAGGGCTGGGGTGATATGCTGGTTCTGGTGACAGTAACCTATCTATCTGCAGGGCTGGGGTGATATACTGGGTCTGGTGACAGTAACCTATCTATCTGCAGGGCTGGGGTGATATGCTGGTTCTGGTGACAGTAACCTATCTATCTGCAGGACTGGGGTGATATGCTGGTTCTGGTGACAGTAACCTATCTATCTGCAGGACTGGGTGATATGCTCGGTCTGGTGACAGTAACCTATCTATCTGCAGGGCTGGGGTGATATGCTGGTTCTGGTGACAGTAACCTATCTATCTGCAGGGCTGGGGTGATATGCTGGTTCTGGTGACAGTAACCTATCTATCTGCAGGGCTGGGGTGATATGCTGGTTCTGGTGACAGTAACCTATCTATCTGCAGGACTGGGGTGATATGCTGGTTCTGGTGACAGTAACCTATCTATCTGCAGGGCTGGGGTGATATGCTGGTTCTGGTGACAGTAACCTATCTATCTGCAGGGCTGGGGTGATGTGCAGGTTCTGGTGACAGTAACCTTTCCTTGTCCTTGTTTTCTCTTATCTATTACAATTGATGAAACCTGTTAGGGTTGGGCCCCGATCTCCACTGACCCCATAGCAGTCTCCAGGAGCCATAGTTGGGTCCATATGAGATCATCCAACCTCCATAGCATCCTATTCACATTGACCGCAACCACCTGTATAAATACTATACCCCTGACCCTTTATACCTGACTCCAATACTTTATTATCTTTGTTTTGCAAAATCACTGAATTTTTTGTATTTTTTTGGTACATTTATTTTCTGCATGCACTAATGCAAATTTTGACCTGACTGGCGATATTACCAAATAGCTGCAAACAGTATCGATGACATATCCTTGTTTGTTCATTGTAAGCAGGACTTGTCCCTCTCCTGACCTGTATCCCCATGAAATCCCAATTCTGTATTGACAAGTGGGTGTTACTAGTCGTGGGTGCGGACTGTGTAGGGACACACCCCCTTGGCAAGGAAATTTGGTAACACCCAGTTGTCAGTTTAGTTATACATTTCACGGAGGAATAACAGAGGAACGGTGGCTTCTCCAGAATTCTTATTTCATGGGGAATACAAACCTTTACAGAAACAGACATGTCCGGAGAGGCAACACATCCCCTTTAAGACGTATTTTGCCATGTATAGAAGTCTTATATATGTACATACCTGAAATGTATTTTTGTAATCTTTGTATATACCTCTATATATATGTATATTGTACATACATTACAGATATATGCAATCTGTCAGGCTGCAAGGAATTGATCCAATGAATAACTTGAATAGTGAACTGTTCAGGGCCAAGTCTATGAGAAGCCACAAGGACAATTACCTGGAAGAGTTATCCGAGCAGATGAATGTCTACCCTGGACACGAGGGCGCTTTCTGTATTCGCCGCCTTGGACCATTAGTACTCCGTTTTCTTTGATTTCTTTGTCATGCTACTTTGCTGCGTTGCTTGTGATAATGATCTTATTATTCTGTATATTAAACCATTATTGTATACACATTGTATAAACGCATTCACATGTTGTCTATGCCATGACCTCGATCTGGAGGACACGTAAGGGCCATACAAAACAGCGCCCCCTCCTGACCACAAAGATGCACTGGGAACCCCTGATTAATGAGGAGTCCCAGACACCTATCCTGTGGACGGGTGATGTTAATTGGGGAAAATCCCCTTTAAGAATGAGGCCGCACGTAGCAGAAATGCAGGTTTTTTGGTTGCAGTGAATAGGGATGAGCTGCAATACCAAGCACAGCGCCACACATTGTATAGTGGCAGTGCTTGGTATTGCAGCTCAGTCCCGTTCACCTGTATGGGATTGTTGCACATTGGCCATATGATGGATGAACACTATGTTACTGACACCTGAAGCAGAAGTGACACCTATGATTGGTATTTGGTGAAGAGGCAGTAACACTTACCCATATAGATGATCTGCAGGGAGTCCCGAGCATTGGACCCTCACTGATCAGACATTCATGACCTATTCTAAGGATAGGTCATTATTATTTAAGTCTCGGAAGACCCCCTTTAATTTACTTAAAGGGGTGGTCCCATTATAGACACATCTACCCACAGGATAAGTATCCGATCACAGGGGGTCCAATTGCTGGGTTTCCCAATGATCAGAAGGATGGGGTACTGAAAGTCCTTGAGAATGGAGCACCATTGCAGTTGTGTGACTGATGCTCCATCCACTTCTATGTAGAATACAATCCCAGCAGCTCCATAGCAGTGAATGGATCACTGGTTAGGAGTCCCCCAGTGATCGGTCATTTATCGCCTGTGGATAGGTAATAAGTGTCCATAAAGGGATAGCCCCTCTATGTTCACATCTGCGTCAGAGTTCCAAAAAGTCCTACAAGATCAGCCATGATGGACATCATTATAGTCAATGGGGCCCCTCGGGACCGTCGCTGTCCATTATATGACGCACCATTGTCTCGTCCATACAGGGGACTATATACTTTATATCCTGAAAATTGGGCAACAAATTTGCAACATCCAAGTGTCGATATTCAGTACAATGTAACCAACCTGTAATCTGAAATGTATCTGATATTTGTAACATTTTCTATACAATAATCCGGCTCCATATTACGTTCTTATGGTGGATTGGTGATAGAGATCCACGTAAATCTGCGTACGGTGCCAAGGGACGCGACAGGATTGTATAATGTGGTTGAGGGAATGATCAGTATACCTGGCACGTGACGCTTTAGATCAGCAGTCAATGAGATGGGGCGGCCGCGGCGTATTATACACCTCGCGGTTTAATTAGATCTTGTGACCTCCGGCTGTGATGAGACGTAATTGCCGCAACCTTCAGACTCTACGATTTATTACAGGAATGGCCGCTCTAAGCAAGTGGATAGAAGGCGATTAAAACATGATGGACTATAAAATACAATCAGGGTCATCGGTACAAGGGGAAAGAGCTCCGATTATTCGATGATATTCCTATGACATGTTTATTATTGCCCTCTATCCATTGGAAGCTGAGATCCAGGCTGCTGTTTGCATTGCTAAAGCTAATGGTAAAGGTCTCATTGACTGAATCATTGCCGTTATTTTGTTGAAAGGGTTTCCCAATATGGTAACGTATCACCTATCCAAAGTCACTCCGATCACTCATGGTCAGACTAGCTTTGTCAGTCCCATAGACTCTAAATCAGGGGTGCCCAATACGTCGATCGCGAAAGACGTATGGGTCGATCGCGGGATGCAACCAGGGATCCCCAGTGTCTGCAGGCCCCGCCTGCAAGTGTCCAGAGTGCTTGTTCACAGCGCAGGCTGAGAGTCATCTCCGGACACTTGCAGGCCGGGCAGCAGCAGCTCCGGGGGATGACGCGCTCCCCACTCTTAGGGATGAAGGGAGCCGGGTGCTGCTTGTTCACAGCGCAGGCTGAGAGTCATCTTCTGTAACGGTTTTGGGTCTGGTTTGGAGTCTAAGGTTGCTACCACCTGGATGGAGACTTACTTGTAAGGCTGGAAACGTGGTCGGGAGCTAGCCAAGGGTTCGGTAACAGTCGAGCGGTGAGGTGCCGAATCAAAGTCCAAGGAATCGTCAGAAGGGAAAGCCAGAGGTCGGTACACGAGGTGAGCGTCAGAGTTGGAGGAGAGAGCAAATACCGTGGTCAGGAACAGGCCAGTAGTCAGTACACGAGATGAGATGAGATGAGCGTCTGAGTCAGCAGCAGGGCAGTAAGGACGCTTGATCACATGCAGAGCACAATAATCTCACAAAGCAGGAAGTCCAAGGCTGGACTTAAATAGGAAGCACAATCAGAGAACAGGGTGGAGCAACCCAGAGAGGCAGGAACTGGAATTAGAGCCAGCGGGAACTAGGCTCGGATCAGCACTGGCGCTGTCAAAGAGGCTGAATAGCTCAGTTTGCAGAGCTGCCGCCTGGGACACTGAAGTCCCTAGGTTCAAATCCTGACATCTACAGACAGCGCCGCACCTCCCATGAGGTGGCCTGAAGCGACCGCTTCAGGCGGCGCTATGCCAGGGCCTCGGGAGGGCGGCATTTTTGCTGACCTAAGCCAGTCCAGGACAAGCTGTCCTGGACTGGCTTAGCGTCACCGTGTCTGCAGCCCGACACGGGAAGCGAGCGGTGTATTGGGGCGGCCCTGCTGGACGCAGCGCTGCTCCAGTGGCCGCCCCTCACACTCAGGCAGAGAGCAGGTCCTCTCCTTGCCTGCGAACGCCGCTCGCTCCGCTCGGCCCTGCCCCCTTTCAGATCGGTCCCACCCCATTTCCGCTCGACCCCGCCCCTTTCTTGCGACCCCGGGGGGCGGCTTTCTGACGTCCGCTTCAGTCGGCAGAAAGCCCAGGTTCACCCCTGTCTACAGACATTGGCAGGCGCAGCCCCAGCCTGCCAGTGTCCAGAGATAACTCTCAGCCTGCGCTGTAAACAAGCAGACACCGGGGATCCCTGAACGCCACTGTCTCCTGCTCTCACGCTCCGCCGGACCCCGCCCACAGGCCCGCCCTGGCCCCGCCCACAGGCCCGCCCTGGCCCCGCCCACAAGAAGTGGGTAGTAGATCTTATCCCTTGGTCAGATCATGAAGTAGCTCACATGCTGAAGAAGTATGAGCACCCCTGCTCTAAATGGAGCTGAAGCCTATGGGGCCGGTTCTTATGATGGCCAATGAGACCCCCAGTGATCAGACGGGTATAGGTGGTATATTACGATTCTGGAACATCAGCCTAAATCTCAGCTGCCTGTGTCCAGCTCAATAGGATTTATTAAAGGGGTATTCCGCTTAGAACAGACCCCCACTGATCATGGCAATGCATCGGCTTACTCTACATGCATGGATGGGACCACGACCATAGCCAAGCACTGCACTCCCCTACACAATTTGTTACATTGTATCGCTATACAAGTACAATATTTACATAAATAGATTCCATTGACCTCGATTGTTACAAAATAACCATAATTCTATTCCTAATGTCAAAAAATCCCCGGATTATTGAAGAGATGTGACATAATTTGATAAAACCCATGGAGGGCGCCACTTCACCCCGGCACATTTATACTTAATTGCTGATAATGAAGTCGTTTATTTTATGTGTTTCCATCTTTGTAAGATGTGAACGAGCAAGAAACATCTGTAGAACAATTAGATGCCGTCAGCTCAGTAACTAAAGGTTCGTAACCTGCACGACATCCAAGAAATCAATTTCTTCTACATAGTGTTGCTGAGCAACCAATCGCACGTGGGCATCCGGCAACGCAACGAGGTTCAGCAAACGTCGCTATTTTACATCGTGTGTGGTTTTTGTAGCAACGAACAACATGAAGGCAGCGAATAAATCTGAGCGTTGCCCAGACCAAAGGAACTGATCATTTGTGACTACTAGAATTTCAGGGTCTGACTACCCAGAGCTAAACTGATGTCTGTAAACATGGAGACCCATAGTCTGGTTAGTAGCTGTATATACCATTCAATATGGGGCAAATATCAAAAATTGCAGGATCTGGCTGACAACAGAGAATAGTGGAATAAGTGATCTTATCATTGCACCGTGCTGAGGGATAGATCCTGGGCACCCACAGCACCAGCAGCAAAACCAGATGGACACAAGTTATCCCCACAGATACGTATAAGTCAAACCAGAACCCACAACAAACTAGGCAGATCTAAACCAGATGAATGGATGAGAAGAGTAAATGTATCCAAACCAAAAGGTTAATCTGAGAGGTATCACCAAAACCAAAATCAGAAGGGAATTTACAGTAACAGGCCAATGGTCAGTAAACCAGCACGAACGGTCTGAATTCAGGAGCATTACAAAAGTACAAACTAATAGCAGGCACCGGGGTCGGGAGGAACGGAGTTTAATATCCCTATCTAAGGGGAGGACACATGACATGGCCAGTGCTGTGTTAGAAGCCATGTCCACATACAGTGTCTTCATAATGCTGTGGGTAAAGTCTTAGTTTTATCTATTGGCCAACGACAAAGCTTCTGATGTGGCCATGGTTGAGGCACTGCTTGCATTGTGACTATATCCTATCTGGACTCAAGAGTCAAATCATAACATCAGAGCTATAGTAGCAGCGTGTTTGCTGTCCTGACCTTGTATGTAAATTCTCTAGCACTCAGCACCAGGGACACACGTGCCCCCCAGCCCCCTTCAATGATACCAATAGGACTCTACAAATATCTGCACTTAATGAATTGTATAGAGAATAAACCGTTGTATTCCCAAGTGGTATTTCTCAGCCCGCCATGGTCCAGGAGCTTCAGCAACGCCTCGTGCATTTCCTATCATCAGCCCTTTTCTTAATCAAAGCTGGGATTGTTTGGAAGGATTGCGTCTCCTCTCCCAAGACCTCCAAGTCCGAGTCCGCTGCCCGGCTCTCTGTGTAAAAACATCTCTTAATGAGATATTGATCCCTTTTTTTTTTCCCGAGGACAGATCTCTGGACGTTGGGCCTCGGCCTTGTGTTGTATATTGTACAAAGTCTGGAAGGAATGCCGCGGTCCGAGTGTAACCGGAGGATGTTATCTGCTATCTTCTTGCAGCCCGAGCTGAGGTTGCGATCAGTTTGCAAACTAATTTAAAAAAAGTACTTTAAGACTTTTACAAAGAAGGTTGTTATATAGTCAGAAGGGCCGGGACACAAATGGCAGGAGGCCGATCGTAAGAACTGCCCAACCTCAACGCACATTTTTTGGTCCAAAAATGTGTTTTTGGCCTCAGGCGTTTGGTACAAAAGGATCTTTTAAAGGTCAAGTGAAAAAATTGAGGGACTGAGAAAGTGATGCCTTGACGAGAAGTCAAGGATAAGACATGTAGAGGTCATTGACGTGGGTCAGACGGGGTACGGTGACCTCTCGCAACGCACTACCTGATGAATGGCAATAACCCAAAAACAGATGAATGCGGGTGGGTCTCTAACTTTTTAAAAAGACGTTCTGGTATGGTTTTAATCCTAGACAAAGGGCCCGATGAACTGGACTGAGTTGTATGAAGATGATGAGGTCATGAAGTTGTGAACATGACATCATCACTTTCAGTCTGATGGGGATCAGAAGCCCCAGAACCAGTTTTGTGCCGATGGAACATTATGGTCCCATTTACACTACCAAAGGGGGTTCCGATGATCCAATCTGTGGAATAAGGAACATGTTCTATCCGACTCTGTCACAACGGAACCGAACAGAACCCCCCCATTTGAAACCACTCAAGGGTTGTCCAAATGTCATCTGTCCCTTCCAACATCAAAGCCCCCTCGGCCTGTACACAAGGTCATGTCCATGAGGTCTTAAAGGGATCCTATCATTAAAACTAATTTTTTTCTGGGTACTACGTAGGAATAGCCTTAAGAAAGGCTATTCTTCTCCTACCTTTAGATGTCTTCTCCGGGCCGCCGTTTGGTCTATAATCCGGTTTTCGTCGGTATGCAAATGAGTTCTCTCGTAGCACTGGGGGCGGGCCCTAGCGCTCAAACAGCACTGGGGGCGTCTCCAATGCTGCGAGAGAACTCTCCAGCGCCGCCTCCATCTTTTTCAGGAACGGGTCTTCTTTGCGTCTTCTTCCGGGGGTTGGCCTCAAATTTCTAGGCCTAGGGCAAAGCCGGCTGCGCATACGCGCCGGCCACAAGAAAATGGCTGCTTACGTGGCCAGCAGGTATACACAGTCGGTTGCCCGAGGCCTAGAAGTTTAAAGCCACCGCCCTTTAAGTGAATCATCTTTTTTCCCTTTAGGATCCTTTGCCTTGTGGCAAGTTAGGACAAAGGTCGGAGGACTCCTTTACTCACTAATCCAGTCTATACAATAGGAAATAACTGTAGAATGGAAGTCAATACAATGTCATTTTATTTCACAATCTTATAGAATGTAACAATCCAATGTATACATCTCATATTAAAAAAGTTTTCTTTTTGAAGACGCCGGTCTCTGTTTGCCGCGAACCCGCGCGGCCTTTATATCTCGGATCATCTTCTCTCTGACGGACGTCAAAAAGTAATCTGAAATAAAAAAAAAAACTGAAAATGAAAATCGTCCTTTTTGGTACAAAGGCCTTGTTATGTCTTTGAACTGATTATCCGGCCATTGCTTCACCTCGCTGTAACCAGCGTCTATTGTACAATGTCACAGAGCGGGCCAGACACGCGGAAATCCTTTTTGACATCTTCGGAGATCATCTTACGTCTGTGACAATGGCGACTTGTTAACCAGGTTTCTGGATGGCGGAGAGGAGGACATTACAGGGAATCGGAGATTGGCCGTAACATTTACAATAGGTTTAAGAAAGTTCCTAAAATTAACTGATGTTTACAGTAAGGGCATGTTCACATGTGGCAGAGAAACTGCAGCTTATGTGGAAATATGGAGGTTCGTAAGATTTTATGGCCTCTGTAAAGGGGATGAGAACTAAGCCTGTCACAGCTACACTCACATTTTCGTCCACTAGACACCCGATGGACCCCGTTATAGTCAGTGGGGTCTGTCGGTCTCTCTATGTAGCCGCATTTTCCTACCTCCCACCTGTCCCAGATTCCCAGTCCTGTCCCGGCCAGAGGTATGAATTGAATACTAGAATGGTAAAGCGTGGAGACATCCATCCACTCTCTGCTTCGGCCCCTTGTGTCTACTCCGGGAGTAGTAGGCGCGATATGATGATGTCACTAACATGGCGCCTGCAGCTCCCTGAACATTCGGGGAAGAGACAGAAGAGAAGATCAGCAGGAAACGGGGTGAGGTGAGGATTAGGTATTTTATGTTTGGTTGTTACCAGGAGGGGGATATTAAACTGTTGGGTAGGTGGAGGGGGGCATAAAACTGTGGGCAGGTGGAGGGGGAGGAGTAAACTATGGGTAGATGAAGGGGGCATTAAACTATAGGGACAGATGGAGGGGGCATTAAATTGTGGGCAGATAGAGGGGGGCATCAAACTGTGGGGCAGATGGAGGGGACATCAAGCTATGGGACAGATAGAGGGGGGCATAAAACTATGGGGCAGATGGAGGGGGACATTAAATTGTGGGCAGATAGAGGGGGCATCAAACTATAGGGACAGATGGAGGGGGACATTAAATTGTGGGCAGATAGAGGGGGCATCAAACTATAGGGCAGATAGAGGGTGGCATAAAACTATGGGGCAGATGGAGGGGGACATTAAATTGTGGGCAGATAGAGGGGGTATCAAACTATAGGGACAGATGGAGGGGGACATTAAATTGTGGGCAGATAGAGGGGGCATCAAAGTATAGGGCAGATAGAGGGGGCATAAAACTATGGGGCAGATGGAGGAGGACATTAAATTGTGGGCAGATAGAGGGGGTATCAAACTATAGGGCAGATAGAGGGGGGCATAAAACTATGGGGCAGATGGAGGGGGACATTAAATTGTGGGCAGATATAGGGGGCATCAAACTATAGGGACAGATGGAGGGGAACATTAAATTGTGGGCAGATATAGGGGGGCATCAAACTATAGGGACAGATGGAGGGGACATTAAATTGTGGGCAGATAGAGGGGGCATCAAAGTATAGGGCAGATAGAGGGGGCATAAAACTATGGGGCAGATGGAGGAGGACATTAAATTGTGGGCAGATAGAGGGGGTATCAAACTATAGGGCAGATAGAGGGGGGCATAAAACTATGGGGCAGATGGAGGGGGACATTAAATTGTGGGCAGATATAGGGGGGCATCAAACTATAGGGACAGATGGAGGGGGACATTAAATTGTGGGCAGATATAGGGGGGCATCAAACTATAGGGACAGATGGAGGGGACATTAAATTGTGGGCAGATAGAGGGGGCATCAAACTATGGGGCAGATGGAGGGGGACATAAAACTATGGGACAGATGGAGGGGTACATTAAATTGTGTGCAGATAGAGGGGGGCATCAAACTATAGGACATATGGAGGGGACATTATACTGGGTGACAACTCTTGATCCCGCTGTTTTCCAGAGAAGCCCTACCCTAGTTCCATAGAAGTTTTCTCTTGGCCCCTGTTCACATCTGTCCCGTGAGGTCTGTTAATCACATTGGATCTGACAATCATAAGACAGACACCGGTGACTTATAATGAGATCCGTCGCGTTCTGCCGAGCTGTCAGCCATTTTGACAGATAAAGTGCTAAAGAGACTTAGTTTTTCCATCAAATCTGCCAGAAATTGTGACAGAGGCTGCGAATGGATGTGACGAGGTCACCGGAGGTCATTATATCCGACTCGCTGTAAGATACTGAACGAATCCAATAGATGAATATATTATATGACTTATGTACTATGAGGGGAGACTGTCTACAAGAAAAACTATCCTGGTCCTCATAGTAACAAGAGCCAGCGCTTATATTATATATTCTGCTCTTGAACAGGGGCTGAGCTGTAATAGCGTGACATGACCACTGCACAGTGGTGGCGCTGTCTGCTTCTGATTCAGCTTGCACAATGGTTTTGGAAATCACAGCTTGTGATTTCTCCACAATGTGTGGATAGGATTTGTTAGGCAATGTGATGGGCCAGTCTGGGTTTGGGGAACGCCAGGAGACTTCTAACTGCCTGACAATTGTCACTTCTGACTTTGTGGGACCAGTTTGGGGAAGGCTTCTGTTCTCTTCCAGAATAACAGTGTCCAAGTGCGGAAAGCAAGGTCCATGAAGACTTGGTCAGGGGAGTTTGGCGTAGAAGAACCTGACTGTCCGCACTAAGTCCTGACCACAACCCCATCCAACACCCAAGGGATGAACTAGAAGGAAGATGGTGAGCCGGGCCCTCGCTATGTCCAACATCATGGTCAATAATTCCCAAAGACACCTCCAAAATCTTGTAGAAAGCAAAAGTGTGGAAGAAAAGGGGGGACAACTCCATTGGGATTTCCGTTACTTTTCTCCATAGAGTATATACCGTATATACGTTACATTGTAAATTTTCCAACTGACCCATCTCCGGCAGGTAAACAGCAATGCAAATCACCCCTAAAAGTAACACCCCTTAAGGAATCTGACCCTACAATAAGAAACCCCTGAAGATTACTCACATTTGTGGACATCGTACCAATCCCCTGTTATCCTGAGGAGCTCGATCTCCTTGATTTGGATCTCCAGTTCGCAGAGCCTGTCATGGGCGCCCGTCCGGGGTCTGAGGTCTTCCTGGAAAGGTGTTGTGAAGAACCAGATTGGAATATAACTGAGATCTGCTAACCCCGGCGGCCATCGTGAGACTTCTCCTCTGCGGGGGGTAGAGCTTTGAGGAAAAGTCATCCCTTGCTTTATCCACATATCAAAGTAACTCTCTGGAGAATCAAAGACACCCTTGTCATACAGAGAGGGGAAGTAGATTGAATGAGCGGCGGCCATCTTTGGATGTGATCTGGTCTTGAGCAAATCTTCTGCTGTGGAGAGAAACCAGTGTAACGGAAGCAACTGCTGGAGCCGGTGCAGGAGACCAGATGTCATCTCCTCACGGCCAGTGCTGCCATGTTATATGCTACAGTCCTGGCTCATGTTCTGCAAAGGATTATCAGGGGGGTTATTTGCAAGTTGAACATAGTTGGACGCTGACAACTCCTATCACCCTATGTATACTATGGGTGGTAGTAGGCTCTAAACACCTAGGTCACCGGCAGAGACAAAGACATGGGTGCAAACAAGTGTCATGATGGATGCCAAGGGAACATGGCAAAAGGTGCAGGGTGCAACAAGGTCAGCCTGGATCTAGTGTGCAGTCTGCCAGTAACCTTGGGCCAAACAGATCAAATAATTCTGAGGGCCCATCATAGAAAAATCTCTATCAAATAAACCAAAGTCCCCTTCACATTAGGGAGTCTTCTGCTGGATCATTATTGTATCAGAGCCGGGGTCCACTGGATGATCCTTTGACATGATATCAGGGCAGGACATATTTTCTAGACACTATGAGGTTGTGCAACCCTGGTGACAAACCCGGACAGTGAAGGAGCAGCTTTTCTGTCTACATTTAAGATGACATGACAGAGATACCAGGGCTGAACTGTGACCCAAAGATAGTCTACTGGACAGATACAACTGGGCCTGTATGGAAAAGAAAGCCCCAAAGGTCCATGACAAGGGCTGTTGCATATTTACTGTTGAGGGGGGCTATGTAATGCCTAGGGCAGCTGGAGCAAGGAGACAATGAGTCTTGCCTACAGGACTATGGTCGATGCAAGAATGCAGTGGTTAGAAGTAAGTTTTCCCTGGCATGGTTTGGATCCTGTAGGTGGCGCTGTGTGGTCGTCCAGCCAGTCAATGCTAAGACACCCTCAGCCTTCGCCTTTGTTGTTGCAGCCTCTAAATGCAACCTAATCCTTGCCTGTTTGGTTTGACATGGCCAAAGGGGTGGTGCCTTATACTAACAATAGATGGTGTGGGCACCTACTGCAATCACACCAAGCCAAGGAGAACCTACATTTAACCCCTCCGTTTCAACATAAAACTATAGCATGCAAAAAGTTATGACATATTGACATGTTGTGTCCTTCCATGGACTCTTCATGAACGCGTCACCATCTTTTGCACAAGTGACACCTGTAAGGAGAATTTATTGCCCCTGGGGTATGGCTGGTAGCAGTTCAGATAAGGCATCCAACTGGATGTGTGATGTTGGTTGATGTTTTTGTAAAATATCTTCGTTCGGCCCCCTCCTATTTGTACATTATATTACCACATTTGTCCAATAACGTCCAGTCTCCTCTGCTCCGCGCCCAGTGCCCGCACCTTGTCATGGTGGGTTAATTTTAAGGATCTTTTTTTCTTTCCAAGTTTTTGAAGTTCTTCCAATAATTATTGCAATAATGAACATTTGGGTTCATGAGCGTCGCTGACAGAAGAGAATGTAGGCCGCGTTTTCATCTCCTCCTCAGCTCTGTATTCATTAAAACCTGCTGAGCTACAAACACCGCACTGTCTGTATCTCTTACAGGTAATAATCGGCTCAATCCTCCGGCCTTTTGTGTGAAATCCCTTGATTTTGGAGGATTGAATAACCCTGGCGCATGTATTAGTGATGGTTCTAAGCTGAAGACTAAGCCCTTTGCTCTGCAATGTTATTATACAGTTAGGGCCAGAAATATTTGGACAGTGACACAAGTTTTGTTATTTTAGCTGTTTACTAAAACATGTTCAGAAATACAATTATATATATATAATATGGGCTGCAATATGAGAGTTTCCACATCCAAATCGGAGAAAGGGTTTAGGAATTATAGCTCTGTAATGAATAGCCTCCTCTTTTTCAAGGGACCAAAAGTAATTGGACAATGGACTCTAAGGGCTGCAATTAACTCTGAAGGCATCTCCCTCGTAAACCTGTAATCAATGAAGTAGTTAAAAGGTCTGGGATTGATTCCAGGTGTGTGGTTTTGCATTTGGAAGCTGTTGCTGTGACCAGACAACATGCGGTCAAAGGAACTCTCAATTGAGGTGAAGCAGAACATCCTGAGGCTGAAAAAAAAGAAAAAATCCATCAGAGAGATAGCAGACATGCTTGGAGTAGCAAAATCAACAGTCGGGTACATTCTAAGAAAAAAGGAATTGACTGGTGAGCTTGGGAACTCAAAAAGGCCTGGGCGTCCACGGATGACAACAGTGGTGGATGATCGCCGCATACTTTCTTTGGTCAAGAAGAACCCGTTTACAACATCAACTGAAGTCCAGAACACTCTCAGTGAAGTAGGTGTATCTGTCTCTAAGTCAACAGTAAAGAGAAGACTCCATGAAAGTAAATACAAAGGGTTCACATCTAGATGCAAACCATTCATCAATTCCAAAAATAGACAGGCCAGAGTTACATTTGCTGAAAAACACCTCAAGAAGCCAGCTCAGTTCTGGAAAAGTATTCTATGGACAGATGAGACAAAGATCAACCTGTACCAGAATGATGGGAAGAAAAAAGTTTGGAGAAGAAAGGGAACGGTACATGGTCCAAGGCACACCACGTCCTCTGTAAAACATGGTGGAGGCAACGTGATGGCATGGGCATGCATGGCTTTCAATGGCACTGGGTCACTTGTGTTTATTGATGACATAACAGCAGACAAGAGTAGCCGGATGAATTCTGAAGTGTACCGGGATATACTTTCAGCCCAGATTCAGCCAAATGCTGCCAAGTTGATCGGACGGCGCTTCATAGTACAGATGGACAATGACCCCAAGCATACAGCCAAAGCTACCCAGGAGTTCATGAGTGCAAAAAAGTGGAACATTCTGCAATGGCCAAGTCACTCACCAGATCTTACCCCAATTGAGCATGCATTTCACTTGCTCAAATCCAGACTTAAGGCGGAAAGACCCACAAACAAGCAAGACCTGAAGGCTGCGGCTGTAAAGGCCTGGCAAAGCATTAAGAAGGAGGAAACCCAGCGTTTGGTGATGTCCATGGGTTCCAGACTTAAGGCAGTGATTGCCTCCAAAGGATTCGCAACAAAATATTGAAAATAAAAATATTTTGTTTGGGTTATGTTTATTTGTCCAATTACTTTTGAGCTCCTAAAATGTGGAGTGTTTGTAAAGAAATGTGTACATTTCCTACATTTTCTATCAGAAATTTTTGTTCAACCCTTCAAATTAAACGTTACAATCTGCACTTGAATTCTGTTGTAGAGGTTTCATTTCAAATCCAATGTGGTGGCATGCAGAGCCCAACTCGCGAAAATTGTGTCACTGTCCAAATATTTCTGGCCCTAACTGTATGTCATCTTATCATAAACGAATTATAGGTACCCATATAACGTACAATATTGTGTGATATAAAGACTCAGTCGTAGTCAGAGACACTTTAAAGAGGACACGTCACCAGATCCAAAAACTTCAGTTCTTTGCATCCTTCAGTAGCTGCTGCTCCGCTGATTCTGGCGCAGTTGGAATTTTTTCTCTAGCCCCCACCGTTCCAGAGTTATCGGGTAGTTCTTGGCTAGAGTAGATAGTAGTAGAGTAGATAGTCTGAGACCGCCCACCTGACAGTATAGAACCTAATTAGCATATTAGTGCTAAAAATAAAAGTTATGATTTCTCAGGAATGGTAGGGGCTAGAAAAAAAATTCCAACTGCGCCAGAATCAGTGGAATGGTGGCTATTGAAGGATACAATGTGTTACTACCCCCGTGGTTCTGGTCACAATACTTCCAAGGTCCCTGATGTTCTTTACTCCAGGTTAGCTCCAAATGGGGTTGTCTTCTGCTGGCCGTTTGGAGGCCATTATTATTTTAGAACCTGGGATAGTGTAGGGTCCACTAGTATACTGGATGGTCAGTCCTACCCCAAAATCTAAAGAGTAATCCTCCTTGCTAATATCAACTATGCCTATAGCGCCACCTAAAGGACAGTCGCAACCCTACAAGTCACTGTTCATATCTTACAGAGGTCTTACCACATGACTTGGGATATTGGCCAAATCAGAAACCTCTACTCCAAAGTGAAGAGACACTCGCCCAGTTAATTTGGGGTTCTTGTCCCCATGTCAGGGCACAGTAGGGTACTGGTTGGCTAGATGAGAGCACAGTGATGTGGTACAATGTCATGTAGGCATAGAGAGGTTTAGGTTATGTTCACATATATGCGCAGTTTTCTGTCTGAGCTAGTGGGTGAAAAAATCCTACAAACGGAGAGACAACATCGGATATCAGACTGGTCCCATTATATTCAATGGAGTCCCTCCAACTCCATGGATTGACCTTATTGTTTAATACTATGACGGATCAGAAGAACGGACACAAATGGGATTGCAGTGATTCCGATTTTTCTCTATGTTAATTTCTTTTTTTTTTTCCAATGATTTTTGGGTGTTTTTATTTAAGGCGGGGCTCAAACCAGCGCTGGAACTCTGTTCAGGGTTTCCGTCCCCCAAACGCACTTAAAGGCACAAGCAGCGCTTTTCTCCGTATTTTTCGCCCTTTTCAGGTGTAAACCTGGCGGACTCCGTTATAGGCTCTGGGGTCTGTGGATTAGGTGTGAACCTAGAAACAGATTTATTGCAACATTGTATATAACGTGTTACAAGTTCGGTTACACATCTGTATACAGTTATTACAAGGAGTCTTACAATCTCTTTAGTAATAAGTGTAGTCAAATGGCGCCACCTACTGTCTCTCTGCTATACTGCATTGATTGTATTAATGGCAGCAAAGGACCAGAAAATCAGGAACAGGCTGAGTGATAATATGTTTTGATGACATCATTAATTATCATGTAAAGTGACATTACACTACATTGGAGCTTTATTGTGTTCTACAGTAATATCTGCATTGTACATATCTCTGTACTGTGACATCACTGTGTGTATTATCTCTGTACTGTGACATCACTGTGTGTATTATCTCTGTACTGTGACATCACTGTGTGTATTATCCCTGTACTGTGACATCACTGTGTGTATTATCTCTGTACTGTGACATCACTGTGTGTATTATCCTGTACTGTGACATCACTGTGTGTATTATCTCTGTACTGTGACATCACTGTGTGTATTATCCTGTACTGTGACATCACTGTGTGTATTATCTCTGTACTGTGACATCACTGTGTGTATTATCTCTGTACTGTGACATCACTGTGTGTATTATCTCTGTACTGTGACATCACTGTGTGTATTATCTCTGTACTGTGACATCACTGTGTGTATTATCCTGTACTGTGACATCACTGTGTGTATTATCTCTGTACTGTGACATCACTGTGTGTATTATCTCTGTACTGTGACATCACTGTGTGTATTATCTCTGTACTGTGACATCACTGTGTGTATTATCTCTGTACTGTGACATCACTGTGTGTATTATCCTGTACTGTGACATCACTGTGTGTATTATCTCTGTACTGTGACATCACTGTGTGTATTATCTCTGAACTGTGACATCACTGTGTGTATTATCTCTGTACTGTGACATCACTGTGTGTATTATCCCTGTACTGTGACATCACTGTGTGTATTATCTCTGTACTGTGACATCACTGTGTGTATTATCTCTGTACTGTGACATCACTGTGTGTATTATCTCTGTACTGTGACATCACTGTGTGTATTATCCTGTACTGTGACATCACTGTGTGTATTATCTCTGTACTGTGACATGACTGTGTGTATTATCCTGTACTGTGACATCACTGTGTGTATTATCTCTGTACTGTGACATCACTGTGTGTATTATCTCTGTACTGTGACATCACTGTGTGTATTATCCCCTGTACTGTGACATCACTGTGTGTATTATCTCTGTACTGTGACATCACTGTGTGTATTATCTCTGTACTGTGACATCACTGTGTGTATTATCTCTGTACTGTGACATCACTGTGTGTATTATCCCCTGTACTGTGACATCACTGTGTGTATTATCCTGTACTGTGACATCACTGTGTGTATTATCTCTGTACTGTGACATCACTGTGTGTATTATCTCTGTACTGTGACATCACTGTGTGTATTATCTCTGTACTGTGACATCACTGTGTGTATTATCTCTGTACTGTGACATCACTGTGTGTATTATCCTGTACTGTAACATCACTGTGTGTATTATCTCTGTACTGTGACATCACTGTGTGTATTATCCTGTACTGTGACATCACTGTGTGTATTATCCCTGTACTGTGACATCACTGTGTGTATTATCCTGTACTGTGACATCACTGTGTGTATTATCCTGTACTGTGACATCACTGTGTGTATTATCCCTGTACTGTGACATCACTGTGTGTATTATCTCTGTACTGTGACATCACTGTGTGTATTATCCTGTACTGTGACATCACTGTGTGTATTATCTCTGTACTGTGATATCACTGTGTGTATTATCCCTGTACTGTGACATCACTGTGTGTATTATCCCTGTACTGTGACATCACTGTGTGTATTATCCTGTACTGTGACATCACTGTGTGTATTATCTCTGTACTGTGACATCACTGTGTGTATTATCCTGTACTGTGACATCACTGTGTGTATTATCCTGTACTGTGACATCACTGTGTGTATTATCTCTGTACTGTGACATCACTGTGTGTATTATCTCTGTACTGTGACATCACTGTGTGTATTATCTCTGTACTGTGACATCACTGTGTGTATTATCCCTGTACTGTGACATCACTGTGTGTATTATCCTGTACTGTGACATCACTGTGTGTATTATCTCTGTACTGTGACATCACTGTGTGTATTATCCCTGTACTGTGACATCACTGTGTGTATTATCTCTGTACTGTGACATCACTGTGTGTATTATCCTGTACTGTGACATCACTGTGTGTATTATCCTGTACTGTGACATCACTGTGTGTATTATCTCTGTACTGTGACATCACTGTGTGTATTATCCTGTACTGTGACATCACTGTGTGTATTATCCTGTACTGTGACATCACTGTGTGTATTATCTCTGTACTGTGACATCACTGTGTGTATTATCTCTGTACTGTGACATCACTGTGTGTATTATCCCTGTACTGTGACATCACTGTGTGTATTATCTCTGTACTGTGACATCACTGTGTGTATTATCCTGTACTGTGACATCACTGTGTGTATTATCCTGTACTGTGACATCACTGTGTGTATTATCTCTGTACTGTGACATCACTGTGTGTATTATCCTGTACTGTGACATCACTGTGTGTATTATCCTGTACTGTGACATCACTGTGTGTATTATCTCTGTACTGTGACATCACTGTGTGTATTATCTCTGTACTGTGACATCACTGTGTGTATTATCTCTGTACTGTGACATCACTGTGTGTATTATCCCTGTACTGTGACATCACTGTGTGTATTATCCTGTACTGTGACATCACTGTGTGTATTATCTCTGTACTGTGACATCACTGTGTGTATTATCCCTGTACTGTGACATCACTGTGTGTATTATCCCTGTACTGTGACATCACTGTGTGTATTATCCTGTACTGTGACATCACTGTGTGTATTATCTCTGTACTGTGACATCACTGTGTGTATTATCCTGTACTGTGACATCACTGTGTGTATTATCCTGTACTGTGACATCACTGTGTGTATTATCTCTGTACTGTGACATCACTGTGTGTATTATCTCTGTACTGTGACATCACTGTGTGTATTATCTCTGTACTGTGACATCACTGTGTGTATTATCCCTGTACTGTGACATCACTGTGTGTATTATCCTGTACTGTGACATCACTGTGTGTATTATCTCTGTACTGTGACATCACTGTGTGTATTATCCTGTACTGTGACATCACTGTGTGTATTATCCTGTACTGTGACATCACTGTGTGTATTATCTCTGTACTGTGACATCACTGTGTGTATTATCCTGTACTGTGACATCACTGTGTGTATTATCTCTGTACTGTGACATCACTGTGTGTATTATCCTGTACTGTGACATCACTGTGTGTATTATCCTGTACTGTGACATCACTGTGTGTATTATCTCTGTACTGTGACATCACTGTGTGTATTATCTCTGTACTGTGACATCACTGTGTGTATTATCCCTGTACTGTGACATCACTGTGTGTATTATCTCTGTACTGTGACATCACTGTGTGTATTATCCTGTACTGTGACATCACTGTGTGTATTATCCTGTACTGTGACATCACTGTGTGTATTATCTCTGTACTGTGACATCACTGTGTGTATTATCCTGTACTGTGACATCACTGTGTGTATTATCCTGTACTGTGACATCACTGTGTGTATTATCTCTGTACTGTGACATCACTGTGTGTATTATCTCTGTACTGTGACATCACTGTGTGTATTATCTCTGTACTGTGACATCACTGTGTGTATTATCTCTGTACTGTGACATCACTGTGTGTATTATCCCTGTACTGTGACATCACTGTGTGTATTATCTCTGTACTGTGACATCACTGTGTGTATTATCTCTGTACTGTGACATCACTGTGTGTATTATCTCTGTACTGTGACATCACTGTGTGTATTATCCTGTACTGTGACATCACTGTGTGTATTATCTCTGTACTGTGACATCACTGTGTGTATTATCCTGTACTGTGACATCACTGTGTGTATTATCCTGTACTGTGACATCACTGTGTGTATTATCCTGTACTGTGACATCACTGTGTGTATTATCTCTGTACTGTGACATCACTGTGTGTATTATCCCTGTACTGTGACATCACTGTGTGTATTATCCTGTACTGTGACATCACTGTGTGTATTATCTCTGTACTGTGACATCACTGTGTGTATTATCTCTGTACTGTGACATCACTGTGTGTATTATCCTGTACTGTGACATCACTGTGTGTATTATCTCTGTACTGTGACATCACTGTGTGTATTATCCTGTACTGTGACATCACTGTGTGTATTATCCTGTACTGTGACATCACTGTGTGTATTATCCTGTACTGTGACATCACTGTGTGTATTATCTCTGTACTGTGACATCACTGTGTGTATTATCCTGTACTGTGACATCACTGTGTGTATTATCCTGTACTGTGACATCACTGTGTGTATTATCTCTGTACTGTGACATCACTGTGTGTATTATCCTGTACTGTGACATCACTGTGTGTATTATCCTGTACTGTGACATCACTGTGTGTATTATCTCTGTACTGTGACATCACTGTGTGTATTATCCCTGTACTGTGACATCACTGTGTGTATTATCCTGTACTGTGACATCACTGTGTGTATTATCCTGTACTGTGACATCACTGTGTGTATTATCCTGTACTGTGACATCACTGTGTGTATTATCCTGTACTGTGACATCACTGTGTGTATTATCCCTGTACTGTGACATCACTGTGTGTATTATCCTGTACTGTGACATCACTGTGTGTATTATCTCTGTACTGTGACATCACTGTGTGTATTATCTCTGTACTGTGACATCACTGTGTGTATTATCCTGTACTGTGACATCACTGTGTGTATTATCTCTGTACTGTGACATCACTGTGTGTATTATCCTGTACTGTGACATCACTGTGTGTATTATCTCTGTACTGTGACATCACTGTGTGTATTATCCTGTACTGTGACATCACTGTGTGTATTATCCTGTACTGTGACATCACTGTGTGTATTATCTCTGTACTGTGACATCACTGTGTGTATTATCCTGTACTGTGACATCACTGTGTGTATTATCTCTGTACTGTGACATCACTGTGTGTATTATCTCTGTACTGTGACATCACTGTGTGTATTATCTCTGTACTGTGACATCACTGTGTGTATTATCTCTGTACTGTGACATCACTGTGTGTATTATCCTGTACTGTGACATCACTGTGTGTATTATCTCTGTACTGTGACATCACTGTGTGTATTATCTCTGTACTGTGACATCACTGTGTGTATTATCCTGTACTGTGACATCACTGTGTGTATTATCTCTGTACTGTGACATCACTGTGTGTATTATCTCTGTACTGTGACATCACTGTGTGTATTATCTCTGTACTGTGACATCACTGTGTGTATTATCTCTGTACTGTGACATCACTGTGTGTATTATCTCTGTACTGTGACATCACTGTGTGTATTATCCTGTACTGTGACATCACTGTGTGTATTATCCTGTACTGTGACATCACTGTGTGTATTATCTCTGTACTGTGACATCACTGTGTGTATTATCCTGTACTGTGACATCACTGTGTGTATTATCTCTGTACTGTGACATCACTGTGTGTATTATCCTGTACTGTGACATCACTGTGTGTATTATCCTGTACTGTGACATCACTGTGTGTATTATCTCTGTACTGTGACATCACTGTGTGTATTATCCCTGTACTGTGACATCACTGTGTGTATTATCCTGTACTGTGACATCACTGTGTGTATTATCTCTGTACTGTGACATCACTGTGTGTATTATCTCTGTACTGTGACATCACTGTGTGTATTATCTCTGTACTGTGACATCACTGTGTGTATTATCCTGTACTGTGACATCACTGTGTGTATTATCTCTGTACTGTGACATCACTGTGTGTATTATCCCTGTACTGTGACATCACTGTGTGTATTATCTCTGTACTGTGACATCACTGTGTGTATTATCTCTGTACTGTGACATCACTGTGTGTATTATCCTGTACTGTGACATCACTGTGTGTATTATCTCTGTACTGTGACATCACTGTGTGTATTATCCTGTACTGTGACATCACTGTGTGTATTATCTCTGTACTGTGACATCACTGTGTGTATTATCCTGTACTGTGACATCACTGTGTGTATTATCCTGTACTGTGACATCACTGTGTGTATTATCCCTGTACTGTGACATCACTGTGTGTATTATCTCTGTACTGTGACATCACTGTGTGTATTATCTCTGTACTGTGACATCACTGTGTGTATTATCCTGTACTGTGACATCACTGTGTGTATTATCTCTGTACTGTGACATCACTGTGTGTATTATCCCTGTACTGTGACATCACTGTGTGTATTATCTCTGTACTGTGACATCACTGTGTGTATTATCCTGTACTGTGACATCACTGTGTGTATTATCCTGTACTGTGACATCACTGTGTGTATTATCCTGTACTGTGACATCACTGTGTGTATTATCCTGTACTGTGACATCACTGTGTGTATTATCTCTGTACTGTGACATCACTGTGTGTATTATCTCTGTACTGTGACATCACTGTGTGTATTATCCTGTACTGTGACATCACTGTGTGTATTATCCTGTACTGTGACATCACTGTGTGTATTATCCTGTACTGTGACATCACTGTGTGTATTATCCTGTACTGTGACATCACTGTGTGTATTATCCTGTACTGTGACATCACTGTGTGTATTATCCTGTACTGTGACATCACTGTGTGTATTATCCTGTACTGTGACATCACTGTGTGTATTATCCCTGTACTGTGACATCACTGTGTGTATTATCCTGTACTGTGACATCACTGTGTGTATTATCCCTGTACTGTGACATCACTGTGTGTATTATCTCTGTACTGTGACATCACTGTGTGTATTATCCCTGTACTGTGACATCACTGTGTGTATTATCCTGTACTGTGACATCACTGTGTGTATTATCTCTGTACTGTGACATCACTGTGTGTATTATCCTGTACTGTGACATCACTGTGTGTATTATCCTGTACTGTGACATCACTGTGTGTATTATCCTGTACTGTGACATCACTGTGTGTATTATCCTGTACTGTGACATCACTGTGTGTATTATCTCTGTACTGTGACATCACTGTGTGTATTATCCTGTACTGTGACATCACTGTGTGTATTATCTCTGTACTGTGACATCACTGTGTGTATTATCTCTGTACTGTGACATCACTGTGTGTATTATCTCTGTACTGTGACATCACTGTGTGTATTATCTCTGTACTGTGACATCACTGTGTGTATTATCCTGTACTGTGACATCACTGTGTGTATTATCTCTGTACTGTGACATCACTGTGTGTATTATCTCTGTACTGTGACATCACTGTGTGTATTATCTCTGTACTGTGACATCACTGTGTGTATTATCTCTGTACTGTGACATCACTGTGTGTATTATCCTGTACTGTGACATCACTGTGTATTATCTCTGTACTGTGACATCACTGTGTGTATTATCTCTGTACTGTGACATCACTGTGTGTATTATCCTGTACTGTGACATCACTGTGTGTATTATCTCTGTACTGTGACATCACTGTGTGTATTATCCCTGTACTGTGACATCACTGTGTGTATTATCTCTGTACTGTGACATCACTGTGTGTATTATCCTGTACTGTGACATCACTGTGTGTATTATCCTGTACTGTGACATCACTGTGTGTATTATCCCTGTACTGTGACATCACTGTGTGTATTATCCTGTACTGTGACATCACTGTGTGTATTATCCCTGTACTGTGACATCACTGTGTGTATTATCCCTGTACTGTGACATCACTGTGTGTATTATCCCTGTACTGTGACATCACTGTGTGTATTATCCCTGTACTGTGACATCACTGTGTGTATTATCCTGTACTGTGACATCACTGTGTGTATTATCCTGTACTGTGACATCACTGTGTGTATTATCTCTGTACTGTGACATCACTGTGTGTATTATCTCTGTACTGTGACATCACTGTGTGTATTATCCTGTACTGTGACATCACTGTGTGTATTATCTCTGTACTGTGACATCACTGTGTGTATTATCTCTGTACTGTGACATCACTGTGTGTATTATCCTGTACTGTGACATCACTGTGTGTATTATCCCTGTACTGTGACATCACTGTGTGTATTATCCTGTACTGTGACATCACTGTGTGTATTATCTCTGTACTGTGACATCACTGTGTGTATTATCCTGTACTGTGACATCACTGTGTGTATTATCTCCTGTACTGTGACATCACTGTGTGTATTATCCCTGTACTGTGACATCACTGTGTGTATTATCTCTGTACTGTGACATCACTGTGTGTATA